>NW_012150485.1:307668-308185 GCF_000956105.1 Propithecus coquereli
TTCATTTATATTTTATATAAATGAGACAAGTGTGTGTGTGTGTGTGTGTGTGTGTGTGTGTGTGTATGTGTATGTTCAAAGGTCTTTGTGTGTTAACATTGTGTCCTAACATTGTGGGACCTAGGATGAAACTGTAAATAGGGGCCCTGGGATAAGAGTATATATAGAAGCTCACATATCATAGGTCTAAACACTTGTAAGTTGTAAACCAAACTAATGAACCACTAAATAACGTGTATTTTATCCTACCCTCTCCAATATACTTGTGCAATGACAAAATAAACAGTCTATAAATCTATGATTTTTCATATAACTAAAAGTTGGCAAACTATTTAAGAAAAAACTGAATTTAATTATTATAGTGCAGGTCTGGCTGTTCTGATGATAGGCTGTGAATGCTTGAATAAGGAATACAATGTATAAACACAGAATTCTTAAATTACTGTATGTTTATTTTGAAAAGTCTTTTTTCTCCTTCATTTCAGCAAAATCACTAATTATATTGCTATAATCAATA
>NW_012150485.1:308330-312703 GCF_000956105.1 Propithecus coquereli
CTCGCTCTTGCTCAGGCTGGTCTCGAACTCCTGAGCTCAAATGATCCACCCGCCTCGGCCTCCCAGAGTGCTAGGATTACAGGCATGAGCCACCGCACCTGGCTGACAGGTTTGTTTATAATTGTTATGAAATTGAACTGCTGAAACTTATTCATTGAAACATTCTGACTTGTGTCAATGCTTTATATCCCCACATTTATATCAAACATTCACACACAAATAAAAATGAAAGAACTGCCAATACCTGATTTCTGTCCCCCATTTTCTCATGATTGCCAAGCAATCATAGACTTAGGTATGATTTGACCCTGTGGGAAAAATACTGACTGTTCAGAACTACCAATAACAGGAAGAAGATAATTTTTTTAGTGAAATGTTTCCTATTATAATTGATTCTTAAGTATGTTCTCCAGGAACTCTGAGTGCTAGCTGGATGTCTTTTGACATAATTGGTATTTTGCCATCCATAGCACACAGGATGGTGTCTTCAAAAAGGCCAACCAGATAAGGCCTCCCTTGCCTCCTGCAAAGCACCAGTAGCTGCCATCTTGAAAAGCATTATCTGTTTTTGATGTCCTGAGCAATTTCTGGCATCAGACACTGGAAGGGAGGATTTCAAATTTGAAGTTCAGTGGACTCTGATAACATCTAATTTCACGGAGTGCCGCAGTCCTGGGCTTGTGATGTTTCCTCACCTGTCCAGTAGATGGCGCACTCTTGAGAGAGGCCTCTGTAGCCAGCTGCTTCCCGGGTGCTTTGCCTGTGGCCGATTTCCAGGCGGTAGGTTTGTAGGAGTTATGCTTTAGAGCCTCCCTTGCTTACTCCCCTGCTCCTTCCTCAGGAGCTCAGCGGGCTGAAGGTGGAGCCGCTGTCAAAGACCACTGCCTGCTTCTTTCTTTTTAGCAGCACAGTACCATACTGAATGGCTGTACTGTGATTTATTTACTCAGTCTCCTGTTTAGCTTGTTTCAGTCTTTGCCACTGAAACAATATCCCTGTGTGTGCGTGTATGTGTGTGTAATATTATCTTACTGGTTTCTTAAACACTTTCCTACAGGTGAAACAGCTGATGAAAGAGCATTTTAAATTTTGACAAATATTGTAAAATTGTTTCTCACCAGGGTGTACCAATTTACACACCCCAAGTTTCTGCAAATGCCTGTTTTCCCATACCCCTTTACCACACGGTATATTGCCAGTCTATCTTGTCAGATCTTTATCAATCTGATTGGTGAATATGGTATCAAGTTGCAGATTTCACTTATTGTGATACTATGTGTTTAATTGACATCTGTATTTCCTTTCTGTGAATTGTCCATGTTCATTTTCGATTTCGTTGGGTTTTGCTCGGTTTCTTAATAATTTTCTTTTCTTTTCTTTCTTTTTTTTTTTTTTGAGGCAGGGTCTTGCTCTGTTGCCCAAGCTAGGGTGCAGTGACATCACTGTAGCTCACTGCAGTCTGAAATTCCTGGGCTCAAGCCATCCTCCTGCCTCAGCCTCTCAAGTAGCTGGGACTACAGGTGTTCGCCACCACACTTGGCTAAGTTTTCTATTTTTTGTAGAGATGGGGGTCTCACTATGTTGCCCAGGCTAGTCTCAAACTCCTGGCCTCAAGCAATCCTCCTGCCTCGGCCTCCCAAAATGCTGGGATTACAGGTATGAGCCAGCATGCCCGGCCAAGTTTCTTAATCATTTCTTAATAGTTTGTAGAAGATTACATATATCTTGTGACTTCATGGTACTTTTGCCATGTTTAATATTGAAATTTTACATAGTCGAACTTATTATATTTTCTTTTACGGGTTTTGGATTTAGGACCATGACAAAAAAACCACACATACACTTACATACATACATACATCATAAATACAAATAAATTTGTCCTTTTTTAGCTCTTTTTAAATTTCATTTTTTACATTTAAATCGTTGCTTCATTTGAAATGTATTTATATAAAGAATGAAGTCAACATTAATTTTGTCTACATAGTTACATTATCCCAACAACATTTATTGAAAAATTCATTTTTCCTCTCACTTTAAAATGGCGTAATTATCAGAGATTAAATTGAGAAAGTTTTTAGCCTAAAAATAATGGAAGAAATTACAATGTAAAAGATCAGCATATTTGGACTACCTAGAAATTTAAAATTTCTGTGCATGAAAATGTGCTATAAATAAAATTAGAAAGTTAAGAAAGATGCAAACTTTTTTTGCAAAGTAGGACAAAGAGCTAGATATTTAACATATAAAGAACTCCTACAAATTAATAAAAATTAGTAACTGAATGGGAAAATAAACAAAAGCTATGAAGAGAGAATTCGTTGATATAACAAAGAGGCTAACAAAGAGAAAAAATCAAAATTTTACTAGTAATTAAAGAGTGAGTAAAACTTTTTTGGCCAACATTGTTTTGGAAATGATAATATTGCTAAGGAGGATACAGTGAGGCAGATATATTATTGATAGGGTAACTATGTTCCTTTTGGGAAAGCTATTTAGCAATATTCATAAAAAGCTTCAAAGTGATACTCTTCTTGGGTCTAAAATTTTATTTTTGGAAATCTGTATTATCGAAATAATCAGAGCTATTAATTTGTGGAATAGGTTAATACAATATTTATTTATGATGGCAAAATATCTCAAGCAACTCAATGTCCACCAAAATAAAGTTGCTTAAAATCAGTGATATGCTGGAGCTGGCTTGCACGGACTCCTGAGCGCTGGTGATGTTCCTTTCTTCCCAACTAAGTTCAGTGAGGTTACATCAGTATCTTAAAACTAATCACGATGGAAGTGTTTACACCAGGGAAATTGGCAAATGCTACAAATAGGGCTCCCTTGGCCCACCACCTAGAGAGCTTATTGTCTAAACATTTACCAGCATGCTACTGCTTGATATTATATGATATCCATATGATAAACCATTATGAGTACTGTAAGGTAATTATCTTATGAAAAAAACCCATAAACTCAAACTGTGAAAACACTACACTCCTAATTATTACTACATATAGATATATCATTCATATTTTATTTCATTTTTTACTTGGAAACAACTATGAAAAGAATTCACAAAAGACAGAACAGATTTTGTTACTAAGTAGTGATATGAATGACAAATATTTTCATCAATATAATTTTTTCAATTTCTGAATATATGAATTTTATAATCAGAAAAAAATTTAAAAACCAACAGTCTCTTGGGGACATGTGTAAATTGTGCTTTGGTTGAACTGGTACTAATGATTATTTAGGAGATTAGCAGAAACTGGGACTGGGGAAGGAGACAAGGGCAAGATCATTGAAGAGCTGCAGACAGATAGGCTTTTGTTTTTCCTTGGATGGATCTATTATCACACCTGTTCCACACTTTACTAAATCTATTGATGTAGATTTAGAATATGTTTGTATAGCTGGAAACTTAACATTTTACCTTCTTTTTTTGAAAGATTGTGTTAGCTATTACAACTTTTTAGAAGAGTAACTTTATAATCACTTCTGACAAGTCACAAAAAACTTCTGTGGTTTTATCGTTATTGTATTAAATCTTTATTTAATTTGGGATGAATTAACATCTTTTCCTTACTGAGTCTTTCCATTCAGGATCATGTTCTTTCAATTTTCTTAAATCTTCTTTTATAGCCCGCAGTAAAATTTTATATTTTTCTTCATATGGATTCTTCCATTATCTTTTGAGAGTCATTCTCAGAGATTTTATATTTTTTATTGTTATTAAGGAAGGAATCTCTTTTTCCCCCGTATGTATTCTCATCTGTTATTGCTAGTATATAAAAAAAACTATTGACTTTGGCATATTTATCATGTATCTGGCCATGTTATTGAACTCTCATTATTTTTTAATAACTTTTCAGATGATTCTCTTGGGTTTTCTTGATATATCATACTGTCTGAAAATAACATAAATTCGTCTCTTCCTCCAGCAAGTGTATCTCTCGTTTCTACTTTATACGGAATTGCATTGGATGGGAATTCAAGAACAATGTGAACTAATAAAACTAGCCCTGGCATCCTTTTCTTGTCCCAGTTTAATGACAATATCTGTGATACTTCACCATGAAATGTGAGATTGAATTTGACGTTCTACTTTTCCTAATTTTCCAAAATAGTGTGGAAATTTAAATTGAGAATGAATATTACATGTGATCAATTGCCCCTGTGGCATTTGTTAAGACCATTTGTTTTTATAAATGCAATTTATTTTATTAATAGTTTATCTACTATTAAACCACTTGCTTTCCAAATTTTTCTACTTGGTCCTGGAGAACATTGTTATAAATGAATTTGGTTTTTTGGCTTGCTGATATTTATTTGTTTTTTCATTTATATTTTATATAAATGAGACAAGTGTGTGT
>NW_012150485.1:313508-335192 GCF_000956105.1 Propithecus coquereli
AGAAATCCATCTCACGTTTCATGTGTGGTTTGTCTAGACCTGTATTTATATGAATTTAGTAGTAATATGAATTATTTAATATTGAAAAATAGCTGTCATGAGCAATTTTGGGAATATTATGTTAATTTGTGAGTAGCTCCAGAAGCACAAAACACAACATATAAAGTTGTAGGAAAATGAATGTGTGTACTCCTGGAAAATGGTACATCATTATGCAAGGATCTACTGCGTTCTTGCTATCTCAGAGGAAGGATTTGGGAAGTCAACGTATTTGTTTTTCCTCTTGCTCAAGCACTCAGTCCTCTTCATACGCAGAAGCGGGGTCTGTCTCCAAAATCAACAGAGACATAACCCACAATCCTTCCCAGCATCTGGACACACTTATCTGTTGTTTTGATGACATGGGCAAGAGCGTGGAGAATCATTTCTGTCTCTGTGGAGCCTGAGCAGTGTTAGTCAGGAGAGGGATGTTTAGGGTGGCTGGCCAGCACTGGGCACCCAACCCTCAGAGCTGGAGATGCCTGCCTCTGTGTTCTTTAATGCATTCATGTGTGTGTGAGTGTGTGTATGTGTGCATATGTATGTGTACATATGTGTATGCAAGCATATATGTATATGTACATGTGTTTGTGTATATGTGTATATGTTGATGTTTGTAACTTACTTTCATATGGGTTAGCAAAGAAAGTGTGTGTGTGTACACAATACATAAAAATAAATATATATATGTATACACTGCACTCTGTGTTGGGCAGGGAGAAAGGGGGGAGGAGACAAAGCAAATGTGGCAAAATGTTAATGACTGGTAAATCTAGGAGAATGGTATATGGTTGTTCACTGTGCTATTCTTTTAATTTTACTATGTATTTGATATTTTTCAAGCTATTATAAAACAGGGGAGGAAAATTGCACGGGCTGCTTCTCTCTTATTTGTAGAATGTGAGAAACTTCTGATTTGATTTCAACATTTGCCTTGAACAGAACTGACTCTCAGTGCACTGACTGGGGCTTTGGAGGTGTTAGGAGCCCCCATGATCAGCATCCTCCCTGTACAGCAACCAGGGCATCAGCAGGCTTGGGGGTTTGTCAGGTGCCTATTTTGGAGTGTAAAGAGGGAAAGAGAATCGAAAATAAATGCAAACGAGTGGTTATAAAAATTGGACATGGGCTCTCAGGTGGGTGAGGAGGGAAATAAAAGCATGGGAAAGAAAAAAAACAAGAAGCAGTGACTGCATATTTTAGCAGAGTCAAAAATTGTTGGAATTGGAATTGTTAAAGGAAGTGTGCTCTAAATACAGGAGTGTGGTCAATGGGATGCTCATGCTTCCAACAGCATCATTTGAAGGATGGTCACTTACTGCTTGTGACACAATCTAGAGTGCAGCCGTGAGAGTGGGTGGCCCCAGAAGGGAAGGGAAAAAAACGGCGGAAAGGAACCGCAAGAAAAACCAAACAAAAAGCAAGAAAACAAAGAACCCAAAAACAACGGAAGCAACCCGTGGCCCCTGAAGGGAAGAAAAAAACCCCAAACGCCCGAACTTGGAAAAAGCAACTCAACCCCCCAAAAACCAAGTTCCCCAACCGGAAAAAAAAGATACTAACAGTACCTGTGTCAAAGCTTTGTTGCATGAAAAGAACAGAGTGCAATGTGTGGCACAAGGCAAGTACCCAATGAATATCAGTTATTACCAATGGATTTAACCATGTGAAATTGCCAATATGCAACCATTTTGACCTACACATGGCAATTCCGTAGAATTCAGTCTAATATTATAACCTTTTATCCTGTCAATAAAGGTCATTTATTTCCGATGAAGTGTAGTTTAACATTTACAGAGCCATTCATAATTTCCTAATTCGGGGGTTATAAAATATGTTTACTCAGGCCTTAAGGGCCAAACTGGCTGAATAAAATGAGCACGCCTACCTCCAGAGCCCCTTGCGCCTGTGGCCCAGGGTCTGTGTGGCTTGGGCTTGGGAGCTGATTTCTGCCAGCCCATGAATGGGCATCTCTGTCTGGATGTTGGCCCCACAGGCCTGTGCCTGGCACCACCTGTGCCAAGGGGGCCGAGAACCAGGTTACAAAGGGCAAGAGGAAGCCCCGGAGTGGGTGGCGGGGCCTGCAGCAGAGGCCTTGAGAACAGGCCGTGCAGCCAGCCTCCACGGTGGTGGCTTCTTGGGCAGAGCACTGCGTCCCCAAGGACTTCTGGGCGAGGCTGCTTCCCATTGTGCTAGAGAGTGCCACTGACGGTCGGATTACCATCGATACAGGATGTTTTCTCCTTGATTTAGCAACTTTTTATTTATTGTTCCACTTCCTGTTGAATTTGTCTGTCAAGACTCAACATCAAAGAAGAATTCGAAGGCAAACGTTGTACGCACACGAGGGCATTGCATGAACGTGGCAGGTGGTTTTCCATAACTGTGCAGGATAAAAATGTCATGCCGTTGGTTTTTGGAAGTCGTTTGGCATGTTTACTTTACTTTGGAGGAGCTGAAGGAGATGATGAGAAGCAGGTGGGGGTCCTTTCTTGGAAAACATTGGAATATGTTTGCTGAGGCCACTATTGTGTGCGAGGTCTTGAGGGGTGGCACAAACGCGAGGTAATAATAGTAACAGCAGTAACAGTGGCTGTAGTTTATGGAGCCTACCCCATGCGGGGCACTGTGAGAAACTCCAATTATGTGATCTCATTCAGCACCCACAAAAACCTGTTGAATCATGGACTCACAAGACGGGAAGGACATTGAAAACATATTGTCCAGCTACTTGCCCATGAATAAATTCATAATATTGGTTTGAAGTGATTTAAACAGGCTTGGCTCTGAACTAGTAGAGCCAAGAGGCAGTTCAGTGTGTTACACAGGAAGTGTCCATGAAAAACCCATTGCGGGTGAATTTTAGTTCCTTTTAGGAAGTGAAGTTTTTGCTTGTTTGTTCTATTTTTTGCCAAATACTACAGATTCTATAGCACTACTCATTGTTGCTGTATGAGAGAGAGAGAAGGAGGAGAACAGAGGGAGGGGAAGGAAGGAAGAGAGGAAGGGAAAAGAAAAGAAATGGAAACAAGAAAGAAGGAAGCAAGCAAGCTAGAACAAACCAGAAGCACATCAGAGAGAACAACCAATAGGCAAAGCCATCCTCAAACTTCAGAGAGAGACAAGGACAAGGTATGTAGTGTAATGTATTTGGTGAGGGGATGAATCATAGCAGTATCTTAGTCTGCTAGGACTGCCATAACAAGATACCACGCGATGGTGGCTTCAACAACAGACATTTATTTCCTCACAGTTCTGGAGGCTGGAGTTCAAGACCGAGGTGTCAGCAGGGTCAATTTCTTCTAAGGCTTCTCGCCTTGCCTTTCAGATGGCTGTTGCTCCTCAGTGAGCAGGTGTGTGCAAACCTACCCCCAAGGCCAAAGGAGCTGACAAGTCCAGTTTCTCAGAAAGAGGAATTTGGTAGGGACTTACGAACAGAAGCCGTGTCTCAGGCAGCCGAGGGACGTGGATCCCTGCATTATGCCTCCAGCCCTTATTTGCAGCTTTTTTCGGTAAAACATATACAGCTGGTCACGCCTCAGACTGCCTTGCAAAACTTGTGACCACTAGGAAGGTTAGGTAAACATCTTTACGAGGGGTTCTCTATGCCACGGAACACCTGGGTTTGCAGGAGTCAAACATCGGAGGCAAACATTGGTCATCATGGCGGTTTTGCTTCAGGACGGCATCACTCTTGCCACGCAACGGGCTGTTTTCCCACAGCTGTCTTCTCGCTGTGTCTTCACACGGTCTTCCCTCTGTGCCTGCCTGGGTCCTGGTCTCCTCTTCTCCTAAGGACACCATTGTGTTGGATATTGGCCCACCCCGATGACCTCATTTTAACTTACCACTTTAAAGACCCTATCTTCAAATACAGGCACATTCTCAGGTACTGGGGGTTAGGGGTCCAACATACGAATTTTGGGACAGGGGGCTGGAACTCAGCCTATAGCAAGTAGTCGGCCAGAATATTAAGGGGCACAGGAAAAGGAGGTGGAGCCTCGAGTCACTTTCTACTTGAAAGGAACGTCGGAGTTTGCAAGCGCACTTGATGGGACTTGGTTGCTCATAGGGGCTCCCGTCGATGGCAGCGGGCACAGAAGGACGAGGATGACAACGCCAAGGCATGTGGCAGAGGGTCTCAGTGAGTGAGAGGACAGGGGCCTGTGTCAGCCCCGTAACAGGGACTGTCCTGTCACCATCCTGGTTAAGGGTTCTCATTGCTTCCTCAGTGAGGCTCTGGAGGCACCATGAGAAGCCCTCGGAGAGTATCCACAATGTATATACTTACACTTAAATTAACTGTGTTATTCTTATTCACAAACATGGGATTAATGATTCTCAGTGAATCTCTTCCTTGGCTGCATAAAATTGTGAATTAAAGAAATTCTCAAAGTGGATGGCATCTACCTTATGTGATGAATTCAGTTGAGATTTTGGTGCTCAAAGTGGGCAAATCAGAGTTTATATGACCCTTCTGGACACGCTACGGAGGCTACAACTTCCGGAGATGAGAGTGGGTGGGACTCACCCTTGCAGGAACAGAGGATGGAGCTAAGGGGCAGAGTCTGCGGGAAATATTGGAATATTGAAGGCATAGCCAGGCGCGGGTGTCAAGGGAAGCATGGACCCAGAGGGCCCAGGCAGAAGGCAGAAGCCGGGAGCGGAGCAGCTGAGGGGCAGAAACACCAGCTGAGAACAGGCAGGTTCAGCCCGGGGGTGAGACAGAGCCTGAGAGCCCTGTGGGTGGGGGAGGTCATGCTACACGGTCAACAGGTTTGGACATCAGAAAAGCAGCATCTTCTGCTTTATATTAACATAATAATAATAATAATAAAACAATAATGTAGTAGGTACTTATTTTATTCCACCAACTCAGGTGTACAAGAAATGTTACATTTTGTTATGTTTTTAAATTTAACTTTAATTTAACTAGTCTGGTTCTGAGCCCCTATCCAGTTGGTGGGGAAGTCATGAACAGTCATTATCAAGAAGTGGGTGTGGTTGGCTACTCCTTTGCCCTGCATAGCTTAAGAATGCAGGAGGCTTGTGTGGACCTCATTAAATTGTAGACAATCCCCAATTCTTTGGTCTTAACGATGCTTCTGGAATGCTCCTTGTCCACACCTTTATCATCTGGGTCATGGCACCTGACCCTCCAGTGTCCGTTCTAGTGGGAATCGCTTGTTGCCTTGTTGCCATCTCAATCTCTTCCCAGGGATGGTTCTAGACTCTACATCTCACCCTGCCTTGGCTCATTAGAGGAGAAGAAGAAGTCTCTGGGTACCCTGGGAAAGGGTTCTTTGCTCCTAGAATGGAGACATCTGAAAGAGAAGGTCCTGTCTTCCTGGATGCTGTTGTATCTGGGAGTGACTGCCGGAGCTGCTGCAGCTGCTGCAGCCACCTGGCATCCATGGGAGGAAGCAGCCTGGCCCAGAGACAGGCAGTTAGCAGATGGAATGACTCATTGGACTTCTGTCATGCAAGATAACGTATCTTTCTATTGTGAAACTAGTCCATGTTTGGGTTTCCTATTACTTGCAGCCCAAAGCACCCCAAATGATGCAAGCGGCTTCCTGGAAGGCAGGTGGTTCTACTACTTTTGTGCGAAGCTTAGAAATGGGTGTTCTTGGTGAGGCTAGGGAACTCAGCCCATCTGACAGCCATTCATTTCCCTCTGGGTGACCAACAAGCAGGACTCAGGTCCTCATTCCCCGTGGAACCTCAGAGCACCCAGCCTTGGGAAAGCTCTTTCCTTCTTTATGCTCTCTCTGCTCCCATCTTATTTCTCCAAGACCATAATTTTCTGCATTCAACCTTAAAATACAAATATTCTTCACCCCTCTCTCCACTGCCAAAGAATAAAATAAAACAAAACTTAGTCCTGACTACTTCTTGAAGAAGGTTAGGGGAGATGCAAGGGTGACAAAATGAAAGTTAATTACCCTGCCACAGTAACTGTGGTTCATCGCTGCAACTTAGAGAGTCCTATTTATTTTATTTTTTTGTTTTGTTTTTTGTCCTGAGTAGCCAGGACTACAGGCATGTGCCACCATGCTTGGCTAATTTTTCCAAATTTTTTTGTAGAGTTGGCATCTTGCTAAGTTGCCCAGGTTTGTCTCAAACTCCTGAGCTCAAGCAATTTTCCCTCCTCGGCCTCCCAAAGTGCTGGGATTACAGGTGTGAGCCACCACACCTGGCCTTCACCTTTTTAATTTTCACATCAGCTCTTAGGAAGTAGGTACGAAGCACCACATATTACAAGCCAGCTCTAGAACACCTCCAACACATGTTTGTTGGGTCCTGGATTGAAACCATGCAGGGCAGAGATGTTTACTGCACCCCCAAGCCACCCTTTCTCTTGTGCAGCAGCCTTGACCATTAGAAAGCACTTCTGCTTCTGGGCCTTACCTCTCCCCACAAGTCCCCATGGAACCAACCCAGTCCCTCTTCCTTGTGACAGACACTATGCAGAGAGATTGTGCTGCCTAGAGCATCCTCTCTCTGCCAGGAGAAACATTCCCAGGGCCTTCTGTCTCCCTCTGCAGGACTTATGGTTCCGCAGATGAACCAGCTGCCGCAGTTCAATGTTCTCTCAAGGAACATCAGGAAAAGAAGTCCTTTGGGGTGACCACTTCCTCTCTCCAGCTATGCAAGCTTCTGTGTCAGTGACTCTTTCTCAGCTTATGCTTGTAAGCTCAGCAAGGAGTGGGCCCGAGTTGGAGGCAGCCTCTTTAGGAGGCAACGTGGTAGGATCTTGATTCGTTTTAGACACAAGTTTCCCGGCAAAAGGGACTAGGACTTTCCCAGCAAGGGCTGGTGAGAGCTTGTCGGAGAGCAACATTACCTGGCCAGGGCAGGTAATAAGACATACCTTCCAAGAGAAAGACAATGGAACAACATCTTTGAATGTGATGAATTCATTCTGGAATGTATCTTGGGAACCGGAGGCGGGTGGGGAAGGTGAGGAATGAACCGGGAGAAGAGATGCTTCCTTGTAAGGAGGGGGACGAGGTGAACAGTGGGAAGTGTACGCAGCCTACTGCATGGGAGGCTTCCAAAAATATTAACGGCGTGATTCAGATCTCATGATGTCATCCACGGACAGGCAGGCACTTAGGGGAGGAGAGAGTTCTGCGTGGAGAGACAGAGATCCGAAGTTCTGCGTAAATCCCTAAAGCGTGGGCTCAAATCTAGGTCTTCCTGATTCTTAAGCTCCTTCTCATGCTGACGCAATGCACAACTTCCCTAGCATGGGCAATGGAGGGCTGAAGCATCACAGATACTTCATGTGTCCTCTCTCTTCCCAGGTGATCTCACGCTGGTATTTCTTCCCATGGAATGAGTGGTTCAAGAGGACAGAACATTTTCCACCTGGGCAAAGACTTTTATTGGCCCTGTCTGCTGAGAGTGAAGCTATAAGTGCAATCTTGATGGGATCTTCTATCTAAGATAAGAGGATATAAAATACATTTGCCATTCTGGAGCAATTTGATGGCTTTAGTCAGGAAAAATAAAACTTTCAGCTGAAATGGAATTAGAGTTGACCTTTTAAAAAATTTTGATCTTAGGCTTTTCTGAAGAAACATCTTCCAATGCTGAAATACATAAAACTCAACACAGAGGGAAATTACAGCCAATCGCCTAGAATCTTCTTGGTATGAGATTTCAGATGCGTCTAGAGTTACATAATTGTTTCCAATACTCTGAAACACGTAAACACTTAATTTCATCGTGCGATGGGTCCTAGCTGTCGTCTTGTGCTGGGAAATCCTACAAGGGCTGGTTATACCCAGAGAGTTTTTTGTTCTCTCCCTTATTTCAAGATGTTATTTGAATAGGTAATATAGTCACATGGTTCAAAATTAAAAATTAATTAAAGGAATACAGTGAAACCTTCCTTCAAACCTTCCCCAAGGCAAATACATTATAAGTAGCTTGACTATTTTTTCCCAGAAATATTTTATTTATATATAAAAGGTAGCATAATATTCACACGGTTCTGCACCTTGCTCTTTTGTGTACTTAATATATTTTGGTGACCTTTCCTTATCAGGGCACAAAGAATCACGGAGGGCTCACTCATTCTTTTCGTCTGCATCATATTTCATTATATGCATGGACTGGCATTTATATAAACAGTTGTTTATTGACGAGTATTTGAGTTGTTTTCTTTTTCTTTCTCTTTCTTTTTTACAATTCCTTTCTTTTCCAATTTCAAATGATGCCACAATGAATAACTTTGCATACATATCATTTCTCACCTGTATAAGTATAGATACAGGACAAATGACTGGAAATGGAATTTCTAGGTCAAACACTTACAATTTTGAGAGATATTATCAGGTATTCCTCCACAGAGGCTGCTCCAAATTATATTTGCCTGGTAATACTTGACAGTCCCTGTGTCCCACACTCTTATCAATACAGAATCAACTTTTTTAATCCTCATCCATCTGACAGGTGAAACAGGGCTTTCATTGTAGTTTTAGTTTGTGTTTCTCTTATCCTAGGTGAGGTTGAGTACATTTTTATACATTTAAGAGCTGAGTTAATTTGCTGTATTAAGAACAATCAAGTAATATTTTTTGCCTTTTTTATATTTGGTTATTGGTCTTTTACTTATTGAAAAAGTGGTAGGAACTCTTCAGATATACATGGAATTAATCCTCTTTCTATAAGCTGTAAGTATACCCCCCAGTTTTCCCTTCTATTTTGACTCTGTTTACAGTAGTTTTTGTCATGCCGAATTTTTGTAAGTATTTGAAAAAATGGCTTTTGGGTTTTGTTTCGTGGGCGTTTCATATGCCAAGGTTTTAAATAGTTTTAAAATAGTTTTAAATAGTTTTAAATAGTTCTCTCATGATTTCTTCTAGTACTTTAAGGTTCTGTTTTTCACATGTAAGTCTTTGATGCCTGAGACTTACCCTGGTGTGTGCCGCAAATGCATTAGTTAGGCTAAGATGACGTGTGCTGCAGTAACAAAGAACCTACATGTCTCCACAGTTGAAAACAGCAAAGACTAATTGCTTACTCATGTTAGGCGTCTGCTTCTGATTAGCAGCAGGCTCAGGGCCCAGATGACCAAGCACATCACTGGGAACATTGCGGGTCGCTGCAGCAGAGGCGGGGAGAGGTGGTGGCTCATGCCCCGGCTCCTAAAGGCTCCCTCCTAGAAGTGACACGCTCCGCTCACAGTTCATTGATCAAGGCAAATCACGTGCTCAGAAGGAGAGGAGATCTGAAAGACTCGTGAACAGCGCCAATGATTACTTACAAGAATCGTGGGTCAAGTTTTTAATTTCCAAATGACAAGGTTGCCGTCTCAGCCCTATTTAATGACGAATCCATTTTTTCTTTACTAATTTGAAATACCTTCTTTATCACATTCTAAATTCCGTTATGTATTTGGGACTATTTACAGATTTCCTATTTTTGTTCCATTGATCAGTATTTCTATTCACATACCATATGGTTTTAATCATCTGCTTTATAATTAATAAAATATATTTTTATTATTTATAGTTTATCGGTAGGGTTTTAGAATATGTTTTGATATCTTGTAGGGCTAGTCCTCCTTCAGTAGTCTTTATTTTTATCAGAATTTTACTGACTATTCTCGGTTACTTACTGTTTCATATGCATTTTAGAATCACCTTGTTTAGTTAAAATAATTTTGTTTCTTTCTTGCTCCGGCCTGCCCTCCTGTGTGTGTGTGTGTGTGTGTGTGTGTGTGTGTGTGTAAGACAGAGAACCCCTATTGTTGTTTTATTGGGTTCCTGTTGGATTTGTATCCTAACTTAGGAAGAACCAACATCTTTATGATGCTGAACTTCCCTACTCAAAGCCATGATGTGCTTTCCTATTTGCTCAAGTCTTTATGTTCTTCAGCACTTTCCCTCCACACAGAGCTTGCATAGTTCTTGAGTTTGGACTTGAATGTTGTATTTGCCATCATCTTTGCTATTGCATACAAAGAAGTTCTTGTTTCCATCTTTCTTTTCCTTCTTCCTGATCCTCCTTCTCCTCTTTCTCTCTCTTCTTTTTCTTAGTCTCCTTTTCCTTCTTTCTCCTCCTTCTATTTTTTTGTGCATGTGAAAGTCATAATCTCTCCAACTCCTTTTTTAAAATTATTAAATCAACTCCATGATGAACACAAAATGAAAAGAAAAAAATTATCAAATTGGAGGCAGAGATAGAGTAGAATAGGTATGACCCAATGTCAACATAAGAGCAAGTTAGAGTTGCCCAAAGACACTTTCTTTTTTTTTTTTTGCAGACAGGGTCTCACTCTGTTGACTGGGCTGGAGTGCAGTGGCCTCATCGTAGCTCATTATAACCTCAAACTCCTTGGCTCAGGTGATCCTCCTGCCTCAGCCTCCCAAGTAGCTGGGACTATAGGTGCGTACCACCAATTCCAGCTAATTTTTCTATTTTTTGTAGAGATGGGGTCTCGCTCACGCTGGTCTCAAACTCCTGGCCTCAAGCGATCCTCCTGCCTCAGCCTCCCAGAGTGCTAGGATTACAGGTGTGAGCCACTGTGCCCAGCCCCAAAGACATTTTCTTTCCCTCATTTAACCTATGTAGACTGTGGGGCAAAGAACTTGAGCTATATGGTTACTGTTTACAGAGTTAGTTTATTTGAAAGTCGGCAAGATGGAGGCAGTTTAATATTAGGCGAAGAAAAGCAGCTTATTTGAAAACTCCAAGTTTAAGCCACATCAGGCATTTTCCAGGTGGTGAAACGAATAAAAACATTACTGGGCTTGGGACCTAACACAGTGCTCCAAACATATTAGGTGCTTTATTAGATATTTTTGGAATAAAGCTGAGACCAGCCACAGAGTTTTAGAACTGGAAGGGGTTTAACATTACTTGGTGCAGTGGTTCTCAGGCCTGCTTCCCCGCGAGAATCACCAGGGAACTTACAAAAACACTGACGCCCAGGCCTGCTCCAGACCAGCAATGTCAGTGAGGCCTGGGAGTCAATATCACTTAAAAACCTCCCGGAGGATTTCACTGTGCAGCCAAGGTGGGGAACCTTGGTTTAGACCCATGTCCTTGCTGAGCACAGGAGGAGACAGTGGGTGAGTGAGAGGAAGGAACGGAGGTGTCCATGGCTGAGCTAAGACCAGAATGAGGTCTGCAGGGCCCCCAGCCCAGATCACAGCAGCTAGTGCCTTCTGGCTATACTTTCCCATTCCACAAGGGAGGGATGTAGGGCCAGTCGGCAACTTGCCCAAGGTTACAGAGCTGAGAGGGGCAGCATTCAGGAGAGGACCCAGAGGCACCTGCGCCCAGGCTGAGTTCTTATCCCCTTGCCACGAGGCCTTGGGGCATTACAGCCATTTTCTCCTCTCTGTGGAAATAGTAAGTTATAGCATAGAGTCGTTAGGAATGGTTTCAGTTTTAAGTGATTTTAGCAGCTCACCCCTTTTCCTCAGTTGAAATCTTACTTCAACAGCAGGGAGCAGAACCACCCAGCTTGGAGCAGGGCGGGGACACCGAGTGCCCCCCGCCTGTCCCCTCTGCCAGATAGTCCTCCGGGTCCTCACCTCGGAGAAGAAGCTTTTGAAAACCCAGGGGTAGATGCTCTTGGGAGTCTTCCCCTCTCTGATAGAGGATGGAGACTGAAAAAGAAGAAGAATGGGAGGAAGTCGCCGTCCAGCCACCGTGGATGCCCCGTGGACTGTTCCTGCATCCCGGCTCTTGTGAACGATGCTCTGATGAACATGGGAGGGCAAAGCTCTCTCTGAGATCCTGCTTTGAATTTTTTTGATAAACACCCAGAAGTGGGACTGCAGGATCATATGGCAGTTTTATTTTTAATTTTTGGGGAACCATCACCCTGTTCTTTAGAGATGCTGCACCATTTTCCATTCCTACCGACAGTGCACTAGGACTCCGATTTCTTTGCAACCTCACCAATACTTGCTTTCTTTTGTTTTTCTGATATTGGCCACCCTCACGAGGTGATATCTCTGTGGTATGATTTGTATTTCCCTAATGTTAGTGATGTTGAGCAACTTTTCATATATATGTTGGCCATTTGTATGTCTTCTTTGGAGAAATGTCTATTTAAGTTCTTTGCCCACTTTTTAATTGGGTTGTTTGTTTTTGCTATTGAGTTGTAGAAGTTCCTTATGTATTTTTGATATTACGTGCAATGGAATATCATTCAGCCTTAAAAAAAAGAAGGAAATTCTGAAATATGTGACAACATGGACGAAACTGGGGGACATTTTGCTGGAGAAAATAAGCCAGTCACAGGACAAGTACTGTAGGATTCCACTTTTATGAAATATCTGAAATAGCCAAACTCGTAGAAGCAGAGAGTGGAAGAGTGGTTGCCAGACACTGGAGGGAGGGGGAACGAGGAGTTTTTATTCAACAGGCACAAAATTTCAGTTATACAAGATGAATAAATTCTGGAGATAGGCTGTACAGCATCGTGCCTATATAGCTAACAATACTGTATTGAGCACTTAAAAATTCGTTAAAGGGTAGATCCATGTTAAATGTTCTTACTACAGTAAAAGAAAAAACAGAGATTCAGCTGGGTCGCTTTGCTTCTCGATGCATTTCCTCCAGAGCAGCTTTCGAGCGTTCTGTGTTTAGTTTTGCCAACCCAGGACCCAGCAGACAGAGCCCCCTTGTGCAGAGTGGAGAGCCTGCTGGTCTTAGGGGCCACACCTTCGAGGCTCTCAGGTTACCCACCCGGCCTCTCTAATGAGCAGACGGGCATCTGGGGTGCGAGGGGACGACCATATTGGACCACTTTTCTCTGCCCCCCCTCCCCCAGCTCAGGGCCGACAGAGGCCCGGATGCCAAGCCTGGTTTGCTGAGATTTTCTCCAGCACGCCCTGTCTGCCCTAGCCGCCCTCCCTTCTCTCGGTCCTGGCAGCTGCAAGGGGACCTCTAGACCTGCTAAGTGACAGGGCTGCAGGGGCCAGGGGGGCCAGCTCCAAACTGCCTCTGGAAGCAATTTCTACTGCTCTGCTTTGGGGGTCTGTGAAATTTTCTCTCCTGTCTCCCTGCTGCCTTTCTCTGCCATGTCCCCGGGGCTCTGCTTTCCCTCTTGCCCCAGCGTGCCCTGTGTGTGTGTGTGTGTGTGTGTGTGTGTGTGTGTGTGTGTAAGACAGGGAATGACTTTGTCTTAACACTCCTCTCCCTCTGTCTCTGTTCTCTGGTCCTGATGTCGAAACAGCCCAGGTCTGCTGGGGCTTCCAGCCAGCCAGACCCTGACCGCCCACCCCTGGCCCAGCCACTGCCTTGGGGGCCTGAAAGATCCAGAACTGGCTTAGACACGGTCTGGTCTGTTGCAGAAATGAGAGGCATACACCAAAACCAAAATACACAGGACAGAGGGCTCGGGGATCTGCAGGCACATGGAGGGTGCTATGAGATTTGGGGGACAGACGCCACTTTCATTTAGGGGGCTCAGGGAAGGAAGTTACTTGGCCTCTCTGTCCCTGAGTTTCTTCAGCTGTCAAGTGCAAGGAGCATAGGGCTGTGTGAGGACCCCGTGAATATATGCTGTGAACCCTGAGAGAGCCAACCCCTTGTGATGGGTCCTGAGTGACTACCTGGGCCCAAATTCAAATTAGAGCCAAGCGGCCATTTGCTGACTAGAGGTCTCACAGGTACTCTTGAGTTCCTGTTAAACTTTCAAGTCGGCTTAACTTTGGGCGTTTCATAGCTGCCCATTCCCGTGTGTGTAGCCTGAATGAACTAATAGGCTGTGACCCACAGTGACCAATCAGAACTCAGCAAACATCAACCAATCAGAACTAAGCAAGTTTGACTCCTTCATTTGCATAAGCGGTCGGGAGTGGGAACCCAGGTGGGAACTTTCTCTATAAAAGACAAACCCAGCCTTTGTTGTCTGGAAAGCACCTTCGTTTTACACCAAGGGCTGTGTCTCCCCAGTTTGCAAATGATACTAGAATAAAGTTTCTTTCCTCTAAATTCCTTTTCAGAGAAATTTTGTTCACAATATCAAGCACTGACACCGCGCCTGGGAGGTGGTAAGCGTCGTTATGGCTTCTGTTTCACAGATGGGGGGACCCAGGCTCAGAGACATCAAGTCACTTGCTCACGGTCACACAGCTAATGGCTCATCAGGTTTTCACCTACTACCCCTGGCTCCCAGGGTCTTTCTGGCTGGCTACCCTGCTCCCTTCATCCTTTTCGAACCCACATCTGTCCTTTGTTTGCTCCTCTGTCATAGCCGTAAGTGTCTCCCACTCTGGCCAGTTGTGCACAGCACAATCCTCCCCTCTGTGAGTTCTTCGAGGGCAGGGCAGGGGCGGCGTGGGGCTCACCTGTGTGCGGCAAGATGACCTACCCAACACTGCCCGGGCTGCTGCTCTGCTTGCTCTACCCAGAAGGTGGGCTGGCATTTGAGCTCCCTTCTTGCAGGAATTTGGCGTCACAGGACTGAGAGCCACGTTGCCAGACAGCCAGAGCATTCTCTCCTGGCTTTGATATTGTGAGTGCTTGGGCTCACAGCAGCGGGTTGGACCAGATCATCCCTCAGAGTGTGGGTGGAGGTCAGGGGCTTGGCCAGATCAGTGGAACAAAGAGGAGAGAGCCCGTTAAACCAGCAAGGGAGGAGGAGGGATGCATTGAGTTACCAGCACTTCACTCTTCCACAGAGGCCTACGTGGTGACTGGGTCTCGGGTTGGGCCACACAGGGATAGGTGAAAACAGCCAAAAATCTAGAGCTATGGCCTGAGGTCTCCAAGGAAATATGTGGCTGGCTTTAAGGGACCCTGCAGGCCTGGGCAAGGAGGGACTTAGCCTCTGAAGATAGAAGACCATCCCATGCCGGACAACATGGGCTCCGGCCTGGAAAGTCCCAGAGAAGAGCCGCCAAATGGTCAACAGGGACCCTCCTGCAACCCCGTAAGATGGAGTGCAAAGAGATCACATTTCATCTGGGATGCTCAAGGCACAGGGCATTGTTGACCCCCAGAGGTGGGGATTAAAATCACTCCTGCTAGACGTGTAGCCTCACATGGGTATTCATCCAGCACCTTCTGTTGGCCAGGTTAGGTGCTGCAGACACGTCAGGCAAGAGACACAGGGCCCTGTTCCCCTGGGGCTCCTTTACCAGGAGTGCGGGCTGACTCCCTTTGCAAAGACTAGAACCTGGTTAATGCCATTCTTGAATAAGAGTTGCTTTGGGTCTTTGCATCAGTTCATATCTGGGGGTGAACTCATGAGGCAGTGAGCAAGCAGATAGCCAGTGTCCAGAGGCAGGGCTCTGCTCTGGGCTATCTGAATAGCACCTGCAAAAAGCAAAAGGTGAGACACCTGCTGTCCCGTACTTGGGGGCTGCTCACAGCTCCTTCTCAGGGGGTACCTCAGTGACCCCAGGGCTCGCCTCTTCTGGGGGAGGCTCACTGTATTGACTCAGTGATGCTTTCTGTAACCTTCTCACTGAGGAAGGAAAAAAACCCAACAAGTTCTATCTCTGGCAGTAAATGTAGCATGGAAAATGAAGGTTAAATGGGATGTCACAGGCCCCGCTCCTCGCCCCACACTCCCTGTGGCTCCGTGTTACTTTGCCAGCTGTCCTCGTTACTGCTCTAGGATGAGCATCTAGTGAGAGCCACATGCAGGGTACTTCTTCAGGTGGCCTTGGACTGACCCAGCTCTCTCCCCTCTCTCACTCGCACTTCTCGAGAATAACTAGAGGTGCTGGGAATGCAACCTCCGGAGACAGGGAGGGACCAGCCAGAACAGCACGGGCTGAGTTCCAGTTCTCCCTGGAAACACTTCAACACTTTAGCCCAGCATGTCATGTTGCCCTTGGGGTATGAAACCCAGGTGGGGGTGGGGGCTTCTTTCTGGGGCCCCTCAACTGTGGTGCAAGTGGGGCACACACAGATGAGACCCCATGTGTCCTGGGCAGGTTTCCTGAGCCTTGGGGGACCAGCTCGCAATGACGCGTAGGCTTCCGCTGGCCTTGCTGCCTGTGTCAGTAGTAATCCCGCTGCACGTAACTCGTGCGTGGTCTCACCGGGCTTGCACAATCAATCGTGAAGTCTTATCGGTTCTACCTGGTAAATATCTCTGATCGGTTCCCTCTCCTCTGCATCCTTGCCCAATTCCTAACTGAGATGAAAATACCTGGTCATTCTGCTTCTCTTCTTCCCACCAAACCCGCAATTCGACCCCATCCACCCTCCCCTCCTCGGCTAGGGTGATTCTAAAGGGATAACCTAGTCAATACACGTCCCTGTTTATAATATTTCACTGTTGCTCACCACCCTTTGAACAAGCTCTAAGATCCCTCACATGGTTTACATGGTCCTGTTCATGGTCTTGTTCATGTTGTTCTCCTTAGCTCCACAGATGACCATGATTTTCTCAAACTTGGTGATCCAGACCACAGGATCTTCTTCTAGCCCAATGAATACACCACACTCTTTCTTATATCCTGCCAGCACATCTGCCTGATGTCTCCTCTTCACTGCACAGGACTTAGCATTTGAGAACTTCCAGCTTGACTGTCCTAGTCTGGGGTTGATTCCTGGGCCCACTTGGCATCCTGCACACCACCCATCAGAGCGGTTGTCGCATCCACGTTCAGTTACCTGTCCTGCTCACCAAGGAGAAGACTCTATGAGGGCAAATTGCAGGCCCACCTTCTTCACCTCAGAACCCCAGGGCCAGCCTGGGCCCGCGCGCGGTGGGCTGGGAGTTCACGCGGCTGAATGAGAGTGAACAGGCATCTCTGGTGGTGGTGCCTCTTGGCCCTGAACTTCACTGCTGGTTAGTGAGGGAGGTGATGGGTCAGAACAGGGACCAGGCTGTCCCTGCAGCTGGCCCGTCAGTGTCGGGAGGCCCATCAAGGACAGCAGATGCCAAGGGACCCCTGCCAAGGGGAGAGTAGCTGGTGAGGAGTTAATTCAGGCAGAAAAGATCATCTTAGGGTGTTTTTGCTGCGGCCAGGGGTACTCAGACCCAGGAGCAAGCATTTCAGTGACGTCTGACTTCTTACACGTGTGCACACACACATGCACACGCCAGTCTGATTTTTTACACACATGTACATGCCAGCCTGACTTCTTACATGTGTGTGTACACATATGCACATACCATCATTATTCCCACTTTAGAGACAAGAAAACTGAGTGTCAATGAGGAAGACCCCTCTTTGAGGGAAAGAGTAGCCTTTCTTGTTCACATTGACATTTCCAACGGGCTGTTCTCGGACCTCCTGGTACCCCCGTCCCTTGCCCTCGGCCCTCCCTGGGGCTCAGCTCCCTCTGCCCTGGTCTGTTCCTCTCAGCACTAAGTCTGAGGCCCGTGATTTCAGGCCCTGCCTGGTCTCGATCCTCAGCTCCCTCCTTGACTCCCGACCTCCTGACCAGCAGTTGACCTTCTTGAAACCTGAAAGGGAGCTGGAGAGGATAGAGAAAGAAAATTCACAGCCCTGAAGACTGGAGCCACCAGCAATTCCTAGAGTTGGGCTGCCAAGGAGCCCATCGCTGAGCCTGGCAGATCTGCCATGACGCCCTGGTCCCCTCCCTGTCCCATTGCATGCCTTCCCCCATCCTAAATCCTGGCAAATGTCTCTTCTACTTCAGAAATCACCAAAATCATTGGAGGGGAGGAGGATCCACAGCGTGCTGCTAAGAGGGATGCACCTTCCTTCCTCTGCCATGGCCAGGGCCTCCCCTGCATTCCTGTCACAGTGGGAGCCTTGACCTTTGACCTCTGCCCTCCCCACCCAGCGACTGTGCTCTCTCTGAGACGCTTCCTGCCGCCCTGCCGGCGGCTGCTCACTGTGCAGCTCCCTCCCCGTTGGAGGGGGTGCCGAATGGCCCATATTCATTGTACCTTAGGAGTTGTGGCACCCTGCGGCCCTGGAGGCTGGTCACCGGTCTCCTGAATCATTTCTGTGGTCATAAAAGCTTGCTCAAGGCTCTAGCATCTGCGAAGCACTGGAGCTGACTCCAGCATAGCGCCCACTGCCCACCGCCCTCTTTCCTCCCCTCAAAAGCTTACCTCTAGGTGGGCGTCTGCACTCTCTCCTGCTCTCTCTCTCCTTCTCCTCTGCTCACTCCCAAGCCCACTGTGGCCTTCCCTCCGCCCTGCGGGCATTGCACGTGCCCTTCCCTAGTGGCTTTGGATCCCTGACTCCCATGGATGCGCCCATTCACCCCGTCTCTGGGTCATCTCCCCACCCCCTCGGTAAGCCTCTCCTCTTGGGCCTGGGTGACAGCTTTCTTCCTGTCCTCCCGCCTCCTCCCCATGCTGGTCACTGTCCTCATCGGGCTGCCCTTTCTCAGCCGATCCTTCCACGGGGGGTCCTCTTTCCTCATGCCATGATGCTCACCCTCCTCCTGTCTCAGAATGTGTGGTCATCACCCAGGTGCCCAGACCCAAACACGGCTTATTCTCCCTTCCTCCCTGCACCCAACCGCAGCTGTGTCCATGCTTCTCACGGCCTCCTGGCAGAAACACCCTGCGTTCGCTCCCTCCTACCTGTGACTTGCTTTTGCCCCAGTTCCAGCAACAGCCCCTGGATGTCCAGCGTGCACCCCTGTCCTGGGCCCTGAATCATCGCTTCTCTGCTCAGCAGTCAGAGTGAGTTTTCCGGCGTGCAAGTCTGCTTGCGTCTCCTCTGTGTTCAAATGCCTTTAAAGCCCCTGTGGCTCCAAGGAACCACTCTGCAATCCTTGGCAGCGGTTCTGTCTCTTCCTCCTCCCAGCCCTTCTGCTCCCTGCCCCAGAACTACTCAATTTCTTTCAGTTTCTCAAAAATGCCACCATTGCTCTTTCTCCTGCCCGAAGGTTCTCTTCTCTGTTCACCTGACCACCTTCTATTCCTCCTCTGATCTCAGCACAGAAGTCACCACCTCCAAGAAGTCTTCCCTGACATCCCAGACTGAGTTTGATGCTCTCCTCTCAGCTCCCAGAGCCTTGTTTCACCATCTATTTGCCCATCAGATTGTCTGTCCCCTGAGGGGACACTGTGAAAATCTCAAGGTGTGGAATCACTTTGTGGTTCAGCGTGCTCCTCGGGTGGCAGGTGGATTGGGATAACATCTGCCGGCAATAATTACTAGCTCTGTGGCCTTGGGAAAATTGCTAAGCCTCTCTGCGCCTTAGTTTCCTCATCTACAAAATGAGACCATTGATAGCATCTATCTCATAGGGTCATCACCGGGATTAAATGGGTGATTTCAAGGAGAGATCTTAGCAGACGGTCTGGAATAAAGATCTCAACTATTCAGTTGTTGTCAACCCTGTCACTGTCTTTGTCGTCCCTAGAGATCACGAGGTCTCCGATGGCATCAGTTAAATGAACAGCTGCAGGGCCGCGCTCGCTGCCGCTGTGCATGTAATGCTCCTGTGTCTTCAGCCCCGCGTTCTGGTTGCCCAGGGAGATCGTCCATCAGGGTGAGGACTAGGAACTGCTGAGACAGTTGAGGGGCTCAGTCTGGGAACCCAGAAAATGGCCACTCTCCACATATTGGGGGGCTGGGGGGGCAGAAAGGAGAGATCCCACCATAAAGCCCTGCTCTGCTGCAGAAGTGAGGGGTCCAGGGGCTGTGCCAGGTGTGGTCAGGGCCTGGAGCCCCTGCAAGAGTCAGCAGGTGGGCAGAGCCTGGGCCCTGGGGGAGGGAAAGAGGAAAACTGGAACCAGGCACCAGGTAGCCCCTGGAGGCAGGAATCGGCCTTAGGACAGCAGGGTCCCCTCCAGTCGTGGGCCTGGGGTCCAGGTGAGCTTGGCTGCAAGCTTAGGGGGTCCTGGTCGGGCTGCTGCAGCTGAAGACAGAGGGGCCCAGAGCCTGGGAAGGGATTGAGCCTGCGTGGGAGTCAGGGGGCTTGGCTTTGGCGCACAGGCATTCTTGGGGACACAGAGTCAGGCAAAAGGAAAGTGTCCAGTACAAGGAAGACAGTTTATTGCTGTCAGGAGGCTGCCTATGCATGTGGAAGCCACACAGGCAGTCACTGTCACCTTCCTAAGGATGAGCAGACAGAACCAGGCTATGCCCAGAGACCCGGCACCCGGCTTCCATTCCCGGCTCCTTAGCGGGACCCCCACTGCTTGGAGGGGAGCTCTAGGCTTACTAGAGCTCTCTAATTCTGCCCATAAAGAGGATGTTGTCCAAGTCCTTGTCTTGGAGGATCAGCAGAAAGGGGAAGTTGAAATTCAGAGTTAACATCGGGTCCATTCTTCCAGACATGGGGACCATTTTGATTCCTGTGGCAGCAGCTGCTTCTGTGCCCTCCTCAGCTACATCCAGTACGGCCTTGTGGACCACCTGTAGGGACAGCACGGCAGTACTCAGACAGGAGGGGGCAGGGGACAAGCAGCCTTCCCGTGTGCTGCTAAGGGGACTGACATTTATCGAGCATCTGCCGCCGGCACGTTCCCGCGCTATTAAATTTGTTTGCTCCTCCGGACAGCCCTGTCAGCTAGTTTCGCACAGTCACGATGGCAGGTGCGCAAATGGAGACTCAGACGCCATGTATGACCTGCCCAGAGATGTAGAGGTAAAGAGCTGGGGGCCTGCCCTGGGTCCCTCTCCATCCGAGTGAAGAGCCTGTGTTGCCCCCCAAACACCCACTCCTGTCGGGAGGCGGGGCAAGGGCCACCGAAGGCATTTTTCTTGTAAGCAAATTCCTGGCAGCCTCTCAAAGGCATTTTTCTTGTAAGCAAATTCCTGGCAGCCTCTCGACCACAAAACAGCTGCCGCAGACACCTCCCTGGCAGGACCAGTATTCCTGCCCCAGCTTAAACACCCTTGGGGCTCTCAACTACTTTGCATGGCTTTGCATTCCAGGACTACCTGTCTCTGCTCCTCCGAACACAGCCCCTATCCCCCTGCTCTTGGGGAGGAGGGGTGCAGAGCCCGGCCCAGTGCTCTGCGTGGGCACACGTACAGAGGAGAGCGGAGGGCAGCCCAGCCCACTCCCTTTGCTCTGATCACTCTGCTTCTAGTAATGCAGTCCTGGCGGCCCAAGTAGTCTTCTCTCATACTCTGAGTGCATTTCCGTCACAATTCCATATAACCATTCCTATTACCTGTTACCATCACCTGCCCTGCCAGGCACCGCATATGAGCCGAGGACTATCACTCCCATTTGACAGATGAAAAAACTGAGGGTGGAGGACTTTAATTGTTTGTCTTGCAGACACTACACAGGGGAGCATGGGAGGGTGTCCACGGCCGTCTGATTCTGCCCAATGACAGGTTCCCGGGTCACGGTATGTGGCAAGGGAGGTGGAGACCAGCCCCCAACTATACCCCAGCTCTCCTGGGCTTGGGGGAGTCCCAAGGAGGAGGATCAGTGATGAGAGACGCATGTATTTACACAAACTCAAGATCACCCAAACATCCATCAGGCCTTCCCCTTTCCAATTCAGATATGGAGGATAAGTCGCCCAAAGTCTGAAGACTCACCTGGGAGAGCACGAGGTTCTTGGCCCCCGTGATCCCTGACAGGTCGGCCTCCTTGGTGAAGACTTCCCTAATGCCCAGCAGGGGAAGTATGTTTTTCAGATTATAGTCACCCGAGATGGAAAACTTCGGCAGGCGGAGGCTATCTATATGTCTAGGAAATGAGAAAAAAAGTATTTGAACCTCTGCTGGCTCAGTGCCCACTTTCTCCTACCTC
>NW_012150485.1:335242-413458 GCF_000956105.1 Propithecus coquereli
GACAGGGAGGGACCAGCCAGAACAGCACGGGCTGATTTCCAGTTCTCCCTGGAAACACTTCAACACTTTAGCCCAGCATGTCATGTTGCCCTTGGGGTATGAAACCCAGGTGGGGGTGGGGGCTTCTTTCTGGGGCCCCTCAACTGTGGTGCAAGTGGGGCACACACAGATGAGACCCCATGTGTCCTGAGCAGGTTTCCTGAGCCTTGGGGGACCAGCTCGCAATGACGCGTAGGCTTCCGCTGGCCTTGCTGCCTGTGTCAGTAGTAATCCCGCTGCACGTAACTCGTGCGTGGTCTCACCGGGCTTGCACAATCAATCGTGAAGTCTTATCGGTTCTACCTGGTAAATATCTCTGATCGGTTCCCTCTCCTCTGCATCCTTGCCCAATTCCTAACTGAGATGAAAATACCTGGTCATTCTGCTTCTCTTCTTCCCACCAAACCCGCAATTCGACCCCATCCACCCTCCCCTCCTCGGCTAGGGTGATTTCTAAAGGGATAACCTAGTCAATACACGTCCCTGTTTATAATATTTCACTGTTGCTCACCACCCTTTGAATAAGCTCTAAGATCCCTCACATGGTTTACATGGTCCTGTTCATGGTCTTGTTCATGTTGTTCTCCTTAGCTCCACAGATGACCATGATTTTCTCAAACTTGGTGATCCAGACCACAGGATCTTCTTCTAGCCCAATGAATACACCACACTCTTTCTTATATCCTGCCAGCACATCTGCCTGATGTCTCCTCTTCACTGCACAGGACTTAGCATTTGAGAACTTCCAGCTTGACTGTCCTAGTCTGGGGTTGATTCCTGGGCCCACTTGGCATCCTGCACACCACCCATCAGAGCGGTTGTCGCATCCACGTTCAGTTACCTGTCCTGCTCACCAAGGAGAAGACTCTATGAGGGCAAATTGCAGGCCCACCTTCTTCACCTCAGAACCCCAGGGCCAGCCTGGGCCCGCGCGCGGCGGGCTGGGAGTTCACGCGGCTGAATGAGAGTGAACAGGCATCTCTGGTGGTGGTGCCTCTTGGCCCTGAACTTCACTGCTGGTTAGTGAGGGAGGTGATGGGTCAGAACAGGGACCAGGCTGTCCCTGCAGCTGGCCCGTCAGTGTCGGGAGGCCCATCAAGGACAGCAGATGCCAAGGGACCCCTGCCAAGGGGAGAGTAGCTGGTGAGGAGTTAATTCAGGCAGAAAAGATCATCTTAGGGTGTTTTTGCTGCGGCCAGGGGTACTCAGACCCAGGAGCAAGCATTTCAGTGACGTCTGACTTCTTACACGTGTGCACACACACATGCACACGCCAGTCTGATTTTTTACACACATGTACATGCCAGCCTGACTTCTTACATGTGTGTGTACACATATGCACATACCATCATTATTCCCACTTTAGAGACAAGAAAACTGAGTGTCAATGAGGAAGACCCCTCTTTGAGGGAAAGAGTAGCCTTTCTTGTTCACATTGACATTTCCAACGGGCTGTTCTCGGACCTCCTGGTACCCCCGTCCCTTGCCCTCGGCCCTCCCTGGGGCTCAGCTCCCTCTGCCCTGGTCTGTTCCTCTCAGCACTAAGTCTGAGGCCCGTGATTTCAGGCCCTGCCTGGTCTCGATCCTCAGCTCCCTCCTTGACTCCCGACCTCCTGACCAGCAGTTGACCTTCTTGAAACCTGAAAGGGAGCTGGAGAGGATAGAGAAAGAAAATTCACAGCCCTGAAGACTGGAGCCACCAGCAATTCCTAGAGTTGGGCTGCCAAGGAGCCCATCGCTGAGCCTGGCAGATCTGCCATGACGCCCTGGTCCCCTCCCTGTCCCATTGCATGCCTTCCCCCATCCTAAATCCTGGCAAATGTCTCTTCTACTTCAGAAATCACCAAAATCATTGGAGGGGAGGAGGATCCACAGCGTGCTGCTAAGAGGGATGCACCTTCCTTCCTCTGCCATGGCCAGGCCCTCCCCTGCATTCCTGTCACAGTGGGAGCCTTGACCTTTGACCTCTGCCCTCCCCACCCAGCGACTGTGCTCTCTCTGAGACGCTTCCTGCCGCCCTGCCGGCGGCTGCTCACTGTGCAGCTCCCTCCCCGTTGGAGGGGGTGCCGAATGGCCCATATTCATTGTACCTTAGGAGTTGTGGCACCCTGCGGCCCTGGAGGCTGGTCACCGGTCTCCTGAATCATTTCTGTGGTCATAAAAGCTTGCTCAAGGCTCTAGCATCTGCGAAGCACTGGAGCTGACTCCAGCATAGCGCCCACTGCCCACCGCCCTCTTTCCTCCCCTCAAAAGCTTACCTCTAGGTGGGCGTCTGCACTCTCTCCTGCTCTCTCTCTCCTTCTCCTCTGCTCACTCCCAAGCCCACTGTGGCCTTCCCTCCGCCCTGCGGGCATTGCACGTGCCCTTCCCTAGTGGCTTTGGATCCCTGACTCCCATGGATGCGCCCATTCACCCCGTCTCTGGGTCATCTCCCCACCCCCTCGGTAAGCCTCTCCTCTTGGGCCTGGGTGACAGCTTTCTTCCTGTCCTCCCGCCTCCTCCCCATGCTGGTCACTGTCCTCATCGGGCTGCCCTTTCTCAGCCGATCCTTCCACGGGGGGTCCTCTTTCCTCATGCCATGATGCTCACCCTCCTCCTGTCTCAGAATGTGTGGTCATCACCCAGGTGCCCAGACCCAAACACGGCTTATTCTCCCTTCCTCCCTGCACCCAACCGCAGCTGTGTCCATGCTTCTCACGGCCTCCTGGCAGAAACACCCTGCGTTCGCTCCCTCCTACCTGTGACTTGCTTTTGCCCCAGTTCCAGCAACAGCCCCTGGATGTCCAGCGTGCACCCCTGTCCTGGGCCCTGAATCATCGCTTCTCTGCTCAGCAGTCAGAGTGAGTTTTCCGGCGTGCAAGTCTGCTTGCGTCTCCTCTGTGTTCAAATGCCTTTAAAGCCCCTGTGGCTCCAAGGAACCACTCTGCAATCCTTGGCAGCGGTTCTGTCTCTTCCTCCTCCCAGCCCTTCTGCTCCCTGCCCCAGAACTACTCAATTTCTTTCAGTTTCTCAAAAATGCCACCATTGCTCTTTCTCCTGCCCGAAGGTTCTCTTCTCTGTTCACCTGACCACCTTCTATTCCTCCTCTGATCTCAGCACAGAAGTCACCACCTCCAAGAAGTCTTCCCTGACATCCCAGACTGAGTTTGATGCTCTCCTCTCAGCTCCCAGAGCCTTGTTTCACCATCTATTTGCCCATCAGATTGTCTGTCCCCTGAGGGGACACTGTGAAAATCTCAAGGTGTGGAATCACTTTGTGGTTCAGCGTGCTCCTCGGGTGGCAGGTGGATTGGGATAACATCTGCCGGCAATAATTACTAGCTCTGTGGCCTTGGGAAAATTGCTAAGCCTCTCTGCGCCTTAGTTTCCTCATCTACAAAATGAGACCATTGATAGCATCTATCTCATAGGGTCATCACCGGGATTAAATGGGTGATTTCAAGGAGAGATCTTAGCAGACGGTCTGGAATAAAGATCTCAACTATTCAGTTGTTGTCAACCCTGTCACTGTCTTTGTCGTCCCTAGAGATCACGAGGTCTCCGATGGCATCAGTTAAATGAACAGCTGCAGGGCCGCGCTCGCTGCCGCTGTGCATGTAATGCTCCTGTGTCTTCAGCCCCGCGTTCTGGTTGCCCAGGGAGATCGTCCATCAGGGTGAGGACTAGGAACTGCTGAGACAGTTGAGGGGCTCAGTCTGGGAACCCAGAAAATGGCCACTCTCCACATATTGGGGGGCTGGGGGGGCAGAAAGGAGAGATCCCACCATAAAGCCCTGCTCTGCTGCAGAAGTGAGGGGTCCAGGGGCTGTGCCAGGTGTGGTCAGGGCCTGGAGCCCCTGCAAGAGTCAGCAGGTGGGCAGAGCCTGGGCCCTGGGGGAGGGAAAGAGGAAAACTGGAACCAGGCACCAGGTAGCCCCTGGAGGCAGGAATCGGCCTTAGGACAGCAGGGTCCCCTCCAGTCGTGGGCCTGGGGTCCAGGTGAGCTTGGCTGCAAGCTTAGGGGGTCCTGGTCGGGCTGCTGCAGCTGAAGACAGAGGGGCCCAGAGCCTGGGAAGGGATTGAGCCTGCGTGGGAGTCAGGGGGCTTGGCTTTGGCGCACAGGCATTCTTGGGGACACAGAGTCAGGCAAAAGGAAAGTGTCCAGTACAAGGAAGACAGTTTATTGCTGTCAGGAGGCTGCCTATGCATGTGGAAGCCACACAGGCAGTCACTGTCACCTTCCTAAGGATGAGCAGACAGAACCAGGCTATGCCCAGAGACCCGGCACCCGGCTTCCATTCCCGGCTCCTTAGCGGGACCCCCACTGCTTGGAGGGGAGCTCTAGGCTTACTAGAGCTCTCTAATTCTGCCCATAAAGAGGATGTTGTCCAAGTCCTTGTCTTGGAGGATCAGCAGAAAGGGGAAGTTGAAATTCAGAGTTAACATCGGGTCCATTCTTCCAGACATGGGGACCATTTTGATTCCTGTGGCAGCAGCTGCTTCTGTGCCCTCCTCAGCTACATCCAGTACGGCCTTGTGGACCACCTGTAGGGACAGCACGGCAGTACTCAGACAGGAGGGGGCAGGGGACAAGCAGCCTTCCCGTGTGCTGCTAAGGGGACTGACATTTATCGAGCATCTGCCGCCGGCACGTTCCCGCGCTATTAAATTTGTTTGCTCCTCCGGACAGCCCTGTCAGCTAGTTTCGCACAGTCACGATGGCAGGTGCGCAAATGGAGACTCAGACGCCATGTATGACCTGCCCAGAGATGTAGAGGTAAAGAGCTGGGGGCCTGCCCTGGGTCCCTCTCCATCCGAGTGAAGAGCCTGTGTTGCCCCCCAAACACCCACTCCTGTCGGGAGGCGGGGCAAGGGCCACCGAAGGCATTTTTCTTGTAAGCAAATTCCTGGCAGCCTCTCAAAGGCATTTTTCTTGTAAGCAAATTCCTGGCAGCCTCTCGACCACAAAACAGCTGCCGCAGACACCTCCCTGGCAGGACCAGTATTCCTGCCCCAGCTTAAACACCCTTGGGGCTCTCAACTACTTTGCATGGCTTTGCATTCCAGGACTACCTGTCTCTGCTCCTCCGAACACAGCCCCTATCCCCCTGCTCTTGGGGAGGAGGGATGCAGAGCCCGGCCCAGTGCTCTGCGTGGGCACACGTACAGAGGAGAGCGGAGGGCAGCCCAGCCCACTCCCTTTGCTCTGATCACTCTGCTTCTAGTAATGCAGTCCTGGCGGCCCAAGTAGTCTTCTCTCATACTCTGAGTGCATTTCCGTCACAATTCCATATAACCATTCCTATTACCTGTTACCATCACCTGCCCTGCCAGGCACCGCATATGAGCCGAGGACTATCACTCCCATTTGACAGATGAAAAAACTGAGGGTGGAGGACTTTAATTGTTTGTCTTGCAGACACTACACAGGGGAGCATGGGAGGGTGTCCACGGCCGTCTGATTCTGCCCAATGACAGGTTCCCGGGTCACGGTATGTGGCAAGGGAGGTGGAGACCAGCCCCCAACTATACCCCAGCTCTCCTGGGCTTGGGGGAGTCCCAAGGAGGAGGATCAGTGATGAGAGACGCATGTATTTACACAAATTCAAGATCACCCAAACATCCATCAGGCCTTCCCCTTTCCAATTCAGATATGGAGGATAAGTCGCCCAAAGTCTGAAGACTCACCTGGGAGAGCACGAGGTTCTTGGCCCCCGTGATCCCTGACAGGTCGGCCTCCTTGGTGAAGACTTCCCTAATGCCCAGCAGGGGAAGTATGTTTTTCAGATTATAGTCACCCGAGATGGAAAACTTCGGCAGGCGGAGGCTATCTATATGTCTAGGAAATGAGAAAAAAAGTATTTGAACCTCTGCTGGCTCAGTGCCCACTTTCTCCTACCTCAGTGCATAGTTTTCCCTGGAAATAAGTAATCCTTTCTTCAGTTTCTCAACCCCTTGCATTTACTCTTCTTAATTCATTAATTACCTATTTGCATCTGCAACTGCTAAAGGTGCCAGACAACGTGCCAGGCCTGGAGCCGTGCCAGTGCCTGAGCCTAGCCCCACTCTCCGCCAACTCCCACCACAGCGTGCACACCAACAGGTCCATGCAGCATGGTGAAAGATAGGAGGGCATCAGGAGGGCTTCCTGTAGGAGGTGGAATTGAGGCTGAGTCCCAAAGGAGAGGAAGGAGGGTAAGGGCAGGCAGGAGACAGGTGGAAGAACTTGCAGGAAGGTGGGGAGCAAGAGGAGCTAGCTACCCCACAGAGTGGAGGGCGGCCTTGGCGTGGGAGGAGGAGACTGGTGGGGGGTGAGGCTGGGCAGGGGCCAGAGGTGGGTCATGAGGAGCTGGGGGTTGCCGAGGAGTCTGATTATACCGGAAGGGCTTTGGGGATCCTGAAATGATCAACTGGAGGTCCCCCTCTTGCCTCCTGGTGAGCTCTGCGTGGGGGCTGTCCCCGAGCCGGTCCAGGCTGAGCACAGAGCAGGCGGCAAGCTCTCGGGGCAGGAGGGGACACCTTGCCCCACGAGCTCCCTCTCCCTTCGCTTATATCCCCCTTAAGACTCTTGTCGCTGTCTGCCTGGTCTGTCAGCTCTATGGGGAGGCCGTGTCGCTCACGAAACGCCCTCCTCCTCTGCATGTTCATTCATTCATTCATTCATTCATTCCTTCAACAAGTGTTTACTGAGCACCACTGTGAGCCATGCCTGTGCAGACACACAATCCCTCGGTGTTTTGTAAGTCAAAGGTGTTTGGTGGATACACTTTCTGTGCAAAACTGCTCATGCTGCCCCTGCTCCGTGGCAGCTGTTTGGTGCTGAAGGAAGGAAAGCGTCTGCAAGGGAGTCCTGGGTCTCCGGGGATCTGGAGTGAGAAGGGGCTGAGGGTCAGACGGTGGTTGGGGCAGGGGCTGCAGCCTCAGGTCAGTGTCCCAGCAGGTCCCTCACCCTTTGTGGTTTATATATGAAAGTGCCTTCCACATCCACTACCCCACTGGATTCTCCAGTCACCCGGAAAGGTCAAGGGCAGAACAAGGACACTACTCCCCATTCAGCAGGTAGCTGAGCCCCAGAGAAGAGCAGCGACCTGCTGGAGGTCATGCTGGCCACCAGGGTCCTTAAGGCTGGAGCTCCTCTCTCCCCAGCCCTGTGCCCACTGCAGGGTCTGGGCTAAAGCGACTGCTCTGCCTTGCCCCCCTGATACTGGCCAGCTCAATGCCGCGTGTCCCAGCCTGTGTCTCCACCCTCGGACTCACCCAGAGCCCCTCCGCTTCTCATACTGCACAGCTCCCTCCCAGGCCTACCACAGGCCCCACCTGGGTTCCCACGTGGGGGTCCCAGCTGGTCTCCCCGACTGCACACTTGCCCCTCCGGCTGCTCTCCACTCAGCAGCCAGGGCCGTCCTTTCAAAACAACACTAAGGTCGTATTGCTCCTCGAAACCTCCTGATGGCTCTCCACTTCACTGAGGAGGAAGGTCAAGGTTTTCCAGGGGTCTGCATCACCCCACATAACCTGCTCCGCCCCCTGGGGCCCCTGACCTCTAACTCTCCCCTCACTCGCTCTGCTCCAGCCACTCTGGCCCTGCTCTTCCTTGCTCACACCAGCATCACTTGCCTCAGAGGCTTTACACTGGCTGTTCCCTTTGTCAGGAATGCTTTTCCCTGTATGTCCGAGAAGGATCACCTAATGGCTATTCTACTTAAACTCACAAACTACCTCTAGTTCTAGTTTTCCCATTCTTTTACCTTCCTCTACTCTCCCCTCCATGTCTCACCTTCTAAAATATAAAATAATTTACTTATTTATTATATTTACTTATTGTCTCTTTCTCCAAATTATAAAGTAAGTTCAACGAAGGCAGGGAATTTTGTGTTTTGTTCTCGGATATATCCTCAGGGTCTAAATCAGTGCCTGGCATGTAGTAGGTGCTCAATTAGTCACTTAACAAATGTTGAAGGAATGTATTGGTTAACCAGTGCAGAGCTGATTCTCAGAGCCCACCTGGCCTCAGTCCTCAATTGACTGCAATTCCCTCTGTCCCCCTCTACAGACTTCAAGAAGTCGAGACCGGGAGAAACCATGCCTGAGTATTGCAGATCATGTGAGAGATGCCTCGTGACTTAGAGCACATCAGAGTCAGAGGGAGCCTCAGTCCCTTGCTCTGTCTGATGTCATTGTCTTAAAGAAGAAAAAAAATCAGGCCCAAAGCCACGCAGGTAGCAAAGGGCAAAGTGAGCCCAAGCTCCACCTGTCCCCATACAAGTTCTTCCAACCCACCACTGTGCCGTTGTCTCTGGACATTGGTGAGACCCAGAGGTGGAGGGACGTGCAGTCTCAGGGGGCTGGGATGGAAGGCGGGCCAGCCGACAGCGCCGGGTCCCGGGGATGGGGACGATCACCTGATCTGCAGCGAGTCTCTCCACCGCCTCAGGGTCTCCGGGAGCAACTTGGCTTCCACGTCCTTCATCTTGCCCCTGTCAGGGAGGATGAAGAGCGCGCTGGCGTTGCCTGTGTACATCAGTTCCACGACCGTACAGGACAGCTCCTCGTCCCGGAAGTAGGGTGCGTCCAGGTCCTCGATGTTCATCATGGGCACCATCACCCACTTCTTCTTGCTCAAGTAAAATCTTGACTTGAAAGTATCATGGGGGTCAAAGGGCGTCTTCCACTTGGCTAAAGGTGGAGCAAGGAGTGGGAGAACCGTGTGAGTGCAAGGGTGGTCCTGCCCGGCCCCCACTCTGCCCGGTTTCCCCAGTGGGGACGGCCTGCCTTGGTTTGGAAGAATATTAACACGAACACCTTGGTAAGTGGAAAAGCACTGGGGATGGGGGAGCGCCCTGCAGCCCGGATTGGAAAGGGGGCCACGAAACCAAAGCCTGGTAACTCGTGCTAAATGAGGAATGAACAGGAATCTGGGAATGGGGAGTGCGAGAGAGAGAGAAGTAGGAGAGCGGGGAAAGAGGCATGATGCCACGCGGGAAGCCGGAGCCTGGGAAGACACGGGACATCCCTGGTTCCTTGAAGACAACCGTATCTCGTAAGCAATTCTTAGTCACGTGGCATTGCAGGGACGTGACCGTAAGTGGCTTGTGGGAGGGGTTTGGTGGACACAGGAGGAAGGAGACTGGGTTGCGTATGTGAGTTGCGAGGGGCAGACAGAAGCGAGCGCCCGTCCCTGTGAACGATGGGAGGGCAGGGAGGTCCCTAACGGAAGGCAGCATTCAGAGCCAGGAGTGACCATCTGCACTTGTGACATCTAGAGGGTGGGATCACTGGACATCCCAAAAGCCACGGGCTACGAGGTGCTGGCTGTGAGTCCTCAGTTCGTGTCTGAATCGCGTCCAACTCTATGGACCGTGAACATCCAGCTCAGACTTGCCCTGGCTTCTGCGTCTTCCTGGCCCGGGCTCCGCTCTCAGGCACTCTGACCCCGGAGCCCACCAGGCTTTTAACTTAGCAAAGGTAAAACTCCACGCAACTGCCTCTAGCTACAGTAAACATCAAACACAGCCCAACCTGGGAGTGATCTCAAAGGAGAGCTCCTCCCTTCTGTTTGCTGGGCAAGTTTAACTCAGAATACAACACAACACACTGACGCAGACCCAGGGCGAGTGGGCTCCCCTGAAGTCACGTCCTGGGAGGACAGGCTGTAAATTGGAAACCCCCACGGGAGAACACGATGCCTGTGGGCAGGGCGGGGTCTTGGTGCCCCCCACCCCCCAAGCCGTGGGCACCTTCCTCTACAGTGTGCTGCCTGGTAACACTGACCCAGGGCAGAAATAGCCCAGAGACCCGGAACCAAACGTCCCTCTCCTTCCGCACCTCACGCCGCACACTCACCTTTAAAGAAGACATAATTCACCAGGACCATCACTGTCCTTGGAGTAAGCTCCTTGACCAGATCTACGATTTTCCCCTGGGTTTTCTTCTCCACGTAGTCATTGATGACCTTCTCGGCAGCGGCAGAGTCCTGGAAGTTGGCTTTGAAGGCCTCGGAGGCGTACAGCCCCTTGGCGTCCTCCGCGAACCTGTCCAGCAGACGCAGCTGCTCTTCGATGAACAGGGCATTGCCCGTGCTCAGCTGCAGCTGGTCGCTGGGCTGGTTGAGGGTGCGCAGGAGGCGCTGGAAACTCCGGTGAATTTCCACCTCTGAGGTCTCCGTGAGGTTGAACTTGAGGCCTTTGAGAAGCTCCGCCAGCGTGGTGCCGCGGGCCCCCAGGGACAGGAAGGCCAAGGCTATAGAGAGGCTCAGTGGGGAGAAGATGACATTCTTATTAGGGTTCTTCAAAGCCAACTGCCTGTAGAGGCTGAAGGCAAAGTCTGTGTTGCTGGAGGCTAATCCGAGATTGTCCACACGCGTCCCATTGTCCTGGTCCTCCAGGGTCACGTTCTCCTGGTCAAGTGTGCCGCCCGGGTGGCAGAGGACAGCAGGGCAGACCCCGGCCACCAAGAGCCCCAGAGCCAGGAGGGGCAACATTTTCTTCACTCTCCACTGTGGAAAGACAAGATCCTTTAAGTCTCAGAGGGCCAGCTGGTGCACCACCCACCTCCCGCTGCCTCCCACCCGGCCTGCATTCGGTCCCGGTGCCACTGCGCTTGCTAGCTTTGTCGGCTCCTCCGGGTAGCTGCTTTCCTGGGCACCCGGCATACACGATTACGTTCTGTGCTCCCTTCCACCCTTTGAGGTAAGTACTGTAATTGTTGCCACTTTTCCCAGTGGAGAAACTGGGCACAGAGAGGTGAAGGGGCTTGCCCAAGGCCACACAGCAAACAAGTGGAAGAGCCAGGTGGGCAGCCAGGTTTGCCTGGCTCCTAGGTCTGGAAGCTGATGATGGGGATGAGGTTCTGTCCAACCAGAACGTCTCCTCCTCCTCCTCCTCCTCCTCCTCCTCCTCCTCCTCCTCCTCCTCCGCTCCACATGGTGAGCAGACCTTAGTCAGGGGGATTAGCAAACAGTGCTCCTCTTCCCTTATGCCCCTTCTCCTGAAGTAGAACCCAGGGAAGGAGTCCTGGTCTGAGTCAGAGGACAGAGCACCTCTCCCAGCCTCCAGATGACACGTGTGACCATGTGACGCCTGGTTGTAGTGAGGGTTAACTGAGAGGGCACAGAGGTAGCTGGTATAGTACCTGGAGCTTAGATGGCCCTGAAAATGGGGAGGGTTGGTCTTTGCTTCCACCATAAGCCTGGAAAGGCCTCGTGGTGGGGAGAAGGCAGAGTGAGCTTCAGAGTCTGTGACCGGGACTGGGATTTCATTTTGGCCACTCGTGGTTACTGTGTGGTGGCAATCAGGTGACGGAACCTCTCTGAGCCTCAGTTCCCATCTCTGCACGACACAGTAAGTGGCTCAGGTGAGGTAAATGATGAAGGTGCCTGGCTCCTAAGCAGCGTTCCGGACAGGTCACTTCCTGCCACCCTCCCATGCCTGAAACCACAAGCCGAGGGCAAAGGCGGCCTTGGGAAAACAACAGGAAAGTAACTAATCCCAGGTTTCCCCAGTGACGGTTACAGATCAGTCCTACCCGTTCTCTCACTAACAGCGCCCTGCGGGAGTTCCGTTTTGCACAACTTCTGAAAAGAGCCCAATGGACAGGAAAGACATGAAAGCATGTAAATCTCTCTCTTTCAAATTTTTTTTTTTTTTTTTGAGATTCTGCTTTTACAGAGTTCCTGAGTAAACAGCAAGAGAAGGAGCTACAGCCTCAACCCCAGGGCAGAGTCTCATCTCCCGTGATAACCCCTTCTCCAAGGACGGCAGGAAACCGAGCCTTGGACTTTGCCATCCCTGCAGTTTTTGTTACTGACTGACAGCATCACTGTTTTTCCTTCTCTTTGTCCCCCTTCAGATCAGCCAGCCCCTGGGCCTCAGCGCTGGCATCTCCCTCGTCTTCCTTCGGGATGCCAGCCGTGCCCCTGCTCGCTCCCTCTTTCTCCCTCTTTCATTCTCTCCTTCTCTCTATTCTTCTGAGAAGACAAACTTTTTTTACTTTTATATCTTAATTTCTGTGGGCCAAATCTTTCTCCGCCCATGCCGTGGGCACCTACTAGCCTTTCCATCCAGACCAGAGGCGGGGCTCCGGCCACTGCAGGGGGCCTGGGAGGGCTGGGTGCAAGGTGACCACAGCACACGGGGTTCTTTACCCTCGGCCTCCCTCGGGCCCAGAATGCAGAGAAAAGGGGTAGCTTGGGTGTTGGGGAGGAGAGAGGGGGAGGAGGAAAGAGGGGAAGAGAGGGGAAGAGAGGGGAAGAAGGAGGGAGAGGACAGGAGGGGACAGGACAGGAGGGCGAGGGGGAGATGGAGGGGACTGGAGAAGAGGAGAGAGGGGAGCGAGGGGGAGGCCCATGCAAAGGCTTCCGACAAGCCCAGGGCAGAGGCAACCTGGTTACCTCAGCTGTTTGTTTATTCTCAGGATGATGCAACTATTTCCTTGGAAATGCATTGAACGATATTTTTCTCCAAAATTATTTCCAGGGCGAAAGGCTTGTCTGTTCTGCCTGGGCAAGTTGGAGGACTGGCGGTTTCGGAGCCGTCTGTCTTTGCAGTTGCTGGGCAAAGGCGCAGCCTGTTCCTCTGCTGGGCCAGGTGCCTTGCTGGGGAAGGGAGCCCTCCCTAGGCAGCCCCATTTAGACCCTGAAATCACAGTGGGCCCTGCTGCCTCTGCTCGGAGGGACCCACTGCAATAATCTCATCTGCAGCACGTTCTGAGAGCTGCGGCCTGTGCCAGGCCAGGGGACAGCACCTCTTCCCACTGAGGGCTGGATACACAGCTGAGTTGAACCAGAATCCAAAAGTGTCAGAGGCAGAAATAACCGTAGCAGTCCCCATGGCACCTCCGCCCTCCACCCTTTGCAAGTACAGAAACTCAGACCCAGAGACAGGACTCGCTTAAGAGGCATGAGGGTGGCGGTGGGGGCGTGGGGGTAGGGGATGGGGGGGAATTGGTGGGGACCCAGAACAGCCCCTGACTCCCAGCCCAGAGCTCTGAGCACACCTCCTCCTGGCCCCGTCCTGCCCCACACACCCCACTAGCTCCGGCCGCAGCCTAGAACTATCCTGGGAAAGCAGATCCCTTTGCTCCCCGCGTGAAGCATCATGGATTACCTGCCTCAGACAGCTAGATGTAGCCGGTGGATCCCAGAGCCACAGCCTGGAGTTCCACGGGATGTCCACGAGTGCTAATGCTTATTTGTCCCTGCAAAGGACTCCTCCCCCTGCTTGGGAAACGTGGACCGGGACAACTAAGCGTTTTGTTCTCATCCTGGAAATGGTCAGATGATAATTTCTGGTAACATGGATGTAATTACATCTACTCAAACAACCTAGTTACAGAAATAGCTCGAATTCTTTTCCTGAAAAAGTAAAACAAAAACAAAACACCCTTTGTCGTGTTAGTTTTTCTTTCTGTTTATTCAATACTCATTGGGAAACATGGGAAAACCCAGAAAATATGAAGAAGGACATTGGACAACATCCCCCGGAACTCAGAGAGGGCCCCAGCTAACGTTTCAGTGCATTTCGAAGTCACTTTTCTTTGATGTCTGAGTGTGAGTGGGTGTGATAGGAATCTCCATACACAAACGCAGATATATTTAAAACGTACAGGACTCTTTATTTTCCTGTAGCTCAATTTGCATTTCCAGCTACATTCCAGAGAGAATTTCCCTGAGATTGGGAGTTGGTCTCAGGGCCCCGACCCCCTTCCCAGAGTTGCTTATAGAGAAGGGGAGGGAGAGGTTTGGGGGGCACAGTGTTATGGGACCCCTGGTCCCTATTTCTCTTGGGTGGCCTCCTCTGACTCAGCCTTTGTCCTGTGGAGCCTCTGCTGTTGGTTCGCCCTGATGACTGCTGTCCGTCACCCCGACCTCAGGTCTCCTCGTGTCTCTCTCTTAGCTAACCCTGGCCTTTCTTCGATCATGGGAAAAACTTCCCCTTAATTCCCCGTGGTTACAACACCCCATCTGCTGGGAACGTGGCCAACGCTCCCCACAAAAAACTGGGTCCCTTTGGTAGAGTTGCAAAGGATAAGAAAATAGTAGAAAAAAATGGAAAATAATTGAAAATAAAAAAATAAACAGAGACAAAGATATAGTTATATAAGTTTATAAAGATTATAGGCAAAGCGGGATCTCGGGTGGCCTAGATTTTCTCCGTGAATCTCAAAAAGCCCCGAATGAAGTCTTACATGGTAACTTATAGGGAACAGCGATTAGTTGCCAGCGGTAACAGATTTACATAACAGCAGGTAGTTCCTCTTAGGTTAACACATTTTCAAAAGGCTTCTACAGATCCTTTAACTAATTCTATCTATGTGAACAAATGGTTATAAAATCTTTCAAAGATTAACTTCTATGTTCAAAGGTAAATTTATCACTTAACAGAGGGGTTAAACAGAGATATATTGGCTCCATATTTTCTTTATCAGGTTATTGTGAATGGAGACAGGTAGTCTGGAGTATTAAGCAGAAACGTGCTTTTAGCCAGGGTGTCTGTCTGTGGCTGTCTGTTCCGGAGGGCACTCTATTATCAGCTCTCATCCTGTAGTTTTTAACAGATTTACTTTGCTTTACAAAGCAAATCCAAATCTTTAGGTCTGAGAAACGCGGCGCCTTGTGTGATACAGCCGCTACTGTCTTTCAGAGACGCCCTTCCGAGTGCACCAGCATTTGAAATGCAAACCAACACGTTCACATATTCCTTCAGGGCAAAGCTCTGCAAAACTCTCGAGACAAATCCTGTCCGCAAACACATTTATATTAATTCATGGAGCAACACCCATCCATGACAGTTCCTGACAGACCTCTGTATAGGGCAAAATTTGGAAACAGCGGACTCACGAGAGGTCCTAGCTCTGGTGTGAGGTAGACCTGAGGGCAATGCTGAACGCACTGCTCACCTCACGCATATCACCGGAAATCCCTAAACTTTGACGTCCTCATGCCTGAGATGCAGAGAACAGTTTGCTGGCCAGGTGTGGTGGCTAACATCTGTGATCCCAGCACTTTGGGAGGTGGAAGCAGAAGGACTGCTTCAGGCCAGGAGTCACAGACCAGCCTGGGCAACAAAGCAAGACCCTGTTTCTACAAAAATATAAAAAAAATCTATCCAGGCATGGTGGCACTCGACTGTAGTCCCAGCTACTCGGGAGGCTGAGGCAGGAGGATCGCTTGAGCCCAGGAGTTGGAGGTTGCAGGGAGCTATGATGACACCTCTGCACTCTAGTCTGGGTGACAGAGTGAGACCCTGCCTCAACAAACAAACAAAAACAAACCAACCACAACAGTTCCCTGACAGAGTAGTTATGAAGACTAAGTGATACAATACTAAATGTTAGCTCTACCGGGGACAGGACTTTTTTTTGCCTGTTTTGGGTGGTGCTGCGTCCTTAGAGTATTTAATAGATATTGGCTGACTGTAAAGCACGGAGATGACCAGTAAGAATTTGTTCCCATCCTTCCTTAAATGATGACTTATGTGCTTTCAGCCTCCAAGTAGTCTCAGAATTGAATATATATTTTTAAGTTACACAGAATCCCAAGGATATGGTGGCTAAAACACGACAGAAGCTTATTTCTCTCTCGTGCAATTCCAGGTGGAGGCAGCAGGCTGACGGGGTGGCTCCACCGTCCCAGGAACCAGGCTCCTTCTGTCCTGTCACTGTGCCATCCAAGGTATTTGTTTGCCCGGCCTAAGATGGCTCACAGGGGAAGGGCAGGGCACGCCCTTTCCTTTGAAAGGAATGTCCTGAATGTCCTGATGTCATTCCCACTTGTGTGCCATTGGCCGGCACTTGGTCACATGATCATGCCTAGCTGCAAGGGAGGCTGTGTAATGCAGTCCAGATGCTGCACTGAGTAGTCACATCCCAGCTAAAAATTTGGGGTTCTATTGCCATGAGAGAGAAGAAGGGAAGGGACGGTAGGGATGACTAATTGACTTGTCCCCGCATGTTACCTGAGTGTTCTCAAGTTTTCCAGCCTCAGGAGAGCCACTGTTTTCTTTCTTTTTTTTTTCCTTCAAGAAACAAAGTTCTCACTCTGTCACCCAGGCTGGGGTGCAGTTGTGCGATCACAGCTCACTGCAGACTCCAACTGCTGGCCTCGAGCCATCCTCCCAGGTAGCTGGGATTACAGGCATGTGCTACATGCCAGGCTTCATCGTTTCCTTTACAATTGAACTGACCTAGTCTGAACCTCCAACCAAATGTCAAGGCAGATACTTCTCTACTCTTTGCAAGTACTGCAGAGGGTGCTTGTGAGGGAAGACATGTCCTGGGTGCCACTTGCCACGTGGAGCTCCAGACTGATGCTGCCAGACCACATGCACCCCACCCCGGCTATCTCCCAGCCTCTTCTCTGGGCTCTTACAGTCTTCCTTGGTCTTCACCCCAGACACTGGTACTGGCCCTTCCTTTGCTTCTGCAAGCAGTATTGATACAAGGGTGGCGCATGTCATAGTGAACTCTAGAGCGCAATGAGCCCACAGAGAATTATGACACAGAAAAAAAAGCAAAACAAAGCTAGTACCAGGCAGCACTCTGCCAGGTCCATGCTCCTCCTCTTTGGAGTGGTCCCCAGAAGTCACCTCCCTAGTAGCCACTTGGCTGCAGGACTGCTGGAGCCTGTTTGTCTCCCACTCCAGCAATCCCTTGAGAATATTCCCTCACAGAATCCAGCGTACCCCACTATATTTCTGAGCCCCATGAAGGGCAGAGCAAAGGAAATTAGGAACCTACTGGGGTCCCTGTCCACGAAGAAGGGAACTGTGACATCCTCGCTACACTCAAAGTGTGGCTCAGGGACCACCAGCCTCAGCCACAGCATAGGGGACCTCATTGGAGAGGCAGATTCTTGGGACCCAGCCCAGCCCCATTCCTTCAGAATCTGCACCCTACAAATATCACCAGGTGATCTACGTGCACCCTCAGGCCCAAGAAGCGTTGCTTCGGAGGCCAAGCACGAGAGCACATCTCTCCCTGCGAGGTGTCTTCGTTTGGATTTCCCAGCTGCTTCCAGCTCCTGGGCTGAGACTGCTGCTCCTGCATACAGGGGCTCTGGCCCAGGCTCTCCCAGAACACACCGAGGGCCTCGGCCCAGGCAAAGTCAGCTGACCCTCCAGAATAAGAAAGCACAGTGGATTCTAAAATAGACCTTATTTTTATCCCTCCTGCACCTGGACGTTAGAGGTTACCAAGTGCTTTCCTACACATCATTCATTCATTCATTTCTTTCTTTATTGCACAAACACTTACAGAGTGATGTTACATGCCAGGCATGATCCCAGGCACTGAGCTTCCCACAGTGAACAAAACAAATGCTGCCCCTGCTGTCAAGGTGGCCTTGTCTCCCCAGTGCCCTTAATGGAAGGGGGTGGGCCTGCAATCCACGGGTCTGCACATTTTTTCGGTAAAGGGCGAGCAAGGCGATATTTCAGACTTTGATGGCCACGTGTAGTCTCTGTCTCCTCTTCTCCCTCCTCCTCCTTCTTCTTCACAATCTTTGTAAAATGCACAAAGCCATTCTTGGCTTGTGATATATGCAAAAATGGTCTGCAGGCTGGATTTGGCCAGTGGGCCTACTTTGCTGACCCCTGGGCAACCTCCTACAGCAGCTTTACTGTGAAGGGATCGGATACAAGTGGAGTCTGGAAAAGGGAACAAACGTCCCTACCCTTTCAGTTCAGTCTCACGGCACAGCTACCGTCCCAGGCGCTTCCCCCAGAGGTTTGGAGTCTGGGTAAATTTCGTTGCTCCCATCCCACGTCTAGACTCCGTCCTGCCCTACGTGAAATTGCAGGGGAGCCCCTTCCTGATTGGAATCTTCTCTTTCTTCCCTCTGTGAAGCAGAGCACCGTGCACTGGTCATCACTGCCAGGGGAGGACTCCAAAGACCTGGTCGACACTACACACCTGCATCGCTCCCGGCGGGGGGGGGGGGCTCGAAACACCTCGCTAGTTTCTGCTTCGTCTCCTAGATCCGGCAGGAGGAGTCACACATACCCCGGCTGCCGGGGAATGAGCGCGGTGAGACAGAACACTTGTGCAAGTCATGCAAACCAACTTTACTACTCACTGATGGGCAGCAGCAATCAACGGGGCCTGGGATCCATGGCGAGCCGGTCCCCCACGGCCCAGGAAAGCTGCCCGGGGTGGATGGAGTCCTGTCTGCGCGTGGCCCACTTTGCACTGCAGCTGGGGGACCTCGAAAGCATCCGCCTTGGGTTTTATATCCCCGGGGTTCCTGGGGTCACTGAATGCAGGTGCTGCAGGACATCCTGTTTTAGGAAGGACAAGGACAAAGTTCAGGTTGTTCTGCACGGTCCCTCCTTATCTCAGGGCGCTGCCTTCTCAGCACACTCCACAGTCGTCCTGAGAACTAAGAGTGGGAGGAAGGAGAGCTGGGTGGGCCAAGGCCATCTGGGTCTTGTCCTCCCGCATTCTCCATGGACCTTCCGATCCTGCTAAACCCTCTGTTCCCTTTCCCCCACCTTCCCTCTCTTCTCTTGGCCCCCTGGCGGGCTGTCAGACGGTCATTCACTCATTCAGTCCCATCAGACCCCACTCTGGGTCAGGCCGGGGCAAGTGGCAAGCGTTCCACAGGCAGAACCTCTGTGAGGGGAAACGCACTTGTATAGGCAACAGGTTTCTTAGGCCAAACTAAGATGACGGCCGCAGTGTTTCTTCCACGCCAGCCACCCGGCTAGCCGGCCCTCTGGGGAGACGTGCGTCAGCACACTCATGTAACCAAGGTGTCATCTCCTGTGTGAACCCATGCAATCACGCTTTCCCGTGGCATGTTGCCACCATTGTTCGGAGCCATGTACAAGCGCTCGCCATGTTCTCGGCCATGCTTTTCGCCGCTGCTGTGTCCCCCAACAATAAAGAGCATGTCTCACCTGCCCGCTGTCACTCATCTTTTCTTCCAATTCCTGAAGCCTGCACCGGAGCACGCGCCAGCCACGGAGCCCCTCCTCACAGGAGGCAATGCTGTTTCCAAGGCATTGGTTGACTGTGCATCTGTGTAGGGAAGGTTGTTTTCTTTATGTGGCTGGGGTCTCAGCTGAATGGGAGCTGTGTCTCCATCGATCGCCACCTCCCCTTTGGCCATGGATGGGTGCATTCCTCTGACTTAAAATGGACCCCAGTGGGCAGCCCAAGGTCAGCTGGCTTTGGCAAGGTCAGGGCCAAGGTCTCGGGAGACTATTATTTCAAAGGGTCAGGAATCTGGTGGAATGAGGACGTGGAGAGAGCAGCGGGGTTGGCACCCGCCTAGGGGACCTGAGTGCCCCTGCAGTGCCTGCCTCAAAGGCGGAGAGATGAAAGACGTACATCAGTGTGCTCAGCCCGGGACCTGGGACGGCGGGAGCTTGATCCAAGGGACAGTTACTCTTACTGTCCCCAGACTGGAGTCACCTTGATCCGTGTGGCATCAATCAGAAGCCTGGGTTTTGCCAGCTTGGTCACTGAGGTGCTGCTTGCTCTTTTGTACGTTATGGCCTCTGCGGGGCCAGCTGGGATTCTACGTGCAGACGGGGTGCAGGCGGGCGCAGGCAAAGTTTAGGAGAAACATCGTGTCCACACTGGGGCTGGGTGTGAATGCAGAAGAGTGTGCTTCTGGGGCCCAACCAGGGGGACCAGCAGGAACCCGGGCAAGAGTGTGCCCCACCTCCATGGGGAAGTGAGGCTGAGACACTTACCCAGATGGCCTTGGCCCACCCAGCTCTCCTTCCTCCCACTCTTAGTTCTCAGGACAACTGTGGAGTATGCTGAGAAGGCAGTGCCCTGAGATAAGAAGGGACCGTGCAGAACAACCTGGGCTCTGTCCTTGACCTTCCTAAAAATGTTGTTTCCTCCCAAGGAGACAGGAGTCATGGGAAGGGCATCACCCAGCCAAGCTTTTTGGTATCATGGCTCAGCCACATCTACTTGCTGGGTGACTTTAGGCCGGTTACTTCACCCCTCTGAACCTCTTTGATCAATCATAGCTCCTTAAAGAATTCTTAGGAGGAAGAGGTGAGATGCTGACAGCGGCAGTATCAGAGAACCCTGAGAAGTTCCAGCCAGTGGACTCCAGTACCAGTCAGGAAAGGATGAAGTCAATAGGCTGGTTTTGCCCGACACCCATGCTGCTCTCAGGCTGGTTTCGTGCTGACCTGGTTTTGTGGTTGTCAGGGGAGACGCTGGCTGCAGAGTTGAGGCAGGATTGGAAAACTCTCTTCAGCACAACCCTGTCCTTGGCTGTGTCCCTGCGTGGGAACACAGGCATATTTGGCAAGAGCAGGGAGAATTCCTGGTTCTGTTTTCCATGCTGCTCAGACATCCCTTCCCCTCTGTGCTGTCCATTTTCCCTCAGGGAGGGGTGGTGGCCTCAGCTATCCATCATCAGCTCCTATTGCAGAACTGCTCCCCGCTCTCACACTGCGCCCGGAATCCCTGGTAAACAAGGGCTGGGGGGGTCAGAGCAGCCTGGCCCCCACCGCTTACTACCTGGACGATCTCACACGCTTTCACTGTCTGAGCCTCCGCTCCTTCCCTCTGCGCAAACTGAGACAGAAATACCCTCCTCACCCTGCCATTCATTTATGCAGTCAGTCTGTCCACCCATGTGTTTTTAAAATTAAAAATCTACTAGGAGGGCACTTGCTCTGCTGGATTCTGGGGCCGCAATCCTATGGTCATTCTATAGATGTGATCACAAATTTGTTGATGCTTCTTCGTTCAGGAGATAGAGCGTAATTTCCCTCCCCTGTGTTGGACTGGACTTAGCGATTTGTTTCTTATTTTTTTTTTTTTCTTTTTTTGGTGATATACGGTTGCTCAAGTTTTTCTACATCCACAGTTTCCCTCACGAGGCAGCTAAGTGAATGCCAGCGGGGCCAGGCCATGGGACAGAGTTCCAAGGAATGTAGGTTACTGCAGCTCCCACCCCACGCTTTCGAAACGTGCACCTAGAAAATGTCCAAATACTCTTGCACCGTCTTATTACCCATTAACCTTTTTTTTTTTAGTGCCTCTACCTGAAATGGATACCTAGTAACTTGTCACATTGACCAACCAAGTTTGTATAGTCAGATTGAAAAAGAGGAAACATGAGACCCCATCTCTACAAATAAATAAATAAATAAAATAATAAGAAGAAAAATTAACCAGGTGTGGTGGTGCACACCTGTAGTCCCAGCTACTTGGGAGGCTGAGGTGGGAGGATCACTTGAGCCCAGGAGTTCAAGGCTGCAGTGGGCTATGAGCACCATACTGTACTCTAACCTGGGTGACAGAGAGAGACCCTGTCTCAAACAAGCAAACAAACAAACAAACAAAAAACAACAGAAGAGAAAAGAAAAGAAAAGAAAAGAAAGAAAGGAAACAGTTTTTGGAATGGGTCCTTTTACAGTCGCCTGGAACCTAACACCAACGGTCATAATCACAATCATCGTAACAGAAGAAATGGCTTGAAAAGACAGCAAAGATGTTTCCTGTCTGTCTAGAACATCCCCCACTTCTTTTGGAAAACTAGGACCTGCATCCCTGCCTCAGGCCAGCAGTGGGCGCGACCTGCTTCTAACTAAGAATACCGCAGAAGGGATGGGGTGTTGTCTCCAAGACTGGGTTATAAAAGTCTGCTGCTTCGGCCTTGGTTCTCTCTCTCTCCCTCCCTCTTGGTCTGTCTCTCTTTTCTCTCTCATTTGCGCTTTCTCTCTTTTGTCTGCCCTTCTCTTCTGTCTCTCTCTCAGTCTCTCTTTATCTTTCTCTCAGAAGTCATGTCTAAGTGGCCCCACAAGGCCAGGAACCAAGCCTCCTGCCAACGGCCCCAGGTGTGAGCTTAGACGTGGGTGTCCCAGCCCAGTTGGGCCCTCAAGGCTGTAGCCCGGCCAATAACTTGGCTGCAAGCTCAGCGAGAGCCCCAGCCAGAGCCACCCAGCCCAGCCCTCCCAGGTTCCTGACCCCCAGAAACCGAGTGGGATAATAGACATTTGCTGTTTCAAGTTGCGGATTTTGGGGGATGATTCATTACGCGGTGGCAGATGATTAACACAGTCCACATATCCCGTCCTCTCGGCTCTGATGCTCAGGGAAAGACAGTAAGGAGGGAAATTTGAGGATTATGTAAGACCAGTCAATCTCATCAATCTTGTAATACGACGTGTGCCACATAGTTGAGGCCTTACTTGTGGGGTTCCTCGTCCTTCCCAGAGGCCCAGCGCCACCGATGACGGTGGTCAGCTGCTCTGTCCTCTATGCTCATGAAGCTGTCGGTGTCAAATCCTCACAAACACCCACCGGGGTAGGTTCAGTCACTCTCTATACGTGGGGGAACTGAGATACAGAGAGGTGAAGCAGGCTCCCAGGGCCACACTGCCGGGCAGTGCCAAGCTGACCCAGGGGTTCTAGGCCAGGCAGGCTGGCTGCAGCGTCCACCCTCGCACCCTCCCTAGAAACATGGCTCCACTCCCGCTGACCTGTGCCCAGCCCGGCTGTGGAGTCACAGTGACCTCAGGGATAAGCAGCCACCCACTGAGGTGGCCCAGCTTCCTGCGTCCAGCCTCGGGACTGACCCCATGCTCTAGGCCAGTGCTGGCACACCCTAGGGTTTGTGTCAGAAAACACGGGCTTGTGCCTGGCGGTGCCGATTGTCAACTCGCGAGGACACCAGCAGGCTTCTGATTTCAGGGGCTGATGGGCACAGCTGCCGCGTCTCACCTGCGGCTCTTTCCCTGGTTCAGAAGCCTCCGGGCACCAGGACTCGGACCCAGGAGCCTCCTTGGCATCTCTCCTCACACTAAGCAAGCCCTGAATAGAAGCCCCCGGCTCTTCCTCCTGCTCCCCCGTCTCCCGCGCCCCACACGGTAAATGATGCCCCTTCTCCCCCTCTGCGGGGCCTGTTATGGTGGAAACTCGTAGCATGGGATGAGAAAGAATTCTCGACACACAGATCAGGGTAGGTTTTAAAGAAAAAAGTTTGTTTTACTTTCCAAGGGAGGAAAGGGCATGGCAAGAAAGAAAGAAAGAAGTCCTGGTGGGGAGGATAAGGGCTTTGGGGTTTTTACTGGGATACAGGGAAAAGAGAAAAGATAGTTATTGTTGCAAAATAAAAACAGGAGGCAGCTGTGTTTATTTCTTTCTCTGCCGGGCTGGCCTTACCAGTCTTCTTGGAATGTGGTTCTGGCGATAGGAAGGTCACACTCCAGCTGTCTGCCCCGTAATTTTCAAGTGCTGTTAAAACAAACTCTCAAAGACAAGTTAAGCCACAGGTGGTTAGGCAAAGGGGCAGTTATGTGCTGTGACTTTAATCTTTTTCTCTGTTAGATAGTTTATCAGACATCCTTTCAGAGACCACGCCTGCTCCCCACCTCTGCTGCCCACTCCTGTCCCTCTGCTCTCCACGACAATGACCTCTGAGCCAGCCCACACATCCGCGCCTGCCCCACCAGGCCGTTTCCTGCGTGGTCACCAGACTGTCTGTCTGTAAGAGTGAGTCTTAAAGATCACTGGCCTGTTTGAAGCCCCTACTGGCCTCCCAGCACCCTGAGGCCCAAACCTGTGTTCCCTGGGCCAGAAGCCCACCCTCCTCTGCAGCTGGGACACCTGGAGAAGCCGTGCTCCCTAGAGCAGCTCCCCCTGCAGAGCCCAGGCGTCCCCCAGCTTGGGTCAGGGCAGGGAGGGAGAAGGGAGGGGGGGAAACTGCAGCAGAAAAGCCTCTTTGCTGCCACGAGGCTGGCTACTCTTGGCACAGGATTCAACCCTTGTCAAAGCTGTTGGAGCCAGCGAACAAGGGGACCTCAGAGAATGTCCTGTCTCGGCTTCAGTTTGCTGCAACCATGGGTGAGGTGGTTCTTTGTTGCACTTTGGACGGTAATATTACATAACAAGAAGCCTCCCGGCTGGGCGTAATCCTAGCACTCTGGGAGGCCGAGGCGGGCGGATCGTTTGAGCTCAAGAGTTCGAGACCAGCCTGAGCAAGAGCGAGACCCCGTCTCTACCAAAAATAGAAAGAAATTAATCGGACAGCTAAAAATATATAGAAAAAATTAGCTGGGCATGGTGGCGCGTGCCTGTAGTCCCAGCTACCTGGGAGGCTGAGGCAGAAGGATTGCTTGAGCCCAGGAGTTTGAGGTTGCTGTGAGCTAGGCTGACGCCACGGCACTCTTCCCCCGGGCAACACAGTGAGACTCTGTCTCAAAAAAAAAAAAAAAAGAAGCCTCCCAGGGTCCTTCCTCCATGCTGCTGACCCTCTTCCGACAACCAGCCCCGCTCCCACTGCCACCAGGTGACCAGCTTTGCTGTTGTCCTGTGACTCGCCCTCATCTGTGCAGGCCAGGCTGCTGGCTTCTGGACATCAGGACAGCGGCTTCTCGCTCCTTCCTGTTCCCTACAAAAGGGATTGCCAGACTTCGCAAACAAAAGTACCTCGAAACTCATGGGACAGACGTACTTGTGTTAAAAAGTTATTCACTGTCTGAAATTCACACTTCACTGGGTGTATATGGTCAGTGCAACCCCGTTTGTGGGGCGTGCTCAGTGCTTGTGCATGGTAGGGGTCCCGTGCCCACGGAATCAGAGTCTTAGGCAGTGGCCCGAGGACTTGTAGAGTACAAAGTATCAGCGTGGGCATGAGCAGGGGACTCCCCCGGGTCTGTGTTTGTTACCTGCCTGGTGCCCTGCCCGGGTTGGCTGGAACAACACTCACGTAGCAGAGAGCTGCTGGGCTGTTCCACGCGGAGGACGAGGGCCACCTTCAGGCGCTGAGGCTGGGTGGGTGGCACAGCAGGGAGCAGAGGGGCCTGGTGTCCAGGCTGGCATGGACACTGAATCAGATAGCCCTTCCCCTCCTGTACTGTAAGCAGAAAAGAACCAAAAATCTGCATGTGCATTAGCATCCTAAGGGCAGCTTGGAGCACCCCACAACATTTTGATTCCTGGGGCCAGGGCCAGGAATATATATTTTTAACAAGCTGCCCAAGTGTTAATGTCAATCCAAGTTTGAGAAACGCTGCTGCAGGGTGGTCAGAGGCCCCAGCCTCTTCCCTGGCCTGGTTTCCACTGCGTCTCCTCACGATCGTGCCCACCGGGCATCGGGAGAGGTGGGCGCGAGTGTTTGCTCACGGTCACAGGGCTTAGGACACTGGTTGGCAGAGACTCCATCTCATGTCTGGCACTCCTTCACCCCACCGCCCAACCCACCCTCCAACCTCCCACCCCACCAGCCTGAGCCCCCAACGTGTGTGAAAGATGGAGACAAGGAACATCTACCTTGATTATCCTGATCACACCCACGAGGTTCACAGCAGCCTCCGTGGGAGAGGCCTCTACTCTGGAGTCGCCACTGCGGGGGGCCCTGGGTCTCAGGTCCTTCCTGTATCCAGTGGGGACAATGACGGGGACCACCTCAGTGGGGCGTCGAGAAGGCTGAATGAGTTCGCATAAGGAGAGTGACAGATGTGTGCTGAGCTCTTAGTGCGACCAGAGGCTGCAGCCGTGTTAACGACTGAGCAGCCGCGCGCTCCAGAAGTCTGCGTGTGTGTGTACGTGCTCACGCATGAACACGTGTGTGTGAACAGCAGCGCAGGCACACGCAGGCGCATTTCGTTATCTGCACTCTGCATGTCCTCATAGAAAATCGCCATCGGGAAGGCGTGATGGTCTCTCATGACGAGATTCTCCCCGGGACTCGAAGGACCCAGCTCTTGTGTCTGTGGCTATAGCCACCTTGGCGTCCCTCACTCCCACCTTTGTGGTCTTGGAGAAGGGTGGCAGATGGCCAGTGCTGTGGAGTGGCTCTACGGGAAGCTGGAGAGGGCAGTGATGTCACCTGCTTACTGTCCCCAGGCCCCTGCCACAGGGGGCCCTCGGTTCACATCTTCACGAACTGAGCCCACACATGCAAAGGGCTCAGAGCAGTGCCTGGCATGGAGGATGTGGCCTCCAAGTACCACCTGTTATTATTACTGTCACCCTGCCCCAGCACCCCACATGGTGTCGTGGTGGCCAGTGAAGGGGTGAGCCTCCCTCCCCACCCTCCCCTTCCCTGGCCAGCTCCAGCCACACCTGCCCTCTTTCAATTTTGTCAACAGCACGCACCCTTTCCTGCCTCTGGGACTTTGCTCACGATGTCCACACTCAACCTTCGCCCTGTCCACTCCTGCCTGTCCCTCAGGGCTCAGCTTCAGTGCCTCCACCTCAGAGGGACTCTCTTGGCACCCGGGCTGCAGAAGGTCCCTGTTCTCTTCCTTAACTGCTCCCTGCTTCTGCCTTTGTGACTCCCAACCTGTTCCCTCCATGGCTTTGTTTTGTTTTGTGGGGGTTTTTTTGGGAACATTTTATCTAAAAAAAACCTTTTTATTTTAAAACCATCTTGGATTTACAAAAAAGTTGTAAAGACAGGAGAGAGTTCCTATAAATGGTCTCCCAGCCTCCCCTAATGTAAACGTAAACATCTCACGTAACCACGATACATTTACCAAAACTGAGAAACGGTCATTGGCACAGTCCAGACTTCCTCAGATTTCGCCAGTGTCCCCACTAATGTCCTTCTCTGCTCCAGGGTCCCTTCCAGGATCGCACATTGCATCCCACTGTGGCTCTTTAGTCTCCTCTGTGCTGAGACAATTCCTTGGGATTTCCTTGCCATCGATGACCTGACACTGTTGAGGAGGACTGGTTGGGTCTTTTGCCAACTGTTCCTCACCTTGACATCGGCTGCTGTTTCCTCAAGACTAGACTGAGGGTCTGGGTTGGGGGGAAGATCCCTCCGAGGTGATGCACCCGGCTCATGACACCAAGTCAGAGGGGGCAAGATGTCAACATGCTCATCGCTGGTCCCTTGGCCAAGGTGGTGCCTGCCAGGTCTCTGTTCTGGATGTGAGTCACATGACACAGCCCTTGTCATCACCTGATATGCAATCTATTTTACTGTCCTATTTTATTCCTTATTCTTTTCTATTTTATTGTCTCGCCACACTGGAATGCCAGCTCTACACATGCAGGGATTTCTGTTTTCTTTGTTTACCTCTGGTACCCGGAACAGTGCCAGGCACACAGCAGACACTCAATAAATATCTGTGGACAAAAATATTGCCCTCATCACAGTTTATAATTCTACGTTTATTCATTTGTCTATCTGATTGCCAAGCCCATGTCTGCTGGGCTTGCTGTTGTCATAACCTTTGCGCTAGCTCCATGCCTGGTCCCAAGGAGGCACCCCGGGAATGGCCTTTGGATGAATGAGCTAAGCGAGGCCCACAGCTGAGGGGAGGCCAGGCATGGCTGTTCAGTGGGGTGGGAAGTGCTTTTCCTGAAGACCAAGGTCCTTCTTTTTCATCCGGGCCTCTGCAGGGAGAGGTGTAGGAAGGAGTCTGGGCTCTGACCTTGAATTCTTCTTCTGCATTCCGGTTGCAGCTCAGAAGAGGAAGTTTAGAGTCCATGTGGTTAGCGAGAGAAATCAAAGTGGCCTTTCTAAGACAAGAATGAACGTGGCAAGAGCTACGGGAACTCAAACGGTGTGTGCGGCTATTTATAAGCTAAATTGTGTTTCCCCCAAATTTGTATGTCGAAGTCTTAACCCTCGGTATTTCAAAATGTGACTGTATTTGGAGATAGAACCTCTAAAGAGGTGATTAAGTTAAAATGAGCCCTAAGCCTATAGGACTGGTGGAGATTAGGAGAGGAGAAGAGGAGGTTGGGACCCAGACGCACACGGAGGACGACCACGTGAGGACGCAGGGAGAAAGGGCCATCAAGCAGCCCTGCTGACACCTTGATCTCGATGCCAGCCTCCAGGACTGTGAGCAAAGCAGTTTCTGTTGCTGAAGCCACAGACCGTGGTGCCTTGTTACGACAGCCCTAGCAAGCTCACACAGCGGCTAGGCATGAGCATTCTGGGGGGACAGTCAGGCCCGATGTGCAGGCGTCCTGCAGACCCGTGACAGGCCCAGCGGGTGAGGTCAATCCGCAGGAGGCGCGGGTGGGCATTGGAGAAGGTGTGGATGGGTGTGAGCGCCCTTGGGGGTTGAGTGGGGGCATCCACTGGTGTGCAGATGGGAGAGTCCACGTGGTTAAGGGGCCCTGGGGACACTCAGGGTGTAGCATGGACGGTCTCGTGTCCAGGGTCCCTGTCACTGAACCGCCGGCACAGTCACCTCCTTCCTCTTGTCCTTCGCGTGCCCGACCCTGGTCCAGACTGACGTCTCCATGTCTCCCCCACAAACCAGGGCTCACTCACGTCCCGTTCTCCAGTCGTCCCCTCTGCCTGGGAGTCCCATACCCCTGCCCAAATCTGCTTCTGGTGAAGTCCGTCCCATTCTTCAAAACCAGCTCAGTGCCACCTCTTCCGCGAAAACGTTCCTGACCCCTCAGAAGTTCTTGCCTCTCTCTCTGTCAGTCTCTCTCTGAGCTCCTTCCCCATCCCTTGCAGCCCAGGCTCAGGTGGCGATGGAGTTAAACAGTCCGCGATAACCCCGCATGGCGCTTCGACACGTGGCGTGCTGCAGAAGCTACACTGGAGCCCACCGACCCCGCACACAGTGGCTGCTGTGTGACTGTTTGTCCAGGGCACTTTAGACAGCGCTGGACCTTGGCCTTTAATACGTGACACACAGACGGGGCCTCCCCCTGACCTTGGACCAGCCGGTAAACAGCAAGAGAAACATTTGCCAAGACAGACTAGGCATGATGCAAGGGAACGGCACACGGAGCAGGGCCACCCCACGAGAAGGCCCCAGCCCGAAGAGCTGCCCTGAGCCCACAGCAGAAGTGCGGATAAGCCGTCCAGGTCCACTGCAGCCATCTGCTCTGCCACCAGCCAGCACATGTGCCCTCTGGGCTCATAGAGCTTGGGCCCCTCACTGTCACCAGCTGTGACCCTGGGCAAGCACTTATGTTCTCCTCCGTAAAATGGGGACAGCACATAGATCTTGCTGGGTTGTCGAGGGATGAATGAGACAAAAAATGCAAAGTGCCTGGCAGGGGCTGGCGCATCGTGGGTGCTCAGTGCTTGGGGGTGGTCAGAGCTTGGGGTTCTGACCTTGTCACCTCTCATGGGCACTCACTGTGATACAGGGAGTCTCACCTGGGACCAGAGTGGCGGGCTCAGCCTCCTGGAAAGCATGCTACGAACCTGCAGGGTGGGGCGGGAGTACAGGGGGTGGCCTTGAGAGCAGCTCCTTAGGGGACAATTTGAGACGGTGAAGGAGGACTGGCTCACGCACTCATCCACCAGTTCTCGACAGTGTCCGATTCCCTTTGTTTGACAGACAGGGAGACTCGCTGCGCTCGCTAAAGGGAGGGAGGGAACCTACTGGCCCTGGGGGAGCTGCTGGCTGAGATGCCCCTGGACCAGGTCTTCTGCTTCCTGCTCATCTCCTGTAGCAGAGCACAGGGCTGGGTGCGTGGCACTGGGGTCACAGTCCCTGGACCCCCACCCATCAAATCCTGGCTCCACCGCTTACGAGCTCTGTGATAGGAAAGCGGCCGAACCTCTCCAAGCCTTGCCTTCCCCGTCTGTCAAACGGGGCTAGGAGTGGTGCTCTGACTCACAGGAGTGTTGCGAGGGGTCAATGTGGCCATCCAGGAGACGGGCCCAGCGCCCGGCCTGGAACCTGGTGAGCTGTCACCATCACCATCCCCGGAGGTGCCTCCATGAAGAAAACGATACCCAGTGTTTGCAAAATGCTTTATTGTTATTGCTGACATAAAATTCGAAAAGCTAGTAATAGGTGTCTGCGAGTGATGCTCTACTATTTACAACAGGCCTCGATTCTTCCACCCCCAGCCAGGCCCATAAGACGATAACTTCATCCACAGGGTGATGCACTCCTGCATCGGGCCGTGTCTACCCTCATGCCCACCTGTTTTCATGAGAGTATAAATGGCACTTGAGTGTACTGAAATCAGCTATAATTTGCAGGGTGCACCCCAGCCTTTCTATATGATTTCAAGGGTCCTGGGATTGGATCCTTGCCCTGATCCTTCATTGTATACATGGGGAAACTGAGGTCCAGAGAGGGACAGTGTAACCCCAGTGTCACAGAGCTGGTTAGAACAGGGATAGTAGCCCCATTCCAGACTCCCCTTCCAGTGGTTTTCCAGACCATGATGAACGGACAGTCGTTGTTGCTGATGGGTGGGGGACCAGGCTTGGACATGTGCTTCCTGGTGGCCCTCATCTTCTGGAACGACCCTCCTACAGAGTTTTGTGGCCTTGGGATGTACATCAGAGATGTAGCCTCTGGGCCTCTTTCTGCTAGTATCATGCTGTGTGAGCTTGGGTGAGTTAACCAGCCTCTCTGGGCCTCAGTGCTAATCTCCACTGATGAAAGATGAGGACAAGACTGAGTGTTCTCCAAGGGTCTCCAAGGCACCCGTGTCTTGCAATTGTGTCAGAGGAAGCAATCAATCATCTTTTTGTTGTTACCGTGATGCCTTGTTTGACAACTAGGCCTGTGCAGATCACTAGCTACCAGCAGACAGATGGGCCTAGCACACCCCCAGCTCCCACCGTGGAGGCCTGTGGATATCAGAACTCACTTTAGGGCTGGGTCACTTTGCCAAGGAAGATCACGTTCTTGCCGTTTTCTATAATGAGTAACAGAAAAGGCCTGTTGAACACCACCCTTGGAGGGCTCAGTCGGGCTGACCTGAACATGAAGACCACCCCCGTGGCTGCAGCCGCTTTGGTTCCTGACTCATCCACCTCCACCACGGCATCGTGCACCATCTGCAGGGGGGACAGCAGGCATCACCAAGCCGCCAGGGGCTCGGAGAAGCCATTACAGCAAACAGAAAATCTTCTGCCTGTGGGCATCCCCGTCAAAGCCCCCATGCACCTGAGCAGGTGGGAAATGAACGATCGAGCAGCTACTCTGTACCGGGCACTGGGCTGGACGGTGACTACACGTGTGTCTGTCATTGAGTTCTCCTGACTTCTCAGAGTGAAGTGTGACCCTCCAATTTTATAGAGGAGAGAAAGGAGGCTCAGAGACTGAAGTATGTGTTGGATATCACACAGCCGGTAAGTGAAGGAGCCAGTGCCGGAGTCTGTCCTTTGCTCAATACAGGACTCCTTAACCCAGGCACGGTTGGCGGATAGGGCTTCCCACTGCATGAAGGGTAAGACCAAGGGGAAACGCTCACTTCTTGAGGGAAAAGAGGAAAGGGAGAGAGACAGAGACAGAGAGAGATGCAGAGACAGAGAATGGAACGGAAACGGAAAGGAATGGAATAGTGATCTCTGAAGGCAGACGCTCAGGACCTTCTGGACCCACCTCGGACACCTGGATGTTGGAGTAGTTGCTGATGCCGGACAGGTCAGCGTGGGAGGTGAAGACCTCACTGATCCCCAGCCTGGGGAGGACTTTCTCCAGCTGATAGGAGCCCTCGATGGAGAACTTGGGAAGGTACAGCTCAAGCTCCCTAGAGAGAGAAAGGATCTTTCTTGGACCGTTCTGGAGCATTAGCTCACTGAGCTCGTGCCTCCGCCATCTCCCTCCCCCAGGCTTCCTAACGCTCCTCTGGCCCCTTGTCTAGGGTGGAACTCCCCAGAAGTCACTGCCCACCCTGACACCACCCCAGGAAAACCCAGCTTCCAGCCCTGGCCCCGCCAGCTGGGCTTAGAGGCAGCTCCTTGGCTGGGTGAGTCCTTCCCATCACGGCTGTGTGGCCCGACGGGGGCATGTACCTCCCTGGGGGTGTGTGGGGTTAGGCTGGCCCTGGAGTGGCCTGAGGGTACCTCTTCGTGAACATCTTAAACCACTTCCTCAGCGTCTCCTCGCTCAGTCTGTTCTCCAGCTGCGCCATCTTTCCCTCGCTGGGGAGAACGAACAAGGCGGTGGCGTTGCCTTGGTAGGGGACCCCCACCACCCTGCAGGACAGGTTTCGGTCCAGGAGGTAGTAGTACTCATCCTCGCCGTTCATCATGGGCACACGCACCACTTTCTTCCGGGTGACATGGAAGTCCTGCTCCTTGGTGCTTTTGGGGTCGAAGCTTGTCTCCCACTTACCTAAAGATGAAAACAGGGGAGAAATGGCAGGGAGCTCTGTGTGAGAAGGAGAAGCTCTATTGCATGATATAAGAGTAAGATTCATTGAACTGATTATTATACAATATATTCAAAATAGTATTCACAACCAAGCTTACAAAAAAAATAGAAAAGACAAACAACAAAAAAAATGCATGGGCAAAAAAAAAAAAAAAAAAGAAAAAAAAAAAGACCCACAAACAAAAGGAAGGAAGAGAGAAAGAAAGACAACAAACAGAAACCATACAGAAACCACAACAACCAACAGCGAGGAACCAACCGAATAAAAACAAAACCAACCCGACAGATAGCGGGCGGGCACGGACGTCGGGCCCGCCCTTCCACACACACAAAAAAAACAAGCAGGCTGGCGTGTCTTCAGAGGCCCTGGACCCCTAACGTTCTTTGCTATTCTCTTTGCTATTACTCAAGCCCAAATATCCAAGTGACAAGGGCAAAAAACACAGCTGGCTGAGAATGCTGCCTGATATCTGGGTGAGTTATTCTGTTTTTCACTCTTACCCCAGTGTTGGATTTTGATCTAAGTTTCACAGAGCAGTTTGTAAGGATCATGGAAATGTGTGATTTTTCCCATTGGGAAGTCTTCAACTCTTCTGCAGCCTGGTGTAATGGGGACAGCCCTGGACGAGGGGATAAGAAATCTTAGAATCTGAGCTTGATACTCAATGCCATGGTCTGAATGTTTGTGTCCCCTCGAAATTCATATGTTGAAACTAACCCCCAAGGCGACGGTATCAGGAGGTGGGGCCTTTGGGGGGTGATTAGATCACGGGAGTGGAGCCCTCAGGAATGGGACCGGTGTCTTACAAAAGACCCCAGAGGGCTGCCTTGCTCCTTCCACCAAGCAAGGACGCGGCAAGAAGGCGCCGTCTGTGAACCGAGGAGAGGGCTCCCCCTGCACACCAAATCTGCAGGGCCTCAACCTTGGACCGCTCAGCCTCCAGAACTGTGAGAAACAAATTTCTGTTGTTTATAAGCCCTCGATTTGTTTTTTTCTTACAGCAGCCCTAATAGTCTAAGGCACTCGCTATCTGTGGCCATAGGAAGGGCATGTTGGCAATTTAACTCCCTCCGCTTTCCTCCCCTCCCTTCCCTTTTCTTCCACCCCTGCTTCCCTCCCCTTCCCGCCCTCAAGCAGGCCCCATGCAGGGGTAGGGGGGTGGGGGGGTGTTAGTGTCCTGAAGGAGAAGCAGGAGCAGGGACATAAAGGCCGGAGGCCAGCTCTTGCTGAGGACGGGAAGGAGAGTCTTCAGAGTGACAGACGCTGGTCTGGGGAAGTCTTGACCCCAGGGAAGGCAGAGGGGCCGGTATCTGGGGGTGAGGGGGGCTGGGAGATGCCCTCTAAGCCCTTCTGAGGTCCCTGTCCCCAAGTGGACGTGGCGTGGGTGTCTTAGGCGCAGTGGCCATGATGGGCTTGTGCTTCAGAGCCTGCGTGGAAGCTGTGGCTTCAGGTGTCCCTGGGGCCCAGAGAGAGGAACCAGCTCCTCCTCTGTGAGGAAACAGCGTCCTGCGCTCAACAGCTGCACCTTCCACGGCAGGAAGGCTCCCGTCCCCCGCGCTGCTTTGTGCTCCCGTCCCCCGCGCTGCTTGCCGGCTTTGTGCTCATAGCAGGCACAAGAGAGGACTAAACATCCTCCCACTCCTTTATGTGGCGCAATCAGGCATTCTTCGATAAAAGCGGCAGAAAAGAGAGAGGAAGTTCAGGTTCGAGCCCGAGGGCCTTACCTTTAAAGAAAATGTAATTCACCATAACCATGATCTCGTTGCTGTCGAGGTTCTTGATCAAGTCCACGATCTTGCCCTGGGTCTGCTTTGCCACATAATCGTTGATCTGCTTCTGGGCCCCGGCCGGGTCCTTGAAGTTGGCAGGGAAAACGTCCGCCAGGTACTGCGTTTTTAGGGCGCTGAGGAAGGCGTCCCCAATGTGCACCACGGGGTGCGTGAACAGGGCGCTGCCGAGGCTCAGCTGGAAGCCATCGCGGGGCTGGCCGAGCTCCTGCAGCAGCTGCCGGAAGCCTCGGTGCAGCTGCTCCTCCTCGTCTTCCTGCGGCTTGAGGCCCAGGCCCTCCAGGATCTGCGTCTTTGTGCTGGACCGAGCGCCCAGGGAGAGCATGGCCAGGCTGGTGGAGATGCTGAGCGGGGAGAAGAAGATGTTCTGGCCGGGGGCAGCCGAGGCCAAGGCCCTGTACAGGTTGAAGGTGAAGTCCCTGCCGCTGGGAGCTGCCTTGGCAGCTGCAGGGAGCTCTTGGACCCTCTTCCTCATTTCCCGGGAGTGCGGGCGGCGGAAGGTGGCAGCCTGAGGGCTGAGGAGCAGCAGGCACAAGGGGAGGAAGAGCTGCATGATGGCTGCCCCTCGTTCTGGAAGGAAAACAGGGTGCTCTCAGAGAGGCACGGGGCTGGTGCCGCTTCTCTGAGGGACGGGAGGGAGGGAGAAGACGGAGAGGTGAGGGGGGCTGACACTCCAGAGATGTCACCGCCCAACACCCAACATGCAGGTGCGGTCCACTGCTCTTCAAAGAGAAGCGATGGCACCCACGGGGCCGGAGGAGAGGGTATATGGGACGTGGACATCTCGCGGTAGGGAGAGGAAGGAGGAGGCAGGGGAAGGGCTGGCCTGAGGCAGGGGCCCGGCCTCCAGGTCAATAATCCTCCGCTCATCCACGTCAAGATATGTGATGGGGCAGATGGGTGGGGGACTGGCCTCCTGTTCTTCCTTGCCAGTATCTCTGAGGTTTCCAGGGTACAAGCAGCTGCTTCCATGCATGGCCTCTCACCTGCAATGTGGTGTCCAGCATGTGGCAAGGCCTCATGGTCCTATGAACGCAGACCAGCTACCCCTGGGGCCCTCAGCACTGCTGGATTCATCCCGCTATCCCACTCATGCAGCCAACACAGGGAGCATCCCCCTGCGGCAGGACCGACACCCGTCGGTCCCCTTCTCCCTCGCCTGGGGGCTGCTGCGGACCGCCCTTGTCCCTCACAGAGACCCCTTCCCCTTCTAAGGAAATCTACTCTGCTAATGTGAGCATCCCAGATTCCCTCCTCTTCTGTTATGGGCTGCACTGTGTCCCCCCCAAAATTCACATGCTGAACTCATAACCCCCAACACCTCAGGATGCGACTGCATTTGGAGATAGGGCCTGTAAAGAGGTGATAAAGCTAAAATGAGGTCACTAGAGTGAGTCCTAACCCAATATGACTATGTCCTTATAGGAAAAAAGAGGAGGCCCAGCACAGTAGCTCATGCCTGTAATCCCAGCGCTCTGGGAGGCTGAAGCAGGAGGATCACTTGAGCCCAGGGGTTCGAGATTGCAGTGAGCTATGATGACACCACTGCACTCTAGCCCAGGCAACAGAGTGAGACTATCTCAGAAAAAAAAAAATACAAAAGAGGAGCTCAGGATACAGACGTGAACAGAAGAGACCACGTGAGCACACAGCAAGACTTTAAGCCACACAGAGAGGCCTTGTGAGGGACCAACCCTGCTGGCACCTTGACCACAGACTTCCAGCCTTCAGGATGGTACGAAAAGCAATTTCTGTTGTTCAAGCCCCCCAGTGTCCGGACTTTGTTGTGGCAGCCTAAGCAGACCAAGGCCTCTCTTCTCTTCAACTTCTGGATGAGGACGCTCTCACCTTTTGTTTCCGGGGGGCTTCCTGGGCTGGCCTTCGCGGGGCGCTCCATCATTCCCGCCTTGGCCTTCAGTCCTCCCTTCCCTCTCCCTTCACTCCACCTGGGAACCTCCAACGCACCCACGCCACCCGGTCTGGCTGCGGGCAGGAGTCCTCCCTCCATCCTCGCTGGAGCTGGCTGCCTGGATGCAAGTCTCAGGCCCACTGGGTCCTCGCAGTGTGATTTAGGGCAAATCAGCGACACCCTGAGCTGCCGTTCCCACCTGTAGGGTGGAGGTAATAACAGCACCTCCACCATGGTGTGCTTGGGGGACACGCGCTATGGAAGTGTGAGCCGTGGGCGTGGCCACATCTGGCCAATGCCCCATCTGAGACCCCCATTTCCTGGGCTGTCCCGTGGGGTATACGCTTTCCGCACACACACAGTCTTGCGAGAGCTGGCAGCAGCCTAGCCAGTGCATTCCCAGGCTGCAGAGTGAATCCCCTCCCCTGGCTTCTCTCCCCAAGTGGGCACCATGTCATCAGGTCCCCCAGACCCAGGGTGAGCAGGGGCAGCCTGCGGCAACGTCGTAAGACCCAACAAACCAAACTCCAAGGAGCCCCAGACAGCTGCATGAGAAGTTGCCCTCGGAGTGGCCGTTGGGCGTGGGAGTCAGGCGGACCTGGGCGGTAGGTCAGTCTTTGTTTGAGTGAAGTCAAACAAAGCTTGGGCAGGTCACCCCTTGCCACCCCTGGCCTCCAAATTGCACCCTGAACTCTGAGAAGGTGGCTCGTTTTGCATGTTCTGCCTGCAGAACCTGCGGCTACACAGGTTCAAATCCCGCACCCTCAGCGGTCAGGCGCCTTGCCTGCGCCCCTGCTAGGTGCCCTGTGGTCTTGGCACAGCTGTTCCTTCAGCCTCGCGCCCCCACAGGGAGATAGGTTCCGTTACCAGATGGGCAATCTGAGGTTCAGGGAGGCTGAGTCGCTCGCTACTAGTAGCAAAGCTTGGATGTAGACCCAGTTCCGAGCCCCGAGCCCGTGCTCTGAACCGCCGCGGCATTTGGCGTCTGCAGGTCCCTGCCTCCCCCGTCCTGCCACATCCTCCTGATCCGGCGATCCCTGACTCAGCGGCCCCCAAGGACAGCCCCCGTCTGCAGATAATTAAGAAGCCTGGTATGGGCTCCCGAGCTGACACTCCCATCTGTTCCCAGCCTGGGAGTTGCCTTCTGGAAGTCTCTGAAGGACGTGGGTGGGTGGTTTAATCTCTGTCTCCTGGAAACTAGTCATTTTCCAGCACAATATGGTCCCTCCTGCCAAGTGTGGGAACCACTCCTGTATCAAGTTGCTGTTGAAGAAACACTTCAGCTCGACCCCCGCAGATTCACTGGAGCTGCAAGTTACCGGGAAGAAAGGCTTTTGGAGAGTAGCTGCTGTGGCAGGGAGGTTCCTGCTTGGAGGGGCCCCGGGGCAGCAGGTGAGGTTCTGGCCTCAGCCCTCCTATCTGTGCAGCCGGCTAGATGGCCTTGGGCAAGCCCCAGCCACCTTCTGGGCCTCGGTTTCTTCATCAGCAGCATGGGGTCTGCCACACGCTACGGCCAGCAGGTGTCCCCCACTCCCAACGTCAGAGATCTTGGGCAGAAGCTGCTCCTCCCAGGGCCAGCCGGGTCTCCCTGGGAGCAGGGTCTGTTTACCCAGGGCCACACGTTCACTCAGGCTTCCCTGGACTGCAGGTTTGGGACCCAGAAATCTCGCTCCATCCAGGCCTACTCTCTCTTTTTCTATTTTTTAATTAAAGCCACTATTTATTAAGGACCTATTAGACACTCTATAAAATATTACTACATTTACCAAAGTAAAATATTACTACATCCTCACCAGAAGTAAGCATTACTAACCCCATTTTACAGATGAAAAACTGAGGCTAAGTGAAACAGAATAGCTTCTTCCAGCCAGGGAGTGATGGAACCAGGATTACAACCCGGATTCCTCCAACTGGTGCACGCGCTGCCTGGTGGCTCCCTGTTGTGGCTCTGCGGAGTTGACACCTCTTTCCTCCTGGCCCCCACCTTCCCCAGCGTGCCCCCAGCCCTCTCCCGAGCTGTTCACCTGCCTTAGCGCATTGACACTGCTCCACAGCAACTGGGGTTGATGTCGTTATCTGAATTGTGCAAAAGAGGAAACAGAGGGTCCTCAGAGAGGAAGCCTCAGTTGCTTGTTTCAGGTGTCTCAGTTTCGAAGCCCCGGGCTTTGCCATCACATTCCTGGGCCTCTGGCGGAGCTTTGACAGAGCTTCGTGTCACCTCCAAGCCAGGGCAAGCTTGCTCTGGGGCCTGGGAGCCTCCCACTCCTCAGGTCAGCCCCCACCGAGTGCCAGAGCTGGCCGGGCTGCCCCTCTCCTGGGCCCTGACATTAGGGTTTTCGCAGAGGGAAGAGAGGAGCTTGATCAAGTTCATCTATCATCTCAGGCCAAGGTGGCCTGAGGTGGCAGGGGGCGGGCATGGAGCGGGCAGGCCCCCATCCACAGACCCCAAATCAGCTGGACAGTAACGTCCCACACGGGCCGGCTATGGCTCAGCCGTGGGAAGCATGCAGGTGAGGAGCGACGGTCCCATATCTGCCAATCGCAAGAAGGGACGTGAGCCTTGGAGCCCAGGCAGAGAGGGAAAGACAGAGTCACGGTTTCCTCCAGATCCTAAAGACCCGGGAGCTGAGCTTCCTGGGAGACGTCACCTTGACCTCCTTTGCCACCTGCGCCACATCAGCAAGGCTGGGCAGGCTCTACCTCAAGACGGGTCTTAACTCTGCTGCCTCTCCCCACTTTCCTGCCGCCCCCCTTCGTCTCTCACACGGACCACCTGGTAGCTTCCACCTTTGCCCCCACAAACCATTCTACACAGCGTATGAAGGAATCTCCTTCAATCATAAGGAGGGGTCACAGCGTCCCTGGCGTCTGGGGTAAAATCTAACTCTGATTTGTGTCCTAACCCAGAGGCCCCGTGTGACCTGGCTCTGGCCAGAGGCCCCTGGACCCACTCTGCCCTGGGTCACGTGAGGCCCCCAAGCTCACCCTTCCTTCCCCAGTTCCTGAAACACTGCAGGCCCCGTCCCAGCCATGGGGCTTTGCATATCCTGCCAGCCCTCCCAGAATCCTCTCCTGACCTTTCTTCCGCGTGGGTTTCAGGCCCCTGCTTACATGTCACTTCTGTGTGATGCCCTAGCACGCTGGGCCCCCTCCCCTTCCACTGCTGTTCTCTGGAAGCTCCATCAATTACATCTGCGCCATTGTCGTTGGCATTTTTTCTTCCGGCCTGTCTCCCACAGGGCACGTGCTCCTGCAGAGAGGCCCTCAGCCGTGCTGCTCTCAGCTGCCAGGCCTTGCAGGCGCGGGGTGCTCCATACGCCTTCGTGGAATCAATGTGTGAATGAGTGAATGAACAGACTCCTGTCTGCCCCTCTGCGATTCACAGGTGTCAGAGCACGAGCTGGACAGGGAGCAGGCAAGCAGAGCCAGGCTGGGCATCCGGAACCGAGCTCTCCCTGGCTCCGGGGCTCACTGGCCAGGCGACCTTGAATGACTCCCTCCCTGCCCTCAGCATCTGCTAGGTCGGGGTGTGACTGCCCTGCACAAAGCTGCGTGCACATAACGTCTACACCTTGAGTGTGGAGATCACTCTACACCTGTGGAACCGGCACCATAATCAACACCACAAGTGTGACCGTGACCTCCCGACATCTCCATGCTTCAGTGTCCTGATCTGTGAATGAGGACGTTGGCCCAGGGCAGCAGTTTCCCCTTTTATTGCTGCATTTCTTGCCAAGATCCTCACCCTCAGAAAAACTGAAAATTACGCTCACTGTATTTCTACATTTTGTTTATCTAGCTAACTGCCAAATGGCTCCTTTAGCTCACGAGCAGCCACTGTGACTGTCCCGGGTGGCAGCCTCCAGGCAGGGTGCCCTTGTCTCAGGGAAGCGGATTCTATTGGATAATTTTTTCTGATTGCTAAAGGCCAGAGACTCCGGACACACGCTGCCATTTACTGAACGCCCCCTGTCCAGCAGACATTCTGTCCCCACTGCCTGATTTCAGTTTCTCCACCTTGGCCCTGTTGACATTCTGAGCAGGACCGTGTTTTGTGGCAGGGCTGTCCTGTGCACCACAGGATGTTTAGCAGCATCACTGGCCTCTACCCACTAGAGGCCAATAGTCCCCTCCCCACCCCGGTGGTGATGACCAAACATCTCTGCAGACACGACCAGATGTGCCTGGGTGAGAGTCACCGCTGTGTTTAACCTTCGTGCAGAAGGTATAATTATTCCCACCTTACCTATACGGACGCTGAAGCTCGGCCAGATGTAGTGTCCAGCCTAAAGTCACATAGCTGGGGGATGCACCTCAGTCGCCTCGGAGGCCCCCTCGGTCCTCGACATTACAGGGACTCTTCCGTCACTCTGGGACTCCTCCAGAGCTTTGCAACCCTCCACACCCCGTAACTTTAGAACCCACCCTCGCCTCTCCTCGAATGCCCTCGAGCCCCTGGGACCTCCCGACGCAGCATCTGTACTTACTCCGTCCCGCGGCTGACTGTGCACGCAGTGGAGGTGGCAGTCCGTCGGGCTCGGGAAAGTGCAGAGGGCTGGCTGGACTGCAGCCAGCGTTTGTCACTGACCACAGCAGCCCTGTCTCCACCCCTCCCTGGCCCCTCCCCGGCCTGCCCTTTCCTGTCCTGGCTGCTTCCAGCCAAAGCTGCCTGAGCCAGAGGCTCGGACCAGGCCACCCACTCACTGCCCCCTAAGCCCCACACCGGCCACCACTTGCCTGGAATGGCATTGGCAGTCCTGGGGACAAGGCCAGAGAGGCCACCAGTTACTGGCATTGCATACATTTATTTTTTTACAGTTCTGGTGCTGGAAGAGCAGAGACAGGGAAAGGGATATTTCGGGCGAACCCTCCCTTTTGCTGGGCTCCATTCCTTTGTTTTCTGCAGCTAATTTCCGGTAGACCCACGGGAGCACATGCCTGAGCCCGTGAGCTCGCACAGGCCCGCCATGCTCACTGGATCACAGACCCCAGCGGTCCACTCTGGTGGAAGCGAGGGGGTGGAGAGAATCTCACCGCAGCTGAGATGCAGGATCACTGTACCCAGCCCCACGATTGCACCAAAAACTGAATTGAGGCTCAGAGGGATGCAGGGAATTTTCAAAGTCATGCAGCAAATTAGGGACAGAATGGGGTTAGTGCCCAGATGGCTGACTCCAAGGCCAGTGCTTTTTGCTCAGAAAAAAGCTGTATCTAGGATTTCTATGGGCTTGGCTGGACTGTTCTCTTTTACCTTGAAATTGGGGTTTCTTAACTCAGTCCCTCACTCTCAAGAGCAATTCCAAGATGCTGGTGCAGGGTGCGGGCTCAGGCCTGGCTGTGTTTCCAAGGTCCGCGCGCCTGGGGCTTCCTCTCAGCACAGAGCGTGGTGTGTGGCCATGACCCCAGAAGGTCGTGTGGTGCAGGTGGGGTGTGGAATTGGCGGAGCAACAGAGCTTGCCCGGGGGAGCGGACTTGGTGTTCAGCAAGCCTGATCCCTCCACAACCTCCGACATTTCCTTTTCCTTCTCCATGATTCTGGGGCCCAGTCTCAGGGACTTTGCATTTCCCTGGGAATGGTAAGTGCTAGTATTTATTGACACTTTAAAACAGACCACATGTTCGATCGAGTGCTTTATGCACATTCAAGCACTTACGTCATAATCCTTACAACAACCCTGCGAGGGCACACTGACCTCAGCCCCAACCTGGGGACCAGCACGATCCCTCCTGGGCACCGAGCCTGTGTCTTGTCCTCAACAGATCAGTGAAAAGACAGAACCCGGCAGGCCAGGTAATCAGCCAAAGTCGCACAGCTAATAAGGAGAGTGGCTAACAAGGGGAAGCTGGGTCCCCTCTGTCTAGGTTTTGTTTTCTTCCCATTTACACCACGTGACATGGGCAAGCACCCTTTATCTCACTGAACTGGAGATTTCTAAACTGTACCTGTAGGATGGGAATCCGTGTTGCATGGGGTGAATAATGGAATAATGGAACCCGCAAGGACATCCACATCCTAATATCCAGAACCTTCTCTGACAAGAGGGACTTTGCAGATGTAAGTGAGCTAAAGATCTTGAAATGAAGATATTGCCGTGGATTTCCCAGGTGGGTCCCAGCTGTAATCACAAGGGGGCTTTACCAGAAAGAGGGGGGAGGTTGGAGCCAGAGGAAGGGGGCGCGATGATGGAATCAGGAGGAGAAAAGACACGGTGAAGTTCCTTGGCCAGGAGCCAAGGAGTGAGGAAGCTTCTGGAAGCTGGAGAAGACAAGAAATGGATCCTCCCCTGGAGCCTCCAGAAAGAGCGCAGCCCTGCCAACACCTGGATTTTAGCTCATGAGACCTACTTTGGACTTCTGCCTCTACAACCGCAAAAGAATAAATTTGTGTTGTTCTAAGCCGCTAAGCTTGTGACAATTTTTTTACAGCAGCAATAGGAAACCATTGCAACACCCCGAATGGGTCCCAGACGAAACTGCTCTGGGGAAAGTGGATTAACCAAGGTACCCAAGTGGGGCTTCCGCCGCGTGTGCTGCGTGTACATGGACTATTTTCCAAGCTCGCATTTCAAGGACTATCTTAAGAATTTGGGGAAAGTCACAACTCCCCACTGCCACTCAGAAAGGGCTTAGAAAGAATTGGGACTGAGGCTGGGTAAGTTTAGAAGGGAGAGGTTTGGGGGGTCTCAGAGCATAGTACCCCAGTGTGTTAGCATGCTTGGGCTCCCATTAAAAAATATCACACACGGAGCGGCTTAAGACTCAGAAATTCATTTTCTCACAGTTCTGGAGGCTGGAAGTCCAAGATCAAGGTGCTGTCAGAGTTGCTTTACGGTGAGGGCTCTTGTCCTGTTGTATAGTGGCTGCCTTCACCCTGTGCCTTCACACGCCCTCTTCTCTGTGAGCACACATGCGTGCACACATGTGCACACACTCGTACACACACAGAGGACACTCAGGTTTCTCTTCCTCTTCTGATAAGGACACCAATCTTATCGGATCAGGGCCCAGGCTTATGACCTCATTTCACTTTACTTACCGCCCTAAAGCCCCTATCTCCGAACACAGTCATGCTGGGGTCAGGACTTCACCTTACACATCTTAAAGAGACGCAATTCAGTCCATAACACCCAGTGAGTGTGTAGGGTGTGCTGGTGGCCAGGATATGGGAACTTGCTCTCCTAGAGCCTAGTAGGGGTGGGGAGGGACCCCAGTGGGGAAGTGGTCTTTGGGAGAAGGGCTGGCTGCGCTGCCTGCTCTGTGGAACAGGCGTTCCTCTGCTTGGGCCTCGGCCTCCACGCCCTCTGCTCCCCTGCACTGGGTCTGGGCACCTCCTGGTCTTGGGGGAGTTGAGTGAGACCTGTTCAGGAGCTTACGGGGGCCACTCAGGGCTGGCTGCCACTCCCACTCTTAACTGGGGCTCTGGTCTTGGTTGCTGGTCGGATGACCAACCATCCCAATTTGCCCGGGGCTGAAGAATTTCCCAGAATATGGGACGTTAGGTCCTAAAACTGACAAAGACCCTGGCAAACTGGGATGAGTTGATCACCCTCGTTACTAGGCTCTTGCCTCATTGTGGGATCTTGCTCCTGATCTAGGCCTTGTATCTTGATAACTTCCCCATTTCCCCCGTCTTCTCGTCTCAATATCTGTGAGGCTGGCAATCTAGCCTTTAGCATCTGCCATGATCTTTCCATCGGCCAACATGCCTCCCTCTGCCTGTCACTTGCTTGCGTGCCTGGGCCAGTACATACTGGTACTTCCTCCCTTCTGTTTATCTGTCCTTCCTTCCTTCCTTTCTTCTATCCATCCACCTTTCCATCCATCTTCAATCCACCCATCCAACGTCAATGTTGATTGAGCACTAACCGTGTTTCAGAAAATATCCCTGGCCTCAAGAAGAGAGCTACATATCTCAACAGATGAGCACAAGACAGAGCGCCAATGCTCCAAGAGATATCTCTGCAGCACAGACGCAAAGGAGGAAGGGTGTTCTCCCGGGGTTGGAGAGAGGAGTGGAATAGGAAAAGCTCTGTGAAGGCGGTGACCTTGGATCTGGGATTTTGAACACTGTCTAGGTATCTACCAGCCCTGGCTGAGTGGAGAGGGGTGGGCGGACAGAAGCGCCCATGGCAGCAGGAGGCTGCACGCTGGGCTGAGTGAGCTGTAGCCCAAAGCGGCAGAGGGAGCTGGCGGGGTACCGAGAGCCATTCAGGGAGGACGAGGAGGGGGGACAGAGAGAAGCCAGGGCCAGAGCAGGCGTGGAGGGCCTTGGAAGTGCTGCTGGGGGCAGGGGCAGGGCTTGAGCTTCATCCTGTAAGAGAGAGAGATTCTCTTCGGCTGTCACATGTATGATGGCCTGGAGTGGACAAGACAGGACAGAGTGGCACTGCTGTGATAGTCCAGGTGAGAGGTGATTTGGCGGGAGGGAGACGGGGGCAGGACCAAAGCAGTGGGTGGGGCTGGAGAGGTGGAGACATTAAGGAGGGAGAGTGGGCAGGAGTGAGGCGAGCGGTGGGTTTCGGAAGCCTATATGGGGGAGGAGGAGTTCAGTTGTGGACCCTGTGGGCCTGAGGGGCCCGTGCATCTGCTGGTGGCGGGACAGGAGGGCAGGTGGGTGGGTGCATTGGGAGAGAGAGATCTGGAGGCCAGCGCGGAGAAGGGAACTAAAGTGAAGGGAGCGGATGAGGTTGGGGGTGTTCTGGGGAGGAGCAGACAAGAGGAGGATGGAGTAGGGAACTCAGGGGACCCTCGGCAGTCACCCTGAACAGAGGAAGGGGAGCTCACAAAGGGGACGGTGAGAAGGGAAAAGGGCCAGGGAGAGAGCAGGGGAGGGGAAAGGAAGTCATTGTCAGTGTCCGATGCAGCAGAACATTCAGGTAGGATGAGGACAGTTGATGGGCCACAGAGGCCACCAGGGAGATCTCGGTGGGGAGCTGGGAGCGGGAGCCCAGGGCAGCAGGCCGACAAGGCAGGGGCTGTCGGGGCAGACTGCTCCTCGGCAGAGAAGGCCCGGGAAGCGATGGGCAGAGGGAGCTGTGCATTGCAGGGAGGGGTGTCACAGGGGTGCAGACTTTCACGGGGGAGCTGCAAAGGAGGGTAAAGGTGGTGATTAATGGAAGGAGGTCCCCCGGCGGCAGGAGTCCACAGGGCCAAGAGAATAGATAGCTGTTTGTCAGGACGAAAAACACCTGCTCTTATGAAACTGGAGGGAAGAGGAGTATTCGTTTCCCAGGGCTGCCATAACAAATGACCCCACACCAGGTGGCTTTGAACAACAGGAATTTGTCCTCTCAGAGTTCTGGGTCTCGAAGTCCAAATCAAGGTATTGGCAGAGCCCTGCTCCCTCAGAAGGCAGCCGCCCTAGGAGAGCTAAAAACTTTAGTGGTGGCTCTGAGGACCGGGCCACCTTTGCTGGCCCCCCTGGTATCTGTCCTCCACCCTGCTAAGCGGCACAGAAGCTGGAGAACCAGCCAGGGTTGGCAAGGGCTCACTGCCGCAGGCCTGATGGGGTAGCCCTCATTAACTCGGTCCCGATGGTCTTAGCTCGCAGGTTAAAGGTGGTTTGTCCTTTCGAGACCAAATGGTTGGCTTCCTGCCCAGTTCATGCTAACCTGGCATTCTTCTTCCAGAATGGCTGTTAACTCAACCTCGGGACCAAGCAGGTCAGGATAGATTTTTTGGTTTTTTTTCTATTAACACCAAAAGCAACAAAGAACGCTATCCTCAATAGGCAAGTTTCACCCCAGGTGGAGGAGGATTTTCTCAGCCCACTGAGTGTTTGTAACGACTCTGAACAGAAATGCCTTTCAATGGAGCTCTTATTGTTCCACCTGCCTGGTCCCCACCACTGTCTGCCCACTTTACCTGTTTGAGTGACCTGCCCAGCCCTGGTGGGCACATGCAGCTGTGACCCTTGCTTTACAGCTCACAGTTGTGACAAAAGATAACACGAGATAACAATAGTTAACATTTGCACAGCTCTGGTGATGAGCCACCATTTAAGTGCTTTACCTGTAGTAACTGAGGGAGTGCTCACAGCAGGCTTGTGAGTTAGGTATTGTCACCTGCATCTTACAGGTGAGGGAGCTGAGGCACAGGGAGATGGCCCACCCCCCACAGCTGGTGTTGTGGGCTGAAGTGTGTCTCTCTCCAAATTCACCTGAGCACCTCAGACTGCAACCTTACTTGGAAACAGAATCCTTGTAGACGCCCCTAGTGAAGACGAAGTCATACTGGAGTGGAGTAGGCCCCGAATCCAGCACCATTGGTGTTCTTTCAACACAGGGGAATTTGGACACAGGCCTGTGCACAGGGACAATGCTATGTGGAGATGAAGGCAGAGACCAAGGTAATGCTTCTGCCTCCAAGGAATGCTGAGGACAGTCAGCAAACTCTCCAAAGACATGGGGAGGCATAAAACAGACACTTCCTTGCAGCTCTCAGAAGGAACCAACAACCCAGTCTCTGATTTTAGCCTCCAGAGCTATGAGAACAAATTTCTATTGGTTAAACCACTCGGTTTGTGGTTCTTCACTAGAGCTGTCCCAGCAAACAAACACACTCAGTAATTGGTGGATTTCAGATTCGAATTCAGGCCTCCAAAGTCCGGGTCCTATACTTGGATGCTCTGTGGCTTATTGGTAACTTCTGGAAAGACCTGGCACTATACCTTGCTCATTGCAGGTGCTCGGAACAAGGGAACTGTTAGTATTAGACCTGCTCCTTCTCTGAGAGGGCCCTTTGCCTCTCCAGAAAGTCAGGGATGGGGCCGACTCCTTCCTGCCTTTCACCCACTACTTGGAGTCAGAAGCCAGGGGCTCCCAGGTCTGTGTCTTCAGTAGATCCCACGTCTATCTTCCCGTTTCCATGGCCACAGCTGTGGCAGCGGATCTCTATGCCTGGATGACACCGCCACTTACACGTGAGAAAATTATGACCCAAACAGACAAAGTGACTGTCCTGCCGCATGTAGTTAGTGGAGAAGCCAGGACAGCAGCCTTATCTGACTCCAAATTTCAATCGCCTTTCCCTATCCTGGGGATGACCCTCTGGCTTCCTGACTAAGCAGCCTGTGATATTGTGATCTGATAAGGATCATATATTTGGTCTCTGCCCCGGGTTCCTGAGACAGAGCTCCTAAAACCCTTGTTTCCAAGGTCAGACAGAATCGGGCACGTTCAGGGAGGCACGGCCGTAGACCCAAAACCCTTATAGATAGAGGAGCTAGGAGAATCTTTTATTCTAATATTTAGTTTTGCCCCTGGTTCCTGATATAGAGCTCCTAGGATGTTTGTAGCCCCCTGAGTGACAGGAGCGTCTGACATGGAGCTCCGAGATCTCTTGGAGTTTCCTGGGTGATGGGAGCATCTTCTGTTCTAATGAAGCAAGTCTTGGGGGCGCCTAGGTAGCCTCAGGATGGGGTCTGGTTACCAAGGGAGCCAACCACCTGATTAGAGGGTTGGAACTTTCAGTCCACGCAGGGGAGAGGGGCTGAGTTGATCGCCAGTGGCCAATGAAGTGATCAATCACGCCTGTGTAGTGAAGCCTTCCCAGAAACCCGGAGGGGTGGGGTTTGGGGGCCTTTGGGATAGCAGAACACGTGGAGGGTCCTGGAGGGTGGTGTCCCTGGAGAGGACGTGGAAGCTCCATGCCCTTCCCCTAGACCTTGCCCGTGGCCTCTCTGTATCTGGCTGTTCGTCTGTATGCTCCATTGGTGCGGTAAACTGGCAAGTGTAAGAACTTCCCTGAGTTCCGTGAGGCCTCCTAGCTAATTTGTTGAACCTGAGGAGGGGGTCATGGGAGCCCTGATTTGCAGGTCAGAGGTAGAGGTCAGAGGTCCAGGTGATTGGCATCTGAAATGGCGGCAGTCTGTGGACTGAGCCCTAAACCTGTGGGATCTCCAGGTAGGCGGTGTCAGAATTGAACCGAAATGAATTGAATCGAACACACTTGGTGTCCCCTGGACAACTGATTGTTGGTGGGGAGAAACCCCACACGGATTTTGCTGACCAGGGGTGAAGTGTTGTGTTGAGCATCAGAGCAGGAAAAACAGTTTCTTTTTTCCTATCTCAAACACTGCCAAGCCCCACTTAGTAACTGTTTGTTGAAGGAAAGAATGAATAATCAAATAAGCCCACACCGCATTTCTCTACTCAGCCGCTTACTGGAGTCATGCAGACTGGTCACCCTCCACTGGGATCCGGGGCTCGCAGGCGCCAGACTATGTCATTGCCTCCCTCTGCCCTCCCACTGCAAAGTACAGAAAGACTTTGCTTGTCCTGCTGGGGGATGATGCCTGAACTCACAAACACACACGGCTCTCTGAGCCTGCACTGCTGAACCCGCAGAGGTCCTCCTGACCCAGGGGGTAACAAGTGTCACACAAATAGGAGACCCCATAAATGAGCAACGAATGGGAAAAAGAGGGCCCGGGCACTGCCTCGAAGAGATGAGATCTCCTGCATGGAGTCTTTTTATTTTTTATTTATTTTATTAATGCTCCGGGAGGGCATTTTGAAACCTGAGGAGCTAAATTCAATATTTACCCAATCAGTTCCAGGGCAAGGGTGGTGGTGTAGAACAAATAGCTAGGTGACCTTGCTGCCAGCTCCACATTTTCTACTGATGCATTCGTTCCTTCATTCAACAAATCCCAGTTGGGCCTCTACTGTATACAGTTGGCGCTGGGTCCAGTCGAGCTAAAGGAATTCAGGGTGAAGGGGGCCCTGCCTTGGAGATGTTCCATCCAATAGGGACCTGGCAGTGGACCGGAAATTCTCATCAGGCCGACCATGTCTGATGGCGGGATGAGTCGCTTTGGGAGGAGATGGGGGGTTTATGTGAGATCTTGGTGGAGTTCAGGTTCTTAGAGATGGGGACCTGCAGGGACAAAGGCTTGGAGGTGGCACGCCGTGGGCGCCCTGGGAAAACAGCAAGACTTTCTGCAACTGCCATCGCCGGACACGTGAGAGCAAGAGGAAGGACCGAGGCAGGAGGCAGGCAGGGGCCACATCAGCGAGAGCCTTCACTGCAGATGGAGGCCTCTGAATTGTATCTTGCAGGCAATAGGGAGCCCTCGACTGTTTTTGAGTAGGGGAGGGGCGGGATCAGTCAGAACAAGGTGGCTCCACTCTGAAGGCTAAACTGAGGGTGACTTGTTCCCCTTCTCTCCCCTTCGTCACACCAGGGCTACACTCAATCCCATGCCACCCTGGCGTGGTTACCACTGCCATGGAAGCCCTAGACCACGGCCTCCTGTTAGGCTTATATTTGACCCTGGAATCCACCCACACGCCTGCCTCTATAAGGGCAGGAGTGAGTCAGTCCGGGAGCGATTTTATTTCTTGTCTGGTTGTTGAAAACCAGAATCCACCTTCCCAGGAGGTGTGGGGAAAATGGATCAATATTTGAGCTTAGCGGCTTGTTTTCAGCCAGTAAGACCAGCGGGTGGAAGGGAGGGTGTGAATTCCTCTGGGCCCTGGAGGGCCTCAGGGGTCCTGGAGTGTTACCTGCAGAGGGTCTCCTAAACGCAGCCACAGCAGGTGAGAGTAACACCAGGACCCCGCCCCCGGCAAAGGTCCCCCGAAGCCGGCCCCCGGGGCAACCGAACCCCGGAATTTAAAAGCAAGAAAGGAAAAGAAACCCCCTGGCCTCCCCCCTCCACCCTCCTTCCCTCCGCAAAGGCCAGGGAACAAGGCAAAAAAACCCCGGAAAAATTCAAACCCTGAAAGAACCCTGGCCCCCCCTGGGCAACAACCAAAAACGGGGTTGGGAAAAGGAAAACGCCCGGGGGCCAAAAGCAAAGGCCCGGGCCAACCGGGGCCTGGTCCCAAACCCAAAACCAAAAGCTCCAGAACCAGCTATGGGCCTCCTGGGCCCTGGGCAAGCTTCTGGAGGGGACATGGCAGGCGAGCACCATTCCTGAAGCTGAGAAGGTTCGTTGAGCTGGTCCCAAAGTAACAGCCCCCTCTTTCAGTCCAGAACAGACTGTGAGGAGACATCCCACCCCAGCTGGGTCTACTGAGAGAGAACAAGGAGAGCTGGAGAACCTTCTAGAACCTTCTGGAAGCTCAATTAGGAGCTTCAGGCACCAGGATTGTGAGAAGAAGAATCTACAGAACTTCTGCAGTATTGAAGCCTCTCCCTGTTGGGATTCTGTATTTGTTTTGCTGAGTAGTAAAAGTGCCAAAACAAGAAGGGTTGAGGGTCCTCAGATGGCAGGTGGATTCGGTGGCCCCCAACTCAGAGCCCGTGGTGGCAGCACTGATTGTCTGGGGCCACAGGGATGATGGTAATAATAATATAGCTAATGTTTGCATGCACTATTCTAAGACTTCATGTACATTAACAGCTAATCTTCAAAACAATCCTATGAGATTGGCAGTATTATCACCATGCTTATGTTATACACATAGATAATGAAGCCCAGAGAGTTTAAATGACTTCTCCAAGATCACACAGCTTCTAAGCAGGAGAGCTGGGATTCGAACCCAGGAATTCTGATGTTGATCTTGCCAGCAACCTGGACAGTGCACTGAGTGACAGTAAAATGGGCTGCCTGGCTCGTGGCCAGAGGGTGAGGGGTTGATGGCAAAGCATTGTGGGAACTGTGGCCCCAGACCTCAAAGCCGAGGGTAGGCTGGGCCCAGGAAGGGAAAGCGGGGAGCCCTCCTGGCTGGACCGTCCCCAGCTCTAACTGCCCCAGGGGACTGCATACGCATGGTTAAGGGCTGGAGGCCCTCACTGTAGTCCAGCCTGTCACTGACGAACGGGCCATCAAGAAAACCCACAGTGCCCTGCCCAGAGAAGTGCATTTGCCAGAAATGACAGCGGCTTGGGGCACACAAAGCCAGGTCCCATGGGCCTGTCCCCTCAGGTGGGAAGCGTGAGTTTATTCTCACAGACTCCGGGTAGACCCTCCTCAGAGAATTCACCCCATACACTCAAACAGTCTGAGTCACACAAGCCAGCACATATTACCCAGGAGGGGAAACTGAGGCCCAAGAGAGGCAGGGCTTTGCCCGAAGATCCAGAACACATCAGAACAGAGCCAGGACGTGAAGACAGGGCTCCTGGGTCCCATCGCCTGCCTTGTGGCGTGTCCCTTGACCATGGCCTTCTGTCCTGGGAGAGATACTGACCACATATCTGTGGCCACAGGTGGGGGCAGTGCCTCACGCAGCCTTCCTGACCAGGTGTCTGTCCAGAATGGTCGGTGCTCGGCCCTGCCACGGCCTTCCCAGCCCCTGCTCTGGAACAAGGTGCTGGCCCTGCCTGGAGGCAGCTGGCTGCCAACGCCATGTCCCCAGTTGCACACTCTGGGCAACCTACTGGAACCTGGAGCTCCTCATACCCTGCGTCTGGGACCAGGTATACCTGGAGTACGGGGCAAACCCCAGAGGGACAGGCAAAGGACACATTTACGGAGTATCCACCACGCGCAACACACTGACCCAGCTTTCCATAGCCACCATTTTGTTTAATCTGTACAATCCCAGGGAGGGTTTCCCCCACTGTCCAGTGGTGGAAACTTGCTCAGAGAGGTTAGATGTCTGCCCGAGGTTGCACAGCCAGAGGTTGAGCTGGGTGTCCAGTCCATGCCCACCTTGGTGCCACCCACACCCTGCCCCCTGGCCTGCGCCTTCTGCGCTGGATCTCGGAGTCATCCTGGTCTCCCACTCTGAACATGGAGCTACTGACACCCAGCCCTCCCCAGCCATGTCCTCCAGCTGGTGGCAGATGAGCCAGCCCTGGGAGGGCTATGGTTTTGTGGGGTCGACGATCTTGCCCAGAAAGAGGATGCTCTGGGTGCTGGTGGAGAAGATCACCACGAGGAAGGGCCGGTTGAACCACAGGACTCGGTGATTGTTCTGGGCGGATAAGAACCTGACGGAGAAGCCAGTGCCCGCTGCAGCCTGGGTGCCGACCTCGTTCACGTCTAGGGTGGCCTTGTGGAAGCCCTGGGGGAGAAGTCATGGGCATTATCTCCAAGACAACATAAGAGGGGCCCAGGCAAGACTGGGAGAACCAGAAACTGCTGGCAAGTGATGCTGCACATCGCGGCTCCCAAAGCCACTTACTGGGAAGATCACAGCAAGAATTGCCCACCGTGGGCGAGGGGGCCGGCTGACCTCCTATCCCATGCAGTGATGTCAGCTGTCGCCGTACGAGCACTTACTCTTGGCCTAGTGCTCTGCATGTGCTATCTTATTTAATCTCATCACCATCCTATGAGATCAGTAGTATTACGTCCATTTCAAAGGTGAGGGAGATGAATTCAGAGACTGGGTCCTCCCCACCCCCGGATAGCATCAGAGGCAGACTGGAATTCAAACTCTCAAACCCAAGACTTTACCCTCAAACGCACTTTTGCTTTTCTTAGCTAAAGTCGCACATCTCTTTCTCTCGACTAAGAATTCCCCTTGACACAGATGCACCCAGCCCAGCCTCGTCTGCACCCTTCCTCTGTGTCTGTCATTGCACCTGTCTCTCTCTATTGCCATCATCTACGAGATGCCATCCCCCTAGATGGAGGACTGCTCTCTGAGAGCAGGGTCCACACCGTAGCCCCAGCACCGAGCACCACGCCCGGCACGTGGCCGATGGCTCCTGGATGTCTATGCCTGCGGGTGACCAAACACGCTCAGGCTCTGAGACTCCACGTGGGGGCAGGGAGAGCTCCCATCACCCAGCAGCTCCCGAGGGCAGGAGTCCCCCGCCGAGGTCTCTAGGAGTTGATGACCGTCGATGACTTACTTTGGGCGCCTGCAGTTTCCACTGGTCGGTGATGCCGGAGAAGTTAGCCGAAGGGGAGAACAGGTCGGTGAAGCCCAGCTTGGGCAAAATCTGATGTAATGTATAGGAGCCAGAAATGGAGAACTTGGGGAAACGCAACTCCAGTTTCCTGTAAAAATTCCTAAAAGGGGTTAAAACATCAGATTCGTGAACATGCCGGGGACCCCCACTGCGCTGAGCCCTCCCTGGCGGCTCTGCTCCGTCTAGGTTCTGTCCCCACGCACGCCTTGGGCTCACTCACACCGCCCCTCCCCGGTGCTCCCAGAGGCTGACGGCTGGACTCCTCTGCCCCAGGGGCTGCTGTCTGTGGGCCCCCTGCCCCTGGGAGCTCCTGCTCAGGAGAGGTTGTTGCTGTGGCGTGCACGTGCCCAGGAAGGCAGATGTGCATCTCCCGTGTGGCGGTTTGCCTTTGCCTCTGTTGGGGCCTTGGGGGGCTTCACTTGGACTGGACCAGTTTATTACTTTGGATCAAATTCCCTCCACCACAAGAGTTGTGTGAATTTTACATTCATATGTGGCCTATGTGGCCTCGGGCCTTTTTCTTATACGTGGGTGGAGGCTTTTTCTGCTCATAGCCCCCGCATGATGGAGAACATCCTTGCTAATTTCTTGAGTGGCTGGATGGAGTTTTCGTGAACTCGCCCATGCCAGCTCAGGCAGCTCTCCTGGCCAGGGGTCTACCTCTTCCTTGCACAGAGGTTGACCCCAGAGAGGCAAACTCACGTGACCCAAGTCTTGTGCAGCAGAAGAGCCGCGCCTAGCGCCCAGGATGCTTAACGCCTAGGCAATTCTCTTTTCCCTGATTTTAAATATAACAGAAAAGTTCACTGCTTAAGGAAACCCATGGAAAATCTTGGCGCAGCTGAGATTTCTTTGTAATTTGGCCATCACTCCCGATTTGGGGGCACTGGCTTTCATCAGAGAGATACATTTGAAAGGTAGTACAGTAGATTCTGCCCCCAGGTGGCGCACTGATTACCTCTTCTGGAGCAAGTTGTTCCACCTCATTAGCATCTCTGGAGTCAAAACCTCTTCCACCTCCTTCATTCTGCCTTGGTTAGGAAGGATGAAAAGTGCTGTTGCGTCTCCTTTGTAATCCATGCGCAGCACCGAGCAGGGCAGGTACCGGTCGTGCAGGTACCAGTGGTGCTCTTCATCATGCACCATCATGGGCACCTGGACCGTGGTGGACTCGTCCACATAGAAGTCTCTGTGGGTGGTCCTTGAGGCAACGAATGGTTTCTCCCACAGAGCTGGAGAGAAGGAAAGAAGGTGCATGTCATCTGGGGGCCATGAAGCCAATCCCCGGCCAGGGAACCGCACCTGGTGCTCTGAGTCCCCGTAACAGTCGCTCCGGACCCTGCCTCATCCCATCTGTGCATATCATTCCCATCACTCAGAACCTGACATGCCTGGGGAACGGATCCCTTAGGGCTCATTCAGATCGTAAAACGAGAGGTCGCCGAGGATGCTGTTTGCTGATGTGTGAATAGGATTGATCAGCAGAGAAGAAACTGCGGACGCTGCAAAGAGGCTTAATTGTTGGGTCGGCGTCCTTGAGAAGGAGAGGGGAGACTGCAGAGTGTGAGCAGAGGGGTCGCCTTTCGATAAGAGGGTCACTTCTGCCGTTACCAAGGGAGGGGCTCTGTGCTTGCGGTTCCAAATGCGGGGAGGCAAGAAGATTTGGAGGTGAGAAGATGAGAGATTTCGGCTTAACCAAGTCTGTTTTCTCAATGAAATGTGAGGCAAGACTATTAAGTGAAAGTCAGGAGAGGGGAAGAGACGTGAGAAGGAAGAAGCCGTTAATGGTTGTTTGGGAGCGTGCAGAGAAGAGTGAACGGGATGGCTGGGCAGTGTGGAGAGAGCAGTGTGCACAGAGCTGTGTGCACAAACATCCGATGAGACCATCAGCTCAAGCAGGCATTTTTCTCCAACCACAGTCAGCTGCCGGGTGCAAGTGTAGACAGTTAGATCACTCGGGTTAAGCAGGTTTGCAGCTTGGCCAGGTAAGTAAGATGGAGGGAGAGCAAGCCAAGGAGGTTAGGTGTTTGCAAGGAAGCAATGACATCGATGGGCCCGGAACCTCTGCTGGGGGGAGAGGGGAGGGGGCAGGAGGTTCTGAGCGGTGGGGTGGCAGCAGGTGGGGCGAATGGATTGAGGCCTCCGTGCCAGGAGTATTCGTCCAGCAAAAAGTAAGAGATCTGGGATTCCAACCAGACAGCGAAACCCATACTAGTGTCTACCTTCTTTCCTTAGTTATTTCAAAACAAAACGTTTTTTAAAAAAAGTTTTCAAAGGTGCACAAAAACTCCCCATGTAAATTACGCGAGGTGACTAATTTGGCTGGGTTATTCATCTGGGAATGCTCCCAGAGTTTTGTTCCCTGTAGATTCTGGGTTCCAGCCAGTTACTAGCATGATATTTGGATGTGAGGCCGTTGTTGCTCTCTGAAGGTCTTGCTGGTCAGCTACGATGAAGGACAGACCCAGCAGTGCCCTGTGTGCTTTAGTTTGTCCCTGTTTGCCTCCAAGCTCCTTTTCCCAACCCTGACCCCGCCGACCAACAGTGTCCCCAGGCCTCCACCACCAGGTGTTCGGCAGCGCACTGTCCACAAGGGCCCCTCCATGAACTCTCTCTGGCGCTGGAGGTGCCGGCACGTAGACTCCCCCATAGGCTCCGAGTTGTCCACCTGTGCCAGCAACCTCCTCTGTCCCTCCAAGTCCCCCGTCCTCTAGACCTTCCCTCCGCAGCCCCTCCCACACTGTGGGAGGACTAATTCCTGGGACAATACCCTCGCCCTGGCTCGAGGTGGCTCTGCTTCTCTGATGGAGCCTGACGCACGCTGTACAAAATCGTCCCCACACCGTGATATCAACTGCGCTAACGTGTGTGTGAACTGAAGACCAGGAGAAAAGATGCTGAAATGTTAACATTGGTTGCCTCAGGGTGGTACAACTAGGGTCATTTCTATTCTCTCTTTTATGCTTTTATGTATTTTTAAAGGTCTCCAGAATGAGCACTGTTATCATTACAGTAACTACAGGTGCTATTTCTTGAGTATATAGAATGGTCAGTGGTTGACAAACAAAAATAGTTTGTAGAGACAGTGAATGTTTTAGGCTTTGCACGTCATTCAGCCTCTGCAGCAATTGCTCAATCTGCCTTCGTGGCATGATATCAGCCACAGACAACACGTAAATGACTGGGCATGGCTGTGTGCCAATAAAACTTTATTAACAAAACCAAGTGGCCAACCAGATTTGGCCTATGGGCTGTGGTCTGCCCACCCCTTAGGCTGTCTTCTGAGAAGTGTGTGTTAGGCCATTTCGTCCTGGAAGCCAGTCTTTGAAGGGGAGACTCTTCTCATCCCTGTCTCAAGCAAACAAGCTGACCTGTTTACACTGTTGGTAGTGGCCAAGCTCAGACACGAATCCAGCAGTTCAATTCATGGGCACTGGCTATGAGGCATTCCATGTATTACATTCATTAAGAAAAAAATGAGAAAATATGTCTAAAGACAGGAAGGGATGGAAACCTCAATACTACAGCGTCTTTAATATACGACGCTCTAACGTTACATCCTCTGAGGGCTGTTCGACCCTCTCAGACCCAACCTAGCCACTTACTTTTTTTGATATTTAACCAGTCAACAAATTAAGGGGTCAAGGGAGATGCAGGACTCTTACCTTCGAGGTAAACGTAATTCACCAGCACCATCGAGGTGTCCTTGCTGAGCTTGTCTACCAAATCCACAATCTTCCCTTGAGTTTCCTCCTTGACATGGTTGTTGATAAGCTGGGTTGTACTCTCAGTGTTAGAGAAGTCGGTGTGGAAGAGTTTGGACTCATAGAAGACCATGGTCTCATTAAGGAATTTGGGAAGGAATGGCAGCTTGTGGTTCAGGAACAGGGCACTGCCCACGTGCATTGCCAGCTCGCGGCTGGGGAGGTTGAGGTTGTGCAGAAGGTGCTGGAAGCCCCTGTGGATGTCAGACTCAGACAGCTCTGTGAGGTTGAAGCCCAGGCCCTCCAGCATCTGGGTCTGGCTGTGCGAGCAGGCCCCCAGGGAGAGCATGGCCAAGGCAGCCGAGATGCTCAGCGGGGAAAAGAAGATGTTCTCCTTGGGGCTTTCAGAAGCGATGAAGTGGTAGAAGCGGAGGGCAAAGTCAGTATTGGCGGGGGCGATCCTAAGGCTGGGGGAGCCCTCACCTGTCCCTGGAACCTGCTGATGGGAGCTGTCGGTGCGACCCTCGCCATGATGCTGAGGGGGTAGCTGGCCGTGAGAAAGGGCCAGCAGAGCAGCCAGAAGGAGGAGCAGGCGGTCGGCAAGGTGCATCCTGTGCACTCTCAGGCCTGCAGGAGGAAAGAGAGTGGCCAGAACATCCCCCCGGCAGAACACAGAACCTTACCAAGAAGGTGAGCAGTGGGCCAGCACCCAGAGGTGGTGAGGGACACCCTCGACTCCTGCAGCAGGGCTTGAGGAAGGTGACGGAAAGAATGCCCAGTGCTCTCCATGTGTGGTGACAATGCTATTGCATGGTGGTGCTTTGGACTTACAAAGCACACGCCTTGTGCCTGTCCACTCATTGCATTTCCATCTCCTTGAGCTCCTCGTGACAATAGACTGTACTCTCAATCGAGAGAAGGGGAGACAAAAGCTCCAAAAGTGACTGACCCAAGTCATTTACCTAGCAAATATCCGCGCCAGACCCCAAGTCTCCACACTTAGCCTGGAGCTGTTCCCACCACGCTTGTCTTTCAAATGAGTTTATTGCATTAGCCCAGTGACCTTGCACCTAGGCTGCGAATCACCAGAGTCTACTCTAGCCTCTGCTCCGCACACACCCATGGAGTGCCTTACAGTTTACAAACCACACACATGTGATTTTGTTTGACCTCTCTCCCAGGGAGAGTTCAGGAGAACTGGTCTTCCTGTTACCACCCCGTACAGACAAGGAAACTGATGCTCAACAGGTGGTCTGCCCAAAGATGCAGGGATAGGCCTGAGTCTCTTTCATAACGACCTTCACCTGCCCAAGACAGGCGGCTGCTCGAGTTTCTCCACCAAATCTGACCCTGCCCCATCAAATGGCCCCAGCGTGATCTGGTGCTCAGGCGAAAACCTAGTTGCCATCCCGACATTTCTCAGGCCTTCCATCCACCCATCAGCATGTCCTGCAGGTCTCCCTCAACCTCCCTCCCCTCCACGACCGTGGTCCTCATTCGAGTCCCCATCATCTTTCACACACACCAGGACTCCGAAAAGCTTTTCCACCAAGGGCCAGGTAGTAAAATCTGTGGCTTTGCAGGCCACACAGTCTCTGTGGCCACTACCCAACCCTGCTGTGATCGCCAGAAGCAGCCACAGACAAGACATGCAGGAATGGCCGTGGCTGTTCCCTGGGAAAACTTTACATATAGACACTGATATTTGAATTTCATATAATTTTCCTGTGTCACAAAATACTGTTCTTCTGCTGAGTTTTTCCAACTTTTATACATTTTATATTTATAACTTATATTTCAAATTTATATTTTATATTCATAAACTTTAAGTTTCTATTTTGTGTATTGCATTCTTAGTTCATGGGCAGTGAACAAGGCCAGATTTGTGGCCTTGTGCAGTAGTTTGCTGACCCCTGGCCCAGACCCCTGCAGGGCTGGGTCCTAACTGGTCTTTCTGCTCTCTGTTCTCCACCCAGCAGCTGGGGAGATAATTTAAAAACATGCCTGAGACCATGTCACTGACCTGCTCAACGACCCTCCTTACCAACCTACGCCCACCTCCCAACACTTCTCTGGGCCTTACAGTGCGCTGACCCAGAATCACCCTTGGGCACGATCACCCCAAAAGCACCTGGATTGGGAGCCGGAAGACTGAGTGCCAGGCCGGTGCTGCCCTACATAGCTGCGTGTCCTTGGGGACACTCCTCTGGTCCGGGCAGTTTCCCACCAGTGCAGCAGGGAGGTTGGGTACAGTCATGTGTCAGGGTCTTTCTAGCCTGAGCATTTCTCACCCCATCCCAGCTTGCCAGTGACTTTCCTGGTTTTAGCACTGAAAGTTCCACGTCCCAGGAGAACTCTCAGTCTTGGGCAAACTGGGACAGTTGGTCATTGTCCCCCTGGAGTCTCCCACGTCTCCATTGTCTCAGAGGGTTACTCACGGTACAGTCAGTCCTGGAGTGGCCCCCGGTGGCTATCTGAGCTCTAGAGGTGACTTCCCAAGCCCAGGAGGACTAGAGAAACGAGGCCCTCTCAGCACCACCCACTGCCTCGCCATCAGGTAATTATTAATGAACAGACCCAGGGCACTGGACAGAGTCTCAACATGGAGACAGACCTCACCGGAAGTTGGCTCACCTCCTCCCAAGACAATACCCCCTCTTCCCTCCCGGGGAACCCCAAGAGGACTCACCTCTCCCTGGAGGATGTGCAATGCCTGGAGGATACCTGGCCCTTGCTTCTCCCTGAGGCCCAGGGGAAGCCCTGGGTGGAGGGGTCTGGTCTCTACTCGGCCCCTCATGTGCTGTGTGAACTTAAGCCCATCCACGTCCCTCTCTGGGCCTCAGTCACTCACCCCCACCTGCACAAAGAGGGCTGCACCAGGCCAGGGGCAGCAGACTCCAGCGCCTCCATGACCAGGTAAGGAAGCTCCAGGATGACACGCAGGGAACAGCGGGGCCATGGCAGTGGAGAGAGCCTGCTCACTGTGGGCTGGTCCTGCCCAGGCCTCCGCTTTGTAAACCTGGACCATGTGACTTCTGAGGATGGAGTCTGCTGAGATCTCACGGGTTGGATCATAAGGACAGTGCATCCCAGACCAAGGGTGGCATGGGGTGAGACCAGACCCCTCCTTGGGCCAGGAATAATTCAACTTGCGTGTTTCCTCTTTAACTATGGAGTTAAACCTGCTCTCTCTCCAGTAATCAGTGAGCCTCTGCACCCCAGAACCCTTCTGAAACATCTGGGGAGGACCACAGGGAGCAATGTGGCCTTGGGTACCAGAATGAGATAACCTCGACCCTTCGAGCTTCCTCTAGAAGAATGTGTTTCAGGTCCTCGGGGCCTTAACCTAAGTGGGATACACACCGCTGAGCATCAGGATGAGCTGGGATCCCTGAGCTGGGCGAAACGCAGGAATGACAGAGCAGGCACAGCACAGCCCTGGACCCCGCTGGCCTGGGGTCCAAAATGGGTCCACACAAGAGAGGAATGTGACAGGTCAGACAAAGTGAGAGCTATTATCTCATTAATTCTCCCTTGCACTCTGTCAACTCTCGACCTCTCTCACACACAAGGAGTACTATTTTAGCCCATTTTACACGTGAGAAAATGTCAGCCCAGGGAAGCTGCTGGCTCAGATTCCAGAATCAGCGCGTGCACCGGGGCTGCTGGACCGAAGCCCGTGTCCCTTCCGAGCACCCACCGCTTCTCCACGTGGGCAAAGCTTTCAGACCACCGGAGTGGCAGCTCCTGCTTTCTTCACTGGCACACAATACGTGCTCCATCAGCAGTCACCAGGTGAATGAACGGCTGAACGATGGCTGTAGAGTTTTGGTTTCGTGAATGTGGAAATAAATGATTGTCCACGCAATAGTCTACGATTTGGGGTTTTACTCCCTTACTCTGTCTTCTGCTGCGAGTTCTGGACTATTGCAACAGATTCCAGGGGGCACTGCGTGCTTGACGACAGCCCAGGACACGGGCAGCTTGTCCCTGCTGTGAGCACACAGCCACTGCCCTTTGGTTCCTGGCACCTGCTCCTGTCACGCTCTGGACAGAGGTTGGGCCTTGGAGACAGACAGGCTCTGCCACTGTTGACTCTAAACCCGTTTCCTGACCTGTCAGATCACAGGCAACACTCACTCATCAGAAGGGCTGGCAGGAGGGGCAGAGGGCTTCCTTGCACACACCGAGCCCCACAGCAGGCTCAAGCACGTTTCCTTCTTCCCTTGCATTCCAGCAGTGGTGCAGGGCGCCCTGCCTGGGTCGAATTCTGACTTCACCACTGGTCGAGTTGCATACTCTGCTTTGGTGTCCTCATCTGTAAACTATGGGTACTAATTGTCCCTAAAGCTCAAGGTCGTCCTGAGGAGTCAGTAGTTTGACATCTGCAAACTGCTTAGAATAGCGTCTGGCACTAGCGCGTGCAGTGTCAGTGTGGGGTGTTCCGTCCTGTTATTCCAGCCCAGTTGCACACCATTCATTTATCCCCAAATGTGACGTGCAGCTGAAGCAGTGTTGTTAAACTTCTTTGAGTTGCAGTCCCGACAGTATCTCAAGAAAGCTTCGAACTTCGCCTGAAATATGCACATATGCACAACGTTTTAGAATTTAGGGAGATTCTTGAGTCCCGTGAAGTCCATGCGGTCCCTGTGTGCTCGGGCAGCTGTTCTCTTCCACAAAGAGCAAGACCATATAACGGGAAGAGGGAAAAGACCTTCAGACGTGCAGCGGAAGCTGCTGGACTTGGATGATGCAAAAAGGGCCGCCGACAGGAATCGGCCTGGTGGCAGGCTGGGCTCAGCCACCAGCTCTGAGCTCAGCTGCACCCCCTGCCCGCCGTAGCTGGTTGCTTCTTGTCCTAAGGGCTCTGGGGGCTTCAGGATGGTTAAACCTTTTCTGTTACATCTGGAAGGCCAAGTGTTTCTCATTAATTATCTGGGAGGCCCCAGAGGACAATGAACCTGTCATAGTCATATCTGTGCCACCACATCAGAACAGACCTAAAGAAGACACTTAATAAAAGTCAGTCAATGAATGAAGGAATGAATGAGGAGATGCCAAAGTCTCTGTGCCAAGCTGGGGCAGTGTCGTGCTCCAGAAAACAGCGATCTCAGCAAGTGCTGGTTTAAGTAAGCAAGGATAAGCTCTCTGACCGGACATCTAGGGTAGATGAGGGGAAGCAGAGGGCTTGACCACTCACCTTTGCCCCCAGGAAATGCTGCTGCACTGGAGGGGGTGGGCAGTACTGAGACAGTGGCAGCACTGAGGCCCCCCAGAAGGAGCTGCTTTTCTCAGCATCCCAGCCGCTCCTGAACTGTGCTGCAGACATGAACCCCACATCCTAGGACCCTCCTCTGCCCCACCGCAGCGGCAAGCCCAGCGCCGTCCTTTCTCGGTGGCTGTCTTGGCCTCTGACGCCAGCACAGGGCTCCGCTTAAGCCGCCCTCCACCTAGCCATTCTCAATGCCCTTCTCATTCCCTAGATTCCAGATGGAGCCAGGGTATCTGCCCTTAAAAAGGCTGTGATTGTTTTGAATTTTATGGGCAACATAATAATGGTCGCTAGGAAAAATTTAGGAAAATACAAATGTCTGGAGAAGAAAATAAAATCATTTACAAATCTAGTTCAGCTGTAACTAGATGCAATTGGTTTCCTTCCCGTCTTTTAAAGAATGGGTACGTGCATGTACGGAATGAGGCTCTTCCAGTCTTGGTTTAGATCAAAACACAAAGACGATAGACAGAGTCCAAAGAGACCCCCATGCAAAAATTTCACAGCAGGTGGCTAAGGACAGGTCTCCTGACTCCTAAACACTTACTCACAGTGAAAGAGGGTTGGAAAGTGGTGAGAGGTGGAGACTGAGACAGAATTACAAAGAGGTGGGAGGTCGTGCTTCCCCCATGCTATCTTAGGAGTGAGGGGCTCCAGGGAAGCACTCCTACAACACAGTGCAGGCCCCTGCAGTCAGGGGGTGCAGGGGACTCGAGGTGGTCTGGAAATGCTAAAGGGCATAGGTGGGCTATTTAGGCTCCCTAGAAACTCTGCATCTATTTCTCTGTCCCTCTCTTAAACTCATCACTTTCTATCTGGCTTTGGGACATTAGATAAACATATGTCTTAGTTACTTATCTCTGGGTAACAAACCACCCCAAATTTAGTGGCATAAAACAGCAGCAGTTGTTTATCATTATTGCTACCTGTGCAGGTCTTCCGGGGGTTGGCTGGGCTCAGCTGGGTGGTTTTTGCTCAAGGTCTCTCATGTGGTCGCAGTTGGACAGTGGCTGAGGCTGGAGTCATCTTGAGGGTGGACATGTGTCAACCACCATCTGATGTCCTGCTAGATGGTGGGCTCTTTGGAAGCAAGGGTGGCATTTTATTCCTTTTTCTTTCTGTTTTCCCATTCCTTCTAACTTCCATTGCTTAGCACAGAGCAAGTCCTGTGTAAGGGTCTGTTGATTAAATAATTATTACAATAACTACAACAATATTGGGGATTATTTGTTGAGTTTTTGCAATGTGCTGGGTCTTGTGTTTGATGATGTAACCACAATAAATCATTCTAGAAATCCTGTGGGGTTGGCTTTATTCCCATTAACGAGAGGAGGTGGTGGAGCCCAGAGAGGTTTGAGGTCACACAGCTGCTAAATGGGAGAGCTGGGATTTGAACCGAGAAATCTCTTAGTGCCCACTTCTGACTATTACTATTAGATTTAATCTCTACCGATTGTGCAGCCAGCCAGGGGCAGCTCCGACCCACATTTTCCCCTCAAAGCGGGTTAAACTCTCCACCTGGGTTACGCCGGGGACTGAGCCAGGAAGCTGTGCATCGTCTCTGTGAATCCCGCCACTCCTGAGGCCACCGCACTGTCCCATGAGACCACAGAGGCTCTGGAAAACCGAAGGGTTCCCCTGCCTTTTGCCCAAGACCAACGTTCCTCAAAATGTGGCCCTGAAGTCCGCCCTAAGAGAGGTACTTAATAAATGTGAAGAATCACAGGCTTTTCCCCAAATCTCTTGAATCAGAATCACAGGATTGGAGCCCGGCAGGTCCGGGAATCTGCACTTGAAGGGACCTCCCCGCCCCAGAGGGTCTAGATGTCGCCGACCGCCCCCAGCGAGCGCGTCGCGCGGCCGGGCCCTGCAGCCGGCAGTTTCACCACCAGAGGGCGCGCCGCCACCTCTTAACCGCGCGGGCGTCCCCTCAGGGCGCGCCTGAAACGTCGCCCCGGGGCTTTGCGGGGGAAAAAGGTGGTTTCCGTGTTTGAGCACGCACAGCGAGCCCTCCGCTGCTCTGCAAGTGTTAAACTAGCTCCTACAGCCAAACACCCCTGTTACAGGGAGGGACTGAGGGGAAGACTTCCGCGGGACCGGCATCATTGCTTCCTTCACTCATTCAGTCGTTCCCCGCTGTTTCCTGAGATCCCGCTACAGCGAACAACAATCTTCCTGTTCTCCGTAGCGGGGCGGGGGCACCTGCGCCCGCAGCTGCGGACCCGGACGTGCCCTGAGGAGGAGCAGTTCAGGAGCCAGGGTTGACTGCCATGGGGATGTTAAATAACAAGTGACTGAACATCCAGAGTCACACTCAGTTGAGGTTCACGAAGCCAAGGTTTAGAGGATGCTGCGGGAAAAGCACGGCCGCAAAGTTCCTGTCCCGACGGGGCTCTCTGCGGAAGAGGTTGGGAACGTCCCGTTTAGAGGAAAGCGGGGTGCACAGGAAAAAGGGAGGGGTGAAGGAGGTGAGCAGTGAGGCAGCTAATGGTTTTCTTGTGAAGTTCTGTGTGGTGCTCAGTAAATCCGCATAGGATGACACAGGAAGAGATGAATATTCAAAAAAGGGGAGTAGAGGAAATAGTCAATGTTGCGATCGTCTCAGAGCGGGTAGAAGAGTGATCCTACCTCCTCCTTGGTTTGCATCTGCGGAGATAAACTTGTGATGACGTTTCAGAGTTTATTCAGGCTATAGACCTAAGGTTATAACTGACACGTGCTCATTTTATAGGGGCTGTATATCTTGAAGGGTTTTTTTTCTTTTTTCTTTTTTTTTTTTAGGGCTGAAGGAAATAAGAAATATTTTATCCCAAAATACATGTCTTTGACATATTTTGAGACGGCTGTGGGCAAACAGGAATATTCTGGAAGGCTGTCCAGGTGGGGAGGCCGGAGCTGGGGGATATATTCACATCTGCAGAGAATCTCTGTTAAATGTAGCCAGTCCCTGCTTATTTGATCTGGGACAGATTTGCTGAGAGTTTGACACCCTAAAAGGACTGCATAAAACCAATTCCCTGAGGGCTGTTGTCTGAGGCTTACCTATGTAACAGGACCATCTTTCCCGCCAGGCTTCCTTTCTCCCTCCCATACCCCGTCCACAAAAAATCCTGTTTAGTCATTTTCTAAACCCCTTCATTTCTTAAAAGAGGACCCCTGTACCTCACCGGGGAGAGGATGGTGGTACTTGTGTGACTCAGTTCTTCCTTTTGGCATAATGAATTTTTGGAGGGCTCAGGTCCTGAGATTTTTATTTTTCCTTTACAGGAACTTGCCCTGGCTGGGGTGGCATGTGCAAATGTCCTGCAGAAGCATGGAGCCTGGGGTGATGATGGGTGTGCCTGGGGTTGGGGTGTAAAGGCCAGGGTCATGGGAGAGAAAGGGGGCAGGCAGGTGTCAGGGATACATGAGTGTGCAACCTTGACCTTAGGGAGCAGCAATGGCAACATGAGGCAGTCCCAGGCAAGGCCACAAGCCATAGAGCAAGGAGATGGAAGGGGGAGATGGGGGTGGGCTTCCTGGAGGAGGTGGCATTTAGCTTGGTCCCAGTTTGGTTTGATCCAAGGACATTGATTCTGGCCATGCAGAGCAGGGATCACCTTAGCCATGAGCATTTTCTGTTTGATCCTGAGCAGATTATTTCAGAAGGTGAAAATCCTTCTGAACTGAGGAGTGAGGGAAGGTATGAGGGTTTCTGTTCTTCAATGGCCAGCTCTATCCTCCAAACTCTACCCCTCTATCCCCACAACTCCAGCTCAGCCTTGCTGCCCTTTGCACCCCAGGCTCTGCTGTGTGCACAGCTGGCTCTGTGTAGCTCCAACCAAGGTCCAGGCCTGGGACAAACTCACCTGCCCTGTCCTGTGCCCCTCAACTCAGAGCCTCCTGGATCTCAAGGCTTTAGAGTTGCTGTGGATTGTAGGGTAATGAGGAGAAATGGGTTTAATCAACTGTTGTGCAGATAGAAAGGATTTTTAGCAGACCTTTGAAATGAAAAGTCTGACTCTATGTCTTGATATTTGACTGTTGACAGCTTTTAAGCATCGTTCCTCCCTCTCCCCTTCTGCCCCGCTTCTGGGCCTGCTGATGTGACATTGAGTGCCCCTTCCTGTGGTGCTGGAGGCTGGTTCAAACACTGCTTGGGAATCCTCACCCCAGCCCCACCCACTAATAACCATGAAACCCCAAGGCGGTCTCCTTTCCTTGCTTTCTCAAGCCATTTTTGCACCAGCTTGGGAAACCTGCCTGATTCTCCCCAGAAAGCCTCATTATGTGAGTTTTAGAACTTTTTGCACCCTCTGGGTGCACGTGTGGTGCCATTGGTCTCCATATCCAAGCCAGACATTTTTTGGGGTGGGGATGTCCATCCTGCCTCTGATTTTCAACCACCTTCCCTCTCCAGGATCTGCCCCAATAACCTGGACAGTCTCCAGGGCCATGGCCGGACCTGTGCCTCTGTCCCCCAGGCTGGAGCTGGCAGCGTGACTGAATGACGGGCCAATGAGCCCCCGTCTTGGGAAGTGGAATTTGGAAGTGAGAGAAGCAGCGACCGAGAGTCTTGAGTGCTGAGTTGCAGCTGTGGCAGAGCCTGGAAAGGCAACCCATAAACTCCTGCGGCTGAGTCCCTGGAGTTGCCCGTTCTGTGGTCTAGTTGTTCCATGCTCTGGGAAGCTCTCCGACAGCCTTGCCTTGGCCTGGAAAGGGACTGGTCCCTGTGGTGAATGAAATATGGCTGCAGTCTTCGCTACTCTGCCCATCAGAGGTGGAATCTACTTCCCTTCCCTCTGAGTCCCATCCCCTTGTGACTTGTCTTAATAATATGGTGCAGAGTGATGCTGTATAAACCCCCAGGGTGGAAGGAGATCTGCAGCTTTGGCCTCCACAGGCTGAAATGCTCCTTCTTGAAGCCAGCTGCCGTGTACAAAGTCTAGTTCTTGGGACCGCCATACTGTGAGGAAGCCCAAGCTAACCAAATGGAGAGAGAGAGGTCTTGTGGAGGAACACCGAGGCACCAGACACTCGAGTGAAGCCTCCGTGGGCCTTCTAGCCCAGCCTGGCCAGCCAAGGTCTTAATGCTACTGAGTGAATAACTCTGGCCAGCACTACCTGGAGCAGAAGAACCACCTGGCTAAGCCTTGCCTGAATTCCTCACCCACCAAGTCCTGAGCACACAAAGTGGTTGTTGCTTTCAGCCACTGAGGTTTGGAGGTGTTTGTTTCATAGCAATGGACACTCCAAGCAGTCCCAGAATTAAAAGCTTTTCTAATGACTGTTCTTTTTCTTTTTTCTTTGTAAAAAACTCCAAAGCGCAGCTCATCTGACAGATGCTAAGTAGCCTAACATCACACCCAAATAAATGACGTTCCCATGGACTAGGAGGCTGAGATCCAGAGAGGAGGCAGGGGACCACTCATTCCATCATCGGTCATTACCGAGCACCTACTCTGCAGTAGTCACTGTGCCGGGCTCTGGAAATTGAGCATTGAGCAGGACAAAGTTTCCATCCTCATGGGACTGACATTCTCATCAGGGTGGTGTGCAGTAAACAAATAGACAAATAACAGAATTTCAGCTCATGCTAAATGCCAGAAGAGCTACAGCAGGAGACAGGGCATAAAGAGTGATTAGGAACAGGACATCTACTCCAAGGAGGTGGCATTTGAGCCAGGATAAGCAGGGAAGGCATAAGCCATGCAAACAAGTAGAGCCAAACATTCCAGGCTGTAGGAAGAGCACAAGTTGCTGAAGCCACACAGAAAGTCAACGGCCTAGGATGGTGGCCAGGGCATCTGGGCGACACCAGGGAGACCCTCTGGGCAAGAGGCAGCAGCTGCTTCACTCTGAAGCCACAGTGCCCGTTGCCATGGAAACCATCTTGCAAAGAAAGTGACGGTCCCTCTTCCTCCCTCCACAGCACCATAGAAACAGCAAGGAGGGAGACAATGGGGGTAGGGGGAGGAGAACTGGGGAAGTTGCCAACCTCCAACAGGTGTGTGGGTGGGAAGACGACAGGCACCAAAGACAATTAGCTGATCGTTATGCGGCGGTGGAAATGACAGCTTCACTGCAGGATGACTGGGTTGGATGTGCTGCCGATAGTTGCATCATAGTAAGCTCAAAAAACAAAAAACAAAAAGCAAACAACCTAAGGAACAGCAGTGTTACTCCAGTGGTGGGCTCACGGGCTCTGGGTAGTCAGATGTCAGGCAGGCGGCGGGAGGGGACAATGTACATTCAACAAGTGTCCTGGGAGTGGCAGTCAGGAGACCACGTCCACCAGGGATCACTGTGTGGCCTTCAGCAAGTCACTCCTCTCTCTCGGCCTCAGTTTCCCTATCTGTAAATCAAAGTGGTTGGACCAGTAAGGGGTTGCAAACTGGACTCTCTCTCCACATACTGCCATGTCCCCTGGTGGGGGGATCACCTCCAGTTGGGAACTGTCGTGTAACGAAGCCTGCAGATTTCCACCAGGGCCATGTTAGCCCCAGCAACCTGGTGTCTGCCCTGACTCGTGACTCCTACACAGCACACACACATGGGTCTTACAGCCTGGGTTTTCTTTCTAGCCATTTCCCCAGGTCGGAGTCTCTGAGCCTCCTCCAGGCATGCACATATCCACCCAGATAGGCGGCTGGGTTCAGAGAGATGGGGCTTTAGGTCCCCAGAAGACGGCACAGAAATGCTTCCGAGGCCCCTGAAGATGCCGCCTTTTTCTCTGTTTCCTGACTCACTCCGAGAACCGGATAATGCTGGGGCTGAGAGGTGCCTTAGAGCTGTGGTTCTCACCCAGGGGTGATTTTGGCCCCGCCCCCGGGACATTTCTGGTTGTCACACCTGGAGGGGGGTGTGCTACTGGCATTTAGTAAGGAGAGACCAGGGATGCTGCTGGACATCCGGCATGCACAGGACAGCCCTCCATGACAAAGAATTATCCAGCCCAAATGGCAATAGTGCTGCCGAGGTTGGGACACCCTGGCTTACAGATGGGTAAACTGAGGAACTCTGGGTAGCTGAATTCTCTGGTGGCTTCGCCCCATGGTTACATGATATGCTTATAGGACGGGAAGAAATCCCTCTGCGATTAGGGTTAGGAAGCACCTCTGCATCGTGGTCTAAATAGGATGCCCTGTTAAGGAGGTAACTCGTTTTCGAGTAAAAGGATGCACCCACCACATGCCATCTTACACTCGCCTTTGCAAGGCTGTTTGGACACAGTGAAATTAGTTGGTCAGTCAAAAACCCTACTGGCCACTCCTTTCATGTGTGGGATGCCCTGCTCCTCTGCAGTTTGCACATTCTGTTCCCCCTGCAGCATGATTCCAGCTCTACCTGCCTCACCACACGGATGCAGCTCCTCTAAGACCTGACTCAGACATCACCCCCTCTGGGAAACCTTACTCGATTGCTGGTCCTGCCATAGCCCAGGATCCTTTCCCAACATAGATACTATCTCTCCTTTTTATGGCTTCCTCCTTCTTCTTTTCTGGAATGCAGATGTGATGACTGGAGGTGTGGCAACTTTCTTGTGCTCTTGAGAGAAAGGGAAAGATAGTGGTAAAGACTTGTCTGTGACATCTTTGAGCTGTTGAAACAATGCCAGAACTGTCATCTTTCTGTTACGTGAGAAAAAGCAACCCTCTAATTTGTGTAAGCTACTGTTTGGTTTGGTTTTGTGTCACATGTAGCTGAACACAATTCTAGGCAGATTCTTCTTTAGCAAATGTTGTTCCTTGAAATACTAACTCTAGCTATGATAGTGTGGAAACATCTTAATCAGCCAGCTATTTAAGAACTAAAACCAACCTCTGTAAATTTTTTCAGCAATGTCTAAAATCATGTATTATTCAATTTGGTACATTAATTTTTTTTTTTTTTTTTGAGACAGAGTCTCACTGTGTTGCCCAGGATAGAGTGCCGTGGCGTCATCCTAGCCCACAGCAACCTCAAACTCCTAGGCTCAAGCGATCCTTCTGCCTCAGCCTCCTGAGTAGCTGGGACTACAGGCATGCGCCACCATGCCTGGCTAATTTTTCGTATATATTTTTAGTTGTCCGATTAATTTCTTTCTATTTTTAGTAGATACAGGGTCTCGCTCTTGCTCAGGCTGGTTTCGAACTCCTGAGCTCAAACAATCCACCCACCTCGGCCTCCCAGAGTGCCAGGATTACAGGCGTGAGCCACCGCGCCCGGCCTCAATTTGGTACATTAATTTTAATGACACATTTTACAAATCTCTAAATATTTTTTACTAAAGTGTAATACACATACAGAAACAAGTGCATATCATAAGCATGCAGCTCATTAATTATTTACAAATGGAACACATTCAAGTAGAACAAGAAAGAGAATGTGACCAGCCTCCCAGAAGAAACCTCTTTTCAGATTTCTTTCTTAATAATGAAAACAAAAAAGTACATCCTTTTGGCCATAGTAAAAATGGCTGAAATAGCAAATGAAAAATAAATGGCAGTAAACTAAGATAAACTAATTTGTCAACAAATACTGTTTGATGAGGCAGAGAAAACATTACCGAAGAATCAGAGCAGAGATTGCTGGAAGACGTTCCGTGTGTGGGTTATTTGCTCCGCAGTTGGATGACAGCAATGACGAATCTAATATGTTTCAATTGGATGTTTGCCAGGTTCTTAGATTTTATTTCAGCATTGAAGTATACCTAAATAATTATTATTTTTGGTGGAACACTAAAGGGAAGATGTACTGGAGAATATATATTTTTCAACATTACATTGTTTCTTAAGTCAAAACAATGTTTTTATGGGGGAAAAAAAGGTGTGACACAGACCTAGTATTTCAGAGTAGCATATACAAAGGATTCTGAGGGTGTGTTTATGGAAATTGTGCCCTATAGTCCGTAAATCAACTGTAAGCAAGCTATACCATATTATCAATGTGTTTAATTTTATTAAAAAAAATCTTTAAAAATAAATCTTTATAATTCTTTATAATAGGATGGAGAATCAGTTTTAAAGCCCTGATTTGAAAGATGTTATCAATATAATGAATTTTTATAAAAAGAATATCTTAAAATTGAATCTTTAGAAGATGAGGATTCATATTTAAAGCCCTGATACCACACAGAAATTTTCTGCTTATCTTGTGCAAGGTGCTTGAAAGTGTAATATTTAAAGATGAGTTGCATATTTTTCTTTTACGTAAGACAGATATTTCAAATTTGTTAACTTTTTTTTTTTTTTGCAATGGGAAGTGGATCTCATTTTCAATGAGAAAATTCTCATTTTCATATTTATTTCCCCCAAAATAAATAATCTATCTCTCTGACATAAAGGAGAGATTTTCATTATGCGTGAGAAAGTAACGTTTTTCAAAAGACAAAAAACAGACCCATGTTTTGGAGAATCTTTTGAAAGCAGTTATTTGGAAACATTTCTATTGTTATGTAATGTTGTTGATCACCATGTAAATATGTCACCTATCAAAATTCTCATATCTGTAAACCTGAAAACAATTGGCAAGAGAATTTTTAAATATATTTAATTTTTTTTTCCAAACGAAGAGTTTCAGTGATTTTGAACCCCTCCTTGGTGAAAGATACGTTGACCCCGCACAGGAAAATATGGGCAGGAGTGACGTGTGTCTCTCTGGGAATAGGCTTCGTGAGCCACGCGTGGCTTATCGTGCTGTCTCACCCCCGCCACTGCCGCTGGTGCTATTTGAGAAGATGACGTGGACATCTGGGAGAAACTGAAGAGACACCCCTCATCTGGGGGCTCAGAAATGGTTGTACCTACAGAATGTCTCCTTGGACACCTATTTTGTACTCCAGGAAGACAATGCTGTGCCTTCCAGTCTACCACTGGGGAGATAAGAGCAGGGGCAGCTAATATCCTTGGCGGCCTTCTTCTGAGACGAGCACTGGACCGAGGGCTTTAACGAGTTATCTCATCCCGCCGGCAGGTAGCACACAGCTGTAAAGATGACCCTGCAAGCTGAAAGCCTGCACCAGGCTCCCAACAGTCAATGGGAAAGATCACGATTGTTTGTTAATTTTGTAAAAACGTGAGCATTCTCTTACTGCCAGTTATACATGTATAGAAAAACAAAAACAAGTGTAAAACATTTATTGAGTACACTGTAATTTAAAACATAGAAGAGCATTAAAGTAGTTTTTTGTTCTTGTTTTAAAAAACTTGTCAGTAGTAGTTAGAACAGCGCTTATCGTCTTGTATTCCTTACGACCCAGAGCGAGTACCTTTGCCATCCTGCTTTCTGAGTCTGGATGAACTTCCAAGATCCATCTTTGTGTCGTCAGTGTCGTGAAATCCCTCTGGCAGTCAGCCCTCTCCCGGAGGTGCCTCAGTGAGGCTGAGAAGGCTTTTTTCTTTTCTTAAATAGCTTTATTGAGGTATAAGTGATACACAAAAAACCCCTACGCGTGGTTAGTGTATACAATTTGGCGAAGGTGGACACACACAGACACCATGACACCATGACCACAATCGAGGCGATAAACACATCCATCACCTCCAGAATTCTCTTATGTCCCTTTGTGTGTGTGTGCACGTGTGTGTGCGTTCTAAGATCATTTAATATGGAGTCTACCCTCTCCATGAGTTTTTAAGTGCCCAATACCGTATCGTTAACCATAGGCAGGGAGGGAAGGTTGGACCCCAGGGTAGGCACTGGTTGATGCTGAATTAGGGTTTCCTTGCCACCGTGAGTTTTCTGAGTTTTCAGAGTCCGCGCATTTCCCAGAGGAGCCACCACTGGGAAGAGAGAGCACAGGACCCGCCTGGAGGCAGCAGAGACTCTTCTGCAAAGGGAGCGTCTGGCGAAGGGAACGCGAGGGGAGTGCGGAGCCCAGAACAGGGCTCAGAGGCCCTGGGGCTCCGTTACCCCCAGGCCGCCCGAAACAGTATTCCCTTGGAGGATTTGTGTTGCAGCTGGGGTAGGAAACTCAGGATGGAGAGATGGGACCGGAACAGGGAGGGCTTTGGCTGAGTCCTGCCTCGCGGGCCACAGGGGCTCAAAGTGGGACTGTCTGGGTGGAGAAGACCTTTCCCGAGAGCCCAAGAGGCCCCACCTTGAGATGGGGACTTGGAGGAATCACAAGAAACAGGGAATAGTTTGGGGCAGGGGGTGGGGGAGGAAAAAGCTTCCAGAAAACACTCTCCGATGCAAATGATCCTCTTCATTAATGTCGAATTTAATCGCACATATTTAACCTGTTCCATGCTTTTCTAAGCAAGTTTCTTTGGACGGTAAGAGGCCACCTTTGGCCCAAGCAGTGACTCACAGAACAACGGACAGTGATATGTACAATCAGGCCGCACTGAAGCCGGTTCCGGGACTCCTGAGCCTTCGTACTCCCCTTTCATCTTCCCTTCTTCCTTGTCCTTCCCCCCTCCTCCTCCTCCTCCTCCCAATTCCTTCTGCTGTTTTCACTGCTTTATTTTTCTCTATTACTGCCAACTGATTTTTGTCCCCTCCTTAGTGACATGGCAGAACAAAGCCACCGAGAGCTCCAAACTCGCATCTCTCTTATTTCAGAGAGCAGTAGGACGAAGCACCCCTCGGTTTGGAGTCCAGGTTCCTCTGGAAGGAGGCTGAGTGCTAGACCGGCCCATTCAGGCCTAGTACTCACCTAAGACCCGTCAACCACAGACGGAGGCTGGGAACACACGGTACCATTATAGTAGCTGCCATAGCAACGACCACCATCCGGGAGATGGAGAAGAAAGTTTCCAGATGAGGCAGCTCTTGGCAAACAAAAGCAACAGGTGTCGACTGCAGCTGTTTAATTTTTAAAATTCATTTGCAGTACTTTATTACCTAACAACTTTTAACATCTATTCCTAAGTTGTCAGTGTATATACACTGCTCAATTTGTTAGCATAATACCTATATTTTCTCATAAAATAAAAGCAGAAAAATGCTCCCTATAAAAACTCTGTGTCCATGTTTGTCTCATCATTCAAACCCCTGATTTTCTCTTTTCCACGCACAAATATGCGTAACAAACTGTTATGCTGATAGCAAGAATGTTCTTTTGCCTGGTATTGTTCAGAGAAAGAGACCATGCTAATGATCTGTCGTGTTTCGCCAACCCCTGCGAATGTGCTGAAAACCACTGAGTCGTGCACCTTTAAAGGCTCGAGTGGTACAGAACGGGAGCTATTCCTCAATGAGCTGTTAGAGACAACGTTTGTCTAAGTATCCTTCCAACGAATGTTTTTTAAGCATCTACACCATGCCAAGAACTGTTCCAGGCTCTGGAAGAACAGCAAGGCGTGTCTGTCCTGTGGAGGTTACACTCTAGTGTGCAGAGGGGAGGCAGAAAATAAACAAACAAGTGCAGTGACAAGTGCGAGGGACAAAAGTAAAGCAGGAACAGGGGGCGGGAGTGGGGGATTATGTACTACTTATTGCATACCATGTGCCACCAAGGGAGGCATCTCTGAAGCTGGCATTGCGCAGAGGCCGGAGGAAGTGAGGGTGTGAGCCTGGCACCCCCAGGTTCTAGTTGGCCAAGGCCCAGGAGCAGCTGCAAGGGGCCACCCGTCCAGCCAGTGTTTCTCCGTTGTGGCCCACGGCTTCACAGCAGGGTGGGTGGGGCGTGGCTCCTGCAATCTCGCCACCCTCCCCTTTAATCAGAGCACCCCTCCTTTGTTTGTGTTTGTTTTATTGAAGCTCCATGCAAAATGATCTTTGAAAAGTTGTCGTGCTGCAAAATCAAAGGTTGAAAAGCTCTGATCCGGGTGCTAGAATGTGGACAGGGGAGTGAACACGGCCCCCCTGGAAGAATATTGTGTTAAACCGTGACCGAGAGCAGGCTAAAGACGGGACAGGTGTTAAGGGCTGAATCGTGTCTCCCTCAAAACAGAGGTGTTGCAGTCATAACCCCCAGTACCTTGGAGAGTGAGCATAACAGGAAATAGGTTCTTTATAAAGTTAAAATGAGGTCATTATGCCTGGTGTCCTTCCAAAGAGGGGAAATTGGAGCACAGACAGACATGCACAGAGGGGAGATGATGGGAAGACGGCCACGTGATACCAGAGCCAGAGATTGGACGGAGGCGGCTGCAAGCCGAGGAATACCAAGGCCTGCTAGCCACCAGCGGCTGGGAAGAGGCCAGGGAAGATTCTGCCCCGAGTCTCAGAGGGAGGGTGGCCCTGCCAACACCTTGATCTTGGACTTCCAGCCTCCAGAATCGGGAGACAAGAACTGTCTGTTGTTTTCACCTCCCAGTCCGTGGTAGTGCATCGCGGCAGCCCTGGCACACTGACATTGCAGGTGATGCGTGATCCCAGAGTTCCGTCGAGCAGGTGAGGGTGAAGTTGGGCAGGAGGTTTGTGCAGGAAGGGACTCAGGATCTGGAGAAGGGCCACCTATCAGGTGAGCATTGCAACAGCTGGTGAGAGTGCCGAGGGCCCGCCCGGACCAAGGCCCCCAATTGGCTTGGGAGGTGTGGCTGCCCCAGAAGATCAGTGGCATCAGGGCCTGGTGATGAGGGAGAGGGAGGGGTGGGGTGACAGCCAAGGGTCTGGGCTGAATGGCTGGGGGTCAGTGGAGACGTCCACGGAGATCATGAATGCAGGCAGAGCAGTGGGAGCAGGATTGGGGCCCCTGGAGGTCTGAGAGCATTTGGGGAGCTGTCCAGGTGGCAGTGGACATATGGAACCAGGTGGAACAGTTCTTCCCGCGCAGCCGGCTGCTTCCCAGCCTTCAGGACTCAGCTCAAATGTCTCCTCCTGGGTGAAGCTTTTCTACATCGAGGCTAGCTACCTCCAAGTTACTATCTGTCCCATCGCCCTGTCTGTTCCTATAGCGCGTGCCACCTTCTTACTGCTTTAGTTACTTGTTTCTAGTCTGTCTAGCCCGACTGGTCCGTCAGTCCCTCGTTGTTTGCTGCCAGATTCTCTGTTGCCCAGAAGCGTGTAGCACACGGCTGGCGCTCAATCGGCATTTCCTGAATGAAAAAGTGAATGAAGAAAGTCCGCGTCGCCGACTGGGCTCTCTGGAAGCAGACACTGAGATGACATTTGGGACACAAGATGCTTGGCAGGGACCCACACCTGTGGAAGGAAGTGGGGAGGCAGGACGGGCGGAGGGGAAAGCGGAGGGGCAAGGCCGGCCCCCAGCGCCCTGGCCCACCCGTAGCGTGGGGAGAATGCTGCTCAGGCTCCCTCTTGCACTGACGTGGCTGGACTTTAATCCTCCGTCCAGCTCAGTCTCTGGACGCCACCTGCCCTGCCCTGGGAAGAGCAGGCCCAGGAGGAGCAGACAGCCCTAACCACAGCCCCATGGCTGAAGGCATCCACCTCCACGTCCACCAAGCCCAGCCGGACCTACAGATTCACAAGGTCTTGGAGCTGGTGGCAGGCAGTGGTGTTGAAACCAGGGCAGGGAGCAGATGACGTCGGTGTCGGGGGAAACGTGCAGGTCGGGCACTGGGGGAAGTGAGAAGGGTGTGGCCTCCTCTAACTGGGAGGAATCTGGGGAGGCTCTTGGGAGGTGGTGACATTTGAGCTGAAGGATTTATTTGTGTGTGGATGTACAGGGCTGGAGTGCAGACAGCCCTGGATGTTTATGAGAAGGGAAGTGCAGAGTATAGCTTGGCACGGACACTCCCGGAGAGATGGGTGGCAGCCCCTGGACCACAGATAGGGCCGGTCCCGGAGGACGGGTCAAGGACAGTCCGTCTGAGGACAGGCTTGTTGTTGAAAATGAGCTCTTTCCCAGCGATGAAGAATGCCTTTGCTTTGTGTTTTGAGACAGAGTAGAGAGCCCGAGTGGTGCAGGGGCTGCCTGGGAAACTGGAACGGGGCCGCCAGGCGGGGCGCGCAGGGGAGGCTGGGCTCCCGCAGAAAGAGAGGTTACGCAACCGCTGCAGAATCAAAGTCCGTCTAAAGAAAGAGAAACAGAGTTCCACGGAATGTTGGCGTAGGGCATCTCTTTGTAAACTGCTGGGAAGGACAGAAAGGAAACAGGATCACAAGTCACCTAGGAGGTGACAGGAAAATCTCTTTCCCACCACAATTTCCTAGAGGCAAAGCAGAGCTTTCATTCTTCCAAGGAAACCCCTGATGGCTGTCGCAGTCACCGTCCAGGGCAGGAGCTAGAGCTGCTGGTGCATTTCGTCCCTCAGATTACAGACGGAGCAACAGGAACGGCCGTTAAGGGTGGCACACACCAGCCTGGAGACCACGTGGCCAGGCTCCGCACCACCTTTTCCCACCGGGCCTGCCCGGGCTGAGCAGTGGGGCTCGATCTCATGCTGGTGGCATTCCGGGTCCCAGAGGGGCTTCTGCTTGCAGGGACCCCCTCGCTACACCTGCCTACTTCTCCCCGCCCTCTCACCTCCTCCATGTCTAAGCCTGAAACACCAAAGATTCCCAAGGCTTTGTGCACCCTGGATTGTCACCCCAATTCCTTTGCCGGGTTCAGGTGAAGGGTTCATTTGAGGAATTATGTGCCTGTATTTTTTTTTAAATTAAACTTCTGGGTTTAGGGACTGTCTTAGTCCACTTTCTGTTGCTATGATGGGATACCTGAGACAATAATTGACAAAGAGGTTTATTTCTTACAGTCTGGTGGCTGGGAAGTGCAAGATGGGGCAGCCACATCTGGCCGGCATCTGGTGCGGCCGCATGCTGCGTCATAACCTGGCAGAGGCATCGCGGGGTGAGAGGGACAGGAAGAGAGACAAACCAGCTTTTATATAACCCCTTAATCCATTAACCCCTGAATAGACTAATCCACTCTTGATCCACTCACCTCTTAAAGGCCCCTCCTTTTAATACTATTACATTGGGTTGGATTTCGACATGAGTTTCAGGAGGCAAGCATTCAAACTATAGCAGGGACCTAATTATCTCGATCAGCAGGCTGTTCGGCGTAGCAAAGCCATAGGCGAATTACAGACCTTTCTCTCACCGAATCCCAAATATAAGGAGGTAAAGCCACTGTACTTCCCCTGGGGGAAATTTACCTGTGTGGCAGTTTGGGGGACTTTTGTTTAGCACCGTATCCTCAGGACCGACCACAGTGCCTGGCACAGAGAAGGCGATCAGCAAAACCTTGCAAGTGGATGAATGAATGAATGAATGAATGGTAGTGGAGGGCAGGCCAAGGGAGGAAACTCCAACCTGGGCACTCGGAGCCACATTTTCTATTCTCTCTCCTGCTCTGGGAGTGCCCTGCTATTCCCTCCCACTTGTCTACCAAAGGTGATCTTTGAAGCCTTTACTCTCTTTCAGGGATAGATGACCGAGAACAGCTCAAAGCTGAAATCCCTAAACATTGAAATGCATTTGAATTTTAAGAGGAGGAAAGGGAATCTAATACAGTACTTTCTCTTTTTTGCTGCATGAAAATTGTAATTAAATAATGATTAGGATAAGGATTTGTTTAGTGTCTGCACCACCATCACCACCCCCACTCTTATGACCACCACCATCATCACCACCGCCACCACTGCCATCATCACCTCCATCAGCACCACCATCATCATCACTGGCACTACCACCTCCCTCAGCACCACCACCACCACCACCACCACCATCATTATCACCGGCACTACCACCTCCATCAGCACCACCACCATCACTGCCATCATCACCTCCATCACTATCACCTCCATCACCATGATCACTACCATCATTATCACTGGCACTACCACCTCCATCAGCACCACCACCACCACT
>NW_012150485.1:413741-477109 GCF_000956105.1 Propithecus coquereli
CACCACCACCACCACCACTATTACGATCACCTCCATCATCACCACCACCATCACTGCCATCATCACCTCCATCACAATCACCTCCATCACCACGATCACTACCATCATTATCCTGGCACTACCACCTCCATCGGCACCACCACCACCACCACCACTATTGTCTCCATTACCACCACCAACACCACCACCAACACCATCACCATCACCACCATTACTACAATCACCACCACCACCACTATCATCATCACCACCACCACCCTCACCACCAGCACCACCTTCTACTCCTGGACGAAGTAATCTCTAAATTAGATTTTGAAGCTAGATAAGAATTTCTCAGACGGATAAGAAATAGGTATTACAAACCCAAGTCCCGGCATGTGTAGACAGGAAGGGCATGTTTGGGGTGGAGAAGGCTGGGGACTTTGGCACTTTCATAGTATAAAGGCAGGAGAGGCTGAACAAGAGTGTGGACTGAGGGCTTGGGGAGTGCCAGGTATTCTATCACAATTACAACATTTTTTAACTGTTGCTATTTAACGAACTTGGATTTTCTGTCAAAGGCAAGGCAGTTTGGTGAGGGAAATCACTCTTATTCATCCATATGTTTATTCATGAATTTATTCAATAGATATTTATTGACGATGAGCAAGGTTCAAGGGATCCAAAGGATACAGCTAAGAACAAAATCATAAATTCTGTTTAAATGGTCTCATTAATGCTCACAATAAACCTAGGAGGTTTGTCAGTTTATATCCATTTTGTTATTACTGCTAAAAATAGCTTCCAGGCCCCAAATAATATTTGCATAATTATTTTTCATGGTGGTGCTGTATGGCATGTATGAAGCCCATTTTACAGAAACAGCTGAGGCTTGGAGAGGTTAAATACCCTGTCCAGACACGTTCAGCTAATCCGGCTGTAGCTGGGACTCAAAGCCAGGCCACTCTGACATCAAAAACCCCGACCTTTCCCTTTCAAAGTGCTGCCTGTGATAAATGTGCCAAGCTGTGATGCCCCAACTTCAGCCAGCGACCGTCAGGTGGGCCATGAGGATCGGGATATTTCTGACATTTAACTGGATGTCCTTGCTAGAGGACAATAAAGGCTCCTTTCCTGAAGCTTCCAGCACACTCTGGACAGCTTCATCCTTGCACATTTCAGCGCAGCCTTTCGGCCTGAGCTGTCTCTGGCACGCTTGGGCTGTCACAGGCTGGGAGGCCCCCAGGTGTCTGGGCAGATATCCCTTACCAGCCTCCTGCCTGACGTCTTGCCGGCATCTGAGGGGAGCAAGCACGGCAAGGAAAAGCATCGGAAACCAGGTCCTTCACCCGAAACTGAGCAGGCGCCGCACCGGAACCGAACCCGCAGCCCCAGTCTGCTGGGCATTCTCCTTACGTCTGAGAAATCTTTCATTTCCAGGGGAAAAAAACAAAACAAAACAACCCGAAACCTTCCAGCTCTGGGGAAGGGGTGGGGGAAGAATGGGAAAAAAAATAGCGGCCCAGTATGTGGGAGAACATAGTTGGTGCCAAACACATATTTGCCGAGGAGTAAAGTGATGCGTGAAGGTTAAAGGATTTAGCCAGAAATCCAGGAGGCACCTCTGGTAGGAGAGGGACCGTGGAAGCTGCCCAGTTTGCTTGGAGGACACAGACGGTAAGCGAGGGGACGGCGTTACTCTGGAAGAGCCTCCCAAATGCATACGTGCAATGCTCCGCCGTGCCTCCCGCTGTGACACGCACTGCCAGGGACGCACAGCTGTATTATCAGACACTGTCCCCGTGCGCCGACGCCTGTGAGAGAGGGAGGGGTAACCGGAGCCCCGTGTGGTCCTTGGCTGCTGACACCCGGAGCACCATGTGTGACGCCCCCAAAAGGCAGCTTCATGGACACGTGGTCAGCAGAGTCACTGCTCTTCTCTTAATGTCCTCTCCTCCCCCGCATTATTCCTATTTTATTATTTTAATGTTTGTGTGTGTAATAGCTGAGGTGACAAGTATAGTTCTGTCCTTCCTGTCCTTCCAATAGAAACTGCCCCAGCCCAGGTGCCTGCAGGAGCTGCCATTTTATCACCTGTCCTGCCCTGACCCGTGTGTCCACAGGTGTTTGGCCCAGGGAGGGACACCTAAACCAGGCAGCAAGTGTCTGGGCACTGCGACTGGGGGCCGGGCTCAGGGAGAGCAAAGGCAATACGTCTGGGTGGCAGAAACTGTAAGATATGATATTGGAAGATGTCGGGGGTGATGGTCCCAGCCAGGTGTGTAAGCATAGCTAAAAAGGGACTACGCTTCTCAGAACTCTGCCCCGCGTGGTTCCAGGTGAGGGTTGGCCAGGACAGAAGTGCGAGTCTGGTTCGGAAAGGGGAAGGTGAGCTCCGAGGTTGGTGTGGGTGCCAGGCCTGTGCCCCTCCACCTGCCGGTGGGCGGTAGGTGTGAAGCGGCATCTGTGCCCACGGCTCCTCCTCCCTCCATGCCTCCTCCCTCGGCCCCTCCGGGTCCCCGGCTGAGCAAGGAGCTCCAGCGCCTTCCCGGGTGGTTGTGTCAGCCGGGCTGGAGAGCAGACGCGGCCCTGGCTTGTCCTCCTGGCTCCCGCCAGGCCTCCCCTGGCCCCGTCTCATGCCCAGGCTTTCTTCCCTGCTCCCGCCTTGCTGACCGACAGCGGCCCAGGCAGACCAGCAGACCCAGGGTAACAGCCGTCCACACGGCTCGCCAGCTCCTCCGCTGGGCCTCCCCCTGCAGTAGCCTGCACGTCGCACCGCGCATCTCAGCTGGGCTGCCCTGGTGGAGGCCCGGCTCCCAGAGGGGAGAGAGCTGGCACACGAACTGGAGCAGAGGCGGGGGCAGATGGAAAGTTCTGGCAGGCACACGTCACGTCACGGCTCTCACATCCAAGGCTTTCCTGAGCCCCGCTCTCTCCAGGTGTGACCTGCTCACTTGTCACTGCCTCGGACGCTGCGGGCTGATGAACGGCCCCCTTGCAAAGCTCCCCGGGGCTGGGAGCCTCTCTCCACTTCCCAACTACCCCAGGAATTGGACGGCGTTATCCAAATCCTGCAGATGAGCAAGCAGAGTTTCTGGGAAGTGCAATTTCCGGGGGCTGACGTAACCGGCTGGCAGCAGAGTTGACGTTCAAACCAGGTCTGTTTGACTCCAAATCCACACGTTCCCGCCACGCCGCGGCCTCTCTCTGGCAGCCACCCGGCAGGGCTGTGGGTGGAGGCCCCTGCCCTACACGGCCTCACTCCAGTTCCCACATCCCGGGGCTGCGTCTGCTCAAGCCCCTGCTCCTGCAGGCCTGGCCAGCAGCTGGGGGACGGCAGTAGACAGCCCAGGTTCTGCCCCCAAAGAGCTGGAACCCGACAGCTGAAGACCAGCAGTGCAGAAGCATCAAGCCAGGGAAATGAGACCATTGCAGGAATGAGGAGGGCTATGAACAAGATACGGGGTGACGGGTGTGATTGAGAGGAGCTTGGGGCGCCCTCTACGCTCAAGGAGAACCTCTCCAAGGTGACAATGGGCAGAGACCCACAGGACAGAGAGCGAACATGGATGGAGAAGGAGCAAGGTCTTCAGGGTGGAGGAAGGACAGTGCGGGGGGAAGATCCAGTCCATCTTACATTTCGTCCCCTCGCGTCCTGTTTAGGGAGACAGAATAATAGATAAAAATATTGACAAAATAAATCCCTAACGATGACACAGCAAAAAGTGTGGGCTGCAAGAGCCGTGGCAGGTCGGGAGGGATCCATTTCAGTTATGGTGGGCAGGGAGCTGCAGGAAGGTGGGTGGGGGAAGGGGCCCCAAGCTGGCCTGGGGAGGCTGGGCCCTGCCTCCGACAGGTGGTAATGGCCAAAAGGATTCCCTGGAGAGATTTTAGCTAAGGAACAGGGCTGGAGCATTTGCAGAATTTGGCAGAAATGGCAAGTAATTTACTGTTTTTGAAGTGTTAGAAGTCTTCGAGCTGAGAGGGTGGTAGAGACCAGACTGCAGAGGGCCTTGCACAAAGAGTTAGGAAGCCTCCTTCAGTGGGCAGTGGGGAGCCACTGCGGGTTTTTGAGCAGGAGAGTGATCTCATCAGAGTTGTAAAAACTCCTGTTCGCGACAATGCAGAGACTGGGTCACACAGGGAAGGGACTGGAAGTAGGACTCGTGGTCAGGAGGATGTCACTTGAACTCAGGAAAGAGGCTAGAAAGATGGGGTAAGAAGGAGGGAACGGAGTCAGTGAAGGAGCTCCCTGGGCGGTCCGTAGACATGGGGCCGCGGGGGGCAGAGGGGAGAGCAGGGGTGGGTTTGGCAGCCCTCCTCCAGGGGAAGGTCATGCCGAGACTCTGGGTTCTGCTTGCTCCATGCACACCTTCTCCAGGAAGCCTTCCAAGACCACCCAGAAAGTCCAGGGCTTCCTGACACTAGCTCCGCTAAGCCGTTCCCACATGGTGCCCCTCGTGTTTCTGCTTCTCTTTCTGCCCACAGCTTGTCACCTCCCCTTGGTGTCTGTCCCTCCCAGCAGGAACATGTCACATACTTCTGTGGGTCCCCCAGGCACGTCACTGTCAGCCCGGGCATGGCTAACCTCGGCCTTGCTAGCCCACAGGGACTATCGCTCCAGCCCAAGCCAACCCTGACCCAGATGTCCACCTTGGCCACTGACTCAGGTGTGTGGCTTGTGGCTCAGCCTCCTTTTGTTGGGCAGGGAGCACCATTCCCCCAGCCACAGTGAGGTTCCTCAGACCGTGGAACCTGGCCTCTGCCTCGAGGTCCTGAGTCGCCACTTCCTCTCCCGCTGTGGCTGCAAACCTGTCCTGACATCCAGCCTAACTCTCGTCCCCCTCCTCCGCCCCCCCCACCCCGTGAACTTGACTCTGCCCCCTCTATGCCCAGTGGCCACAGAAGCCCTGACACAGATGACTGTGGATTCGAAGCTCCACCCCCTGCCTGTCTCTGGCCACCAGCTGCCACCAGCTCAGAATCCCCTCAGCCCTGCACGTCCCATGGGCCCCTAGATACCTGTGTTTATCCAGATCAAGCCCTTGGGAACAGAGCCACGGGCTCAGAGAGCATCAGCCTCCCCTGTAGGCCCCTCCCTGGACACCTACATGGACTCAAATTGCATCTCACCCCGACCCACCCCCAATGCCCAAATCAAGCCCTTTAAAGCCACCTCCAAGGACCCGCCCAGGTCCCCACCCTCCCCCAGCCCTACCCAGTTGCCCCGCTTCCTGCATTGAATTCTAAGATTGTTCTTCCACCTCCGCCAGCCATAACTGGCAGGTGAGTCACAGCGCCAGGGTTGGCTGAGAGTGCCCGCCCGGCAGTCTGGCATCCAGCTCTGGCCTGGCATGCACAAAGCCGCCGGAGTGCGCCGGGGCAGGGGACGGCTGTGCTTGGGAGGAGGGGTGGGTGTGGACACATCTGTGGAAATGCTCTGCCTTTTGTGGCTCCAGCTTTTTGGGGTTGCTGCCCAAAACAACTGTCTCCATCATCAGTGTCATCCTGAAATAATAATTAAAATTACATGATAATAATAATAATGACTGATAATAACAAACAAAATTGGCTGCTACAGAGGGAGTACCCTGTGTACCAGCTGCAGTCCCAGGGCTTTGCATGGATGATCTCATTCAATCTCTCAACAGTGGAAAGGTAAGTATGATTGTTCCCATTTTACAGGTGAGCCAATTGAGGCACAGAGACACAATGACACGTGGGGTGGCACCGGGAGTCTAGCCCTGTACCACACTGCTGTTCTCAAACCCACACCCTTAGACCGGCTGTGAGTCCCCAGAAAGCCACTGGATTGACCTGCAGGCTGCTCATCCAAGGAGGGAAATCGTTTCCGGTCTTGAAAAGCATCTCAGCGGGGCTGACTGACTGAAGTCCCCACTGGTCGGGCCACTTTGGCGTTTGGAAACCTGACCAGAGAAGGCTGACAGTTGTGTGGTATTTAGGTGTTAATCCTAACTGCACGGATTTCAAGCTGAGCACCCAGTAATTCTTTAAAAATTCATCCCAGAATGGAAGAAAATGAAAGCAACTGGCCCAGCGCTTTGGGACCCCCAGCAACATTCTGAAGTCAGGAAACAGCCTGTGCGTGGCCGGGTATGGTTTACGCTGCACCTGTTACAGCCACTAGTTCAATTGACCCTCCCAGTGGATTTCTCCAGCATTTCCCCAACTTTATGGGTGAAGAGATCAAGATCCTGAAAGATGAAGTAATTGAGGAGGGCTGCACAGCTGAGAAGTGGTGATAAGGAGCCTGAACCCAGACTTTCTGACTCCAGATGGAGGAGCACCCCACCTCTCCATTTCTCTGTAATCTTCACCCCTCTGAGCTCTTTCCTCCAAGCTCAGGTTCCCCCGGCTCCACTGTTTTTCTCCTTGCCCCTATATTAAAGATAGCCTATATCAGTCATTTACATTTTAGTATGAATAAGTTTCAATCAATATATTCTCTCTCAGAAGGAACTGCCCTTCATTTCATCTTAGATTATAAAGACAGTCCTCCGGGAAAGGCTCTCTAGTATCAGCAAGCAAGCCTTGCAAACAAGGGCAGCCTACCCAGCAGCCCACGTGCGGTTTTCGCCAGCCTGCTTTCACTTAGCCCGGAAGCAGTGCTGGGAACGTGGATGGATGAAGGGAAACTTCCCTCCTTTCATCCGCAGGGTGAGCCACGTGACGACTGCTCCAGAGCTACACTCTTACACTCTGCATCACTCCTCGTTCTTGTGCGAGGGGCTTGTGGCTGGCATCAGACCCCATTTGGGAATGCGTGGAACATTCTTGGAGAATGGATGTATGGGCTTGTGTGTTTCCTCACTGCTTCCTCCCCCACATGGCTCAGCTTCTCCAGCCCTGTGACTTGGCCCTTTCCTTGTCCTAAGTAGACAACCACTCTGTTTTCCTGAATTTCTGAAGGCTCAGAAATGAGCTTTTCCCGTCCTTAACTACACCATAGCACATACAATAGTCAGTAGTTTCCCGAGTAGGGCCATCACTTCCTGTGCTAACTAATTAGTTACAGATCTCAGCCATTCTTGAATTTCTATTCTTGCTGTCTGATCCACTATTTGTGCACATATCCCATCTGATGGGAAAGAATCGTCCCCTCCTGGGCTCCAGCAGTATTAAGCACACGACACCCTCTCTCTAGACGCCGAAGGATGGGACTAGGCAGTGTGTGACTTGGATGAGCAGAATTAGCTCACTGATCTCATGCTCATTATTAGTAATACTCACTATTAATTATGATTATTAACTGCTATTATTACTATTACTGTGATTATTCCTAATTATATTTAATTTACCCCCTCCACATTGGCCATTGCATTTGACAGCATTGCTAACAACTCGGTGAAGTGGGCAAAGCAGATATTTCTGCAGCCCCATTGCATAGATGGAAACAGTGAGGCATAGAGAGGTGAGGTGACCTGGGTGAGGTGCCCAGCTTGCTCTGACTGTAGGACCTGCGCTCCACCTCCGAGAGTGGGACCGTGAGTGGGCAAGGGAGCAAGGTGCCGTGACCTTGTCTGGAGGCCTTGACTTGAGTCCATGTTGCACCTCTCATGGGTGCAACAATGTTGAACTCACCCCGCACTCCGAATCTTGACCTGTCCTCCTTCCCTTCTCCCAGCCTGCTCTTCTCTCTACTCTATCTGCAAGTCTAGCAGAATAGTTGGCAACAGAGGGGCACGGCCAGGTCACCGTCATGAAATCAGTCTGCTCCGCCATCTTTCTGACATGTGTAGGGCCCCACCTCCTCCTGCCCTGGTTTCCAGGCAGGTGGAATCTAAACGTTGCATTTGGCAAAGAAGCTCACTGAGACTCCGGGAGAGAGGTGGACAGGAACCAGCCACGTGCCTGGCGTGCATGTGCTGAAATTCCACCTGGCTCGCTCTGGGGGTTCTTGGGGCGGGAGGACTCCCAAGGCTGACTTCACCTGTGCACTCTCCATAGCTTCCGGTGGCTTTGATATGGCCACACTTCCCAACTGCAACTGTGCGGGGGCTGTTGGGATGAGTGGAAAAGCCTCAGACTTTAGAAAGACCAACATCACCTCCTTCAGGAAGCTGCCTTTGCTTTCCCGATAGCCAAGAAATGTCTCTGCCCTGGCACTTCCCAAGGGTTTGATCAGGTCTCTGGCGCAGGAAAGGGAGACGGGGGGAAGGCAGGTGAGAGGGGTGGTTGGGACCCCTTTCAGAGGGGATGCTGAATGGCTCAGAGGTGGACAAAGGAAGGTGGTGCCAGCCCCGTGCCCCACTGGGCTTCATGAACCATCGGGCCAATGTTGAGAACCAAATGCTGCCACTTGTCCCAGGAACCGGCACTTAGCAGCAATGGCTTCACGCTGGGATATGGAGACAGTCCCAGTGTTTCCTCAATTTCTCCCAACTTTCTCCACTAATGGTATACACATTTAATTTTTTCCTACTTTTATATTAAAAATTCTTCTGAGGATGTACATCCACTTAATAACCATGTGGTATTCAATAGATTACTCATTATCCCAAACCTCAACTTCCTAATCTCTATAATGGAACAAGAGTCAATAATAGTTCCCCCCACCATTGACCTGTAAGAATTAAATTTGTGTGTGTGTATGTGTATGTGTGTGTATATGTGTGTGTATGTATATATACATACACGTGTGTGTGTGCATGCCAGCACACATGCTGCTAAAAATCAAATTGGTGTGCTTACCTCAAAGTATAGGAAAACATGAAATTAGGGACTTTTTTTTTAATTTGCAATTTTTCTCCCATAAATATTTTTCTGAAATGTTCTGTTTTTATATCTTTTGTTGTTCTGCTCTTGAACCAGAATTTTGTCCTGGAGAGAATGACACTTAGCACAGACTTGGGTCTATACTATTTTAAGTAAAATTGATTAACAGTGCAATTTCCAAGAGATTGGCCCTCTCAGACAGCCATAGACCCGGTGCTGTCCTCTGTTGCCCATGGTACAGGTGGGTACAATGAGAATCAGAGCAAGGGACAGCTTCCTGGTCACCTGGGGCATTAAGGGTCACATATCTGGAGCCCAGAACACAGGCCCAGGCCCTGGGACCCTCCAGAGCTTGGGGAGGGGTGGGGGGGGTGGGAGAGTGGCCTGCGCCCAGCCTGCACCTGGGAGGTGGGGCAGGGGCCATATGAACATCTATGCCATGCAGCTGGCATGCTACAGCAGTGCCAGGGCATGCACACCCCCTCCTTCCCTGCCCCTGGGAAGGAATCTGGGGAGATTCTACTCAAGGATGTCAGAGAGGTCAGGGCTGTGGAACCAGGCATGGACTGGAGAATGTCACCCTGGGTTCTGGGCAGTGTGCCCTCACCTTTATGAGGTTTCCTGGGTGCCAAACACTCGGGTCCTAGCAAGCCAGGCTCCTATCGATGAACCCGCACAGCACCTGCGGTGTAGCTAGCACACTGCTCCGTGCTGTTTGGGATGGGAGAGAAAAAGCAGGCCTGAGCTTTCGCAAAGGGTGAGAAGGGAACTCCCAGACGTGTTGCCATCTGGGTGAGGCCTGGCAGGCTGACCCCAGGGAAGGGGCGGAGGTGGCAGAGGCAGGCTCAGCAGGTCGTGGGCAGAAGCCCACTCAGTCTGCAGATAAGGCTTGTGGGGCTGGGAAGCCTAGAGGAACACACCTGGATTGGAGTCCGCAGGACCGGAACAGACAGGGGACCAGGAGGCTGGCATCCGCAAAGCCTGGGGACGGCCAAGGAAGACCGACCTGAGGGACAAGGAGGGGCTGGGGAGGTCAGTGCAAGGAGTATGAGTGTGAGAGAGAGAGTGTGTGTGTGTGTGTGTGTGTGTGTGTGTGTGTGTGTTCTCTGTCTGTCTGTCTGTCTATCTGTCTTAAGGGAGAGAACCAAGGACCAAGGTAATCACTCAAACAGATAGACATCTCGAGCCCTTCCTGTGCCTGGCGTTACAGCTGGAGCACAGCCTGGACAGGCGTGCCACGGGTCAGAGCCGGCTGCCAGAACGCGGTGGCCACAGCTTTCCTTCACAGTCCACCAGAGAGCTGTTGCTAGAACCCGGGATTCAGAACCAGAAGACCTGGTTTTTGAGTCCTGGGCCTGCTAATTATCTGGCTATGGGAAACTCAGTTTTCCTGTATGTTAAGATGGGTCTAGCAGCTCCTAACTTACAAAGTAAATGTGAAAAATACATAATATCTATCAGCAACCGTACCTACTAATAATGTGCATGAAAGCACCTTGTTCTGCGGAAACAAAGATGAAGAAGAAAATAAGATCAAGAGAATGAGCTAAAGTAGGGAATCAAAACCGGCCCCCACTGTAAGGTTTCAGCGCATGTCTACCCACATTCTCCACCTTTGCCCAGAGAGGAATGCAGGTGGTCATCACCAACGCGTAAGAACTCTGCATCCTTAAGAACGTTAGCTCTCGATTTTGTCCACATGTTCAAATTTGTGATTGGTCCTTATTTTGTGTATGCTGCGGAATTTTAACATACTACATAAGAACGATACATCCATCCCTTCCTTCATGCTTTCTGGCATGTGTATCATGCTTAGGAAACTCTTTTTCGCTCTGACATTATAAAAAAAACTTTCCTCCAATATTTTTAAGTTTAATTTATTTTCCGAATTATATTTTATATTTGACATGATTTGTTTGTTTCCCATTAATATTTATGCAATTGATCACGTTTTCTCCATTGTTTTGCAATGCCATCTTGGATTTTTGCTATTTACAGACTACTTCCTAATTTTTTAAAGATATTTTTATTTCTCTCCTTCTTTCCTTACTTGCTTAGACTTTTGTTTGGTCAGATTTTCAACATTTTTTACTAAAAGCTCTTTGGGGTAACCTAGGATCTTGTTGGGGATTGCTTAAAAAATGTTAGTTTTCTTTTAAAATCAATCGGTTATTGATTTTAAATCATTTATTGATTTGTAATTATTTATTGATTAAGCTCCCCAGTTAGAGCTTAATTCCATGGGTAAAGTTGCATTTTCATTAGCTCAGTCTGTATCTTCTTGCTCGGGGGTACAATATAGTTTGTTCCCATGGCATTTGGGCTTTGCAGTGATGATTGACTGCCAGGGCTGCCTGCCAGGGGCGTCAATTGGGGGTCCTTTGAAAACCAGGGATGATGGGTTCACCATGGAAATGGAAGGTATGATCTTGGGTGGTGACTCTCTCTCTCTCTCTCTCTCTTTTTTTTCATTCTGCTGTTAATGGACCTCCGGGTTGTTTCCACCTTGGGGCTGTTACACAAAACTCCTGTGGACATTGCAGTGTGTGTCTTTGTGAGCCCACCAGCGCTCGCTTCTGTTGGGGACACACCGCGGGGTACGAGAATGGGTCCGAGGGTAAGCATAGGTCTAGCCTTAGCGGATCCCGCCCAGCAGTTCTGCGGAGCGTTCGCGCCAGTTTCCACCCCAACCCGCAGAGAGTCCCGCTTGCTCCGCACCCCGGTGTTGCCCGTGCGTTTTATCTTGGCTATTCTAGTGGGTGTGCAGTGGGATTTTGTTTTACATATTTCTGATGACGAATGATGTTGAGCCCCTTTTCAGATGTTTACTGGCCATGTCGAAATGTTCTTTTTTGAAGTATTTGTTTATGTCTTTGCTTATTTTTCAAATTGTTATCTTTTTCCAATTGATTTGTAGAAATGCTTAAAATCAGGTATGAGGCCCTTATCAGACATATGTATTATAAGCACCACTCCCCTTCTATGACTTGCTTTTGCACTCTCTTAGGGGATTTATTTATTTATTTATTTATGGCAGAGTCTCACTCTGTCCCCCTGGGCTAGCATGCAGTGGTGTCATCATGGCTCACTGCAGCCTGAAACTCCCGGGCTCAAGCCATCCTCCTGCCTCAGCCTCCAGAGTAGCTGGGACCGCAGGTGCACACTACCACCCTTGGCTAATTTTTCTATTTTTTGTAAAAATGGGGCCTCAGTCTTGCTCAGGCTGGTCTCAAACTCCTGGCTTCAGGCGATCCTCCCTCCTTGGCCTCCCAAAGTGCTGGGATTACAGGCATGAGCCACCATGCCCAGCCTAGGTGATTTATGATGAACAAAGTTCTTAATGTTAATGAGGTTCGATGTATCATTTTTTTATGGTCATTACTTTCTGTGTGCTGTTTATAAAGTCTTTGCCTATCTCACAGTTGTGAAGATATTCTACTATGTTTTCTTCTACAAGCTTTACTGTCTTGACACTTGTGGGTTTTGAGGTAAAAAAAAATTAACTCTCAGGAGGTTCATATGGTCCAATCTACTACCTTTCTCATCTAGGTCTGTGATTTCTTAAACTAAATTTTGTATGTGGGGTGAAATGGGGTCACCATTCATTTCCCCCCATGTGGGTATGCAGTGGTTTCATCAGCGTCCCTTCCCCACTCAACTGCGGGATACCTTTGTCACATGTTGGGTGACTCTTCCTTTGCCGGTCTGTTGGATTCTCTGGTTTGTTCCACTGGCTGACTTGTCTGTCTCTGTGCAATACCTCACTGTCCCAGTTGCTATGGCTTTATAGCCATCCTTGATATCTGGTGACTCGATGCTTTCAAAGACTCCCTAAATGAGTCCCAGAGTCACCAAGTGGGAATTACTTGCTTTAGAGCAGAAATTCCCAACCTCGGATGCTCATTGCATTCCCTGAAGAGGTTCTAAAAAGACTTTTTCCCACATCAACCAATCAAAATCTCTAAAGGAATGTTCAGAGAATGGATATTTTTAAAGCTCCCAGCTGATTCTAATGTGCTCCCAGAACTACAACGACTGCTTTAGAGGTAGGTTATTCCCAGTTTGCATTTAAGGAATCAGAAGCCCAAAGTCACATTTATAATTTCTAGAGGCATTAGATCATTTACTCACTTTCTCCAGGATGCAGGAACTTTGATGTGCTACTCTTGCCCTCAGTTTTCACCTGGAAAACTCCTACTCATCCTTCAAAACTTGGCTTAAGAGTACCCCATCTATGAAGTCATCCTGAGAACCCCAGGTAGTATGGAGTCACCACCCAAGATCATACCTTCCATTTCCATGGTGAACCCATCATCCCTGGTTTTCAAAGGACCCCCAATTGACACTCCTGGCAGGCAGCCCTGGCAGTCAATCATCACCGCAAAGCCCAAATGCCATGGGGTGCCTCCTGCAGGCTCTCACCTCCCCAGGCTGAACAATCACGTTCATCCTTCTAGCCCCTGATGGACACCAGACCCAAACCCATGGGCCTCGAGTCACCCCATCCATGGATGGTCAGGGGCAGCCTCAAGTCTAGGCTGAGGTCCCTTGATGGGTGCTTGGAGGGAGCTGGTCCTCCCAAAGCCATCTCCTTCATTGCTTCCCGCTGATAGCCACCTCCTACATGGCTCTTCTCCCCAGGCAGGCATGGGCACCATCTCACCATCAGATTTAGCACCTGGCCTGCAGCCCACCTATGATGACCTCCGCTTGCAGCCTACTGGCCTCTGGCACTGTGTGAGTTCAGGCATCCCCAGAGCAGCCCATGAAGCTCGGTGGACATCCCTACAGAAGCCTCTCCCTGCATGTCTCCTGTGGGAGTTTTCCCTGGAGCAGAGTGTGTCTGGGGCAGGCAGGCGGGTGTGGCCCTCAGACTCATTCAGGCCTCGCCCTGTCATTATCACGCTGGGTTCTTCCCTCCCAAATGAGGATGCAGAACCAGATTCTGGGTCAGCATCCACCTTGCTGTCTCTGATCCTCAACCGCCTCTGCCATGATGGGACCACCTGCCCCTGCCTCAGGCCGTCAGGGGGTGGGGGGTCCTGTCTGCACCTCTTGGTGAACAAAGCCTGACAGTGTAAGCCCTTTCTTCTCACCTGGTCACACGGTGTCTCTGACCCACACACATCCCAACAGGCAGGTCTTGCTCCCTGGGCGAGGGAAGGTGGCAGCTCAGGGGCCCCATCTGGGGTGCCCTCTGGTTCTGGCAGCTCTGGAGTCCACATCCCCATGGCCTTGCTGGTCTGGGCCATGAGTGCATCAGTTCCTGGCTGACCCAGACCTGGGATGGACCTAGTGTTGCCTCTTTCAGAGAAGCCTTTGCTAGGTCACCTGTTCTGAATAGCTTTGGGGATGAGAGTCATGTCTTTGCTGAAAGCAACATCGCAAAGGAAGAAAAACCACCATGCATGGCTACTCCGTAGCCTCCATGGCGCTTTGGTCATATGATAGGTATTATGAACACAACTGAATGGGGAGGGAATTTGAACGATCTTTCTGCTCATAGGAACTCATCGGACAAAGAGGAACTGAAGAGAGGTATGGTGAATTTATCACTCTACCCTCGCGGGATCTGTGCATTTGGAAGGTTCTCAGACATCATCAACACTTCTCTAAGTGATAAAACTGAAGATAAGAATTTCATTTTATTTTAAGGCTTTTAAAAATCAATTCCAAAGTAATGCCTATTCCTTAGAGACAATTTGGAAGACATAAAAAAGTAAGGGGAGGGGAGGACAACAAAACCCACCCGTCCTCTCGGCATTCCCGCACAACAAATACGCAATAGGAAAACAACTTGTAATTTTCATGCATGGTCACACACTTTGATGTGAGTTTTTTATTCCTGTTACCCCTAACGGAAGTTATGCATTTAGTTGCCGATTCATCACCCCTCTTCCCCTAAAGACTGCCTGTGAGCTAAGGTGATAGGGCGACAATTTGGAGCCCATGAAAAATAGCAAAAGAAAATAATGAGGGATAAATGGGAAGGACCCCAAGAAACCCAGTTATCGACCTCTTCCCATTGATGACGATGATATTTGGGCTGAATATTCAACGTCAGGACTACAGGCCGATCCACTTATAGCGTATTCCAGCCTCTGTACCCAGACAGCAATTGGGAAATAGAGCGGTTGCAAAAGATGTTGAATGGACTTCATTAGGGAAGCCCCAGCCCAGCGGGTGTGGTCTGCACCATATCACGTCGCTGCCTCCAGCGGTGAGGAGAAGCCCCCGGGGAAGTGGTGTGGCTGTTGCTCCCAGAGCCTCCACCACCTGCCCACTCAGGCCAGCTGACTTCACTGGGCTTCACTCTGCTTTTCCGAGAGGCCATGGCAGTATAAATGGTAAAGCAGGAGAGGCAGACCCATTTGGCCGGCTCAGCGGACTCCCCTGGATGTGCTGTGAGTATGACGTCTTCCCTTGGAAAAGGTCGAGTGCTTGTCGTCTGTTCCTTGCTCCAGATTGAGGGAGGACAACTCTGGTGTACTGAAAGAAAGTCTTAGAGATGTTCCAAAACCTGGGGACGCCCCTCACCTTGAGGAGCTCACTGGATATCTTCGAGGGAGGTCCTGTTGCTTTTCTGGAGGAAAAAGCTTGCTGGGTGTGGGGCTGGGAGTGGTCCTGAGAGACAAGGTGGTCCCTGCAACTCAGGTCCACCCCGCTCTACGACTCTGGCCACACTCGGCCTTGCATGGGGGCTGTTGGTGCGTCTCTATCTCTCCCCGGGGACAGAGGCTGTGTCCACCAACTCACTATTTCGTGGAGAAGGTGAGGCCAAGCAGCTTGCTGGGTGCACTTCTGCAGTCGCCTTCGCTGATTGGACTCCCACTCCGACCGTCACTGATGCACGTTGCAGCCTTGGTCTCCTCCTTTATCCACTCTGGGCCTTGCTTTCCCCTGGAGAGCACAGCTGGTCCTGAAGTTGATGGTTACTCAGCTTTTCCAATCCACATATTCCCTCATCTTAGCACGAAGTTACTGGAAGGGAGGAGGACCAGGCCAGGCAAAGAGCTGGAAAGTTCTCCAGGGTTTGGAGAAGTCTGTGGGGCTGGCCAGGCTGAGGATCCGTCAGCAGCATCCATAGGGACCATTTCCTGCACGTTGCTCTAGTGCCCCAGTGCCCGACACATAAAGTGGACTAAAAAATATTTCTTAAAAGAACGAAGGCAGAAATCTACAGAGCAAGTGAAGCAGTGAGGTGGTGCCCATGTGCTCCATCCTTTGTTTTCCAGAAAGGAGGACAAAGTATATTGTAGCAGTTATTAGAGTTCTTTTATGGGACTTCTTGTACTTCTAACAGGGGAACAGGATATGTCTTACCACCACTTAGTTATAAACTTGCTTTTAACAATAGTAATTTAATTTTTAATATATTTAGAATGATTTCCCCTTAAAATAATATTGATCCCTTAAAACAGTTGGACCACAGAGCATGCCTGGAGCGTCTCTTCAAGTCCAGCACTTTGGCGATGGTCTGTCAGGACCCAGAGCACATCTTTGGGAAGGATCCCTCAGGTGTCTCAGCCCGGGGGAGGGCACTGAGTTTGTCCCCGTGTTGTACACTCCGTGGGGGATCTCCCGAAAGGACCTGAGGGAGGTGCGGTCTCAGAGGGCCTGGGGTTCCTTGGGACAGGGAAGGATGCCTGGTGTGTCCAGCCTGCAGGAAGAGTCTCTCCATGGGGCAGGGAACATTCTGGTTGTCTGAAGCTCAGGACACTGGGGACGAGAACTTGGCCAGAGCATCCTAAGCTTTTTGGTCTTGTTGGTTTGAGGAAGGATGTCACACCGATAGCCAGTCGGTTTCATCCCAGGGAAGAGAGGGAGGAGAGTAAACTGCCAGGAGAGGGGTGACCTCTCTCCTCTAAAGTAAGCGGTTCCAAACCGCTGTGCACTGCGTAGACCTTCTGTAGCCTGTGTGTGCCTGTTTATTATTGTTTCCTCAAGCTGCCGGTGATACGTGGGAAAGCATTTTGTAAGATTGCTAATGTTGTTTTTGTGAAATCTGGGGTTGCATCTCGCTGTCACTTCAATCAGCTGATTCCGATGCCTAAGGGGGTGGAAGCAGTGCCGTCCCCGTGGGGAAGCCCCTCGCATGGGGACTAGAAACCACCCGAGCTGCTCGTTCAGAGGCCTTCTGACAATTTGGCTCTGTCCGCAGGAAGGATGGCTTCTGGATCAACGAGATGCGATTTTATTTATTCATAAGAGAAGGAAAATATTTCCCCAAATTAATAGGGAATGCAGGAGAGGATGGTCAGAGAAGAACTGAAATACTGATCATAGTTTCATCTGCCCCCTACATGCCCCACAGCGTTCAGTCTCTGTCTTGCGCCATTTCTTCTTGATTTTATTTTCCTTCTATTCATTTATTTTATTTAATTTTGGGTGACAACCAGACACACGCATTCCAAACTAGAAGCCAACAGAGAATTGCTCAACTCAGGAGAGCAAGCTATCAATTCATTGAGAAATAAGCAGTGGCTCAGCTATTTTAATTGATGGCATTAAAAAATTAGCCTACTCAGGCATCTTCCCCATCTGACAAATTTGGGTCAGTGCAGAGCCCGTGGCGGTAGATGGAAAGGCCCAGAATAGAGCGAGTGTGGGCTAGCTAGTGTGAGGGGAGGGGGGCAGGCCAGGTTGTTGGTATTCAGGGGGGCCCGAGCAGGAGGCCCGGTGGGGACCACCAGAGAGGGACACAGACTTGTAGAGGGGGAGGAAGCTGAGACGTGGCCAGGCCAGGTGTGGGCTGTATCCCAAGAGGGGGGCACAGCCAGCTGATCAGCAGCATCTAGTGGCGAAGAGACCAAATGACCCCCCCACTTAATAGATGAAGATACTGAGAGCCTGCAGGGCTGGAAGACTTGCCTCCCTCCACCTGATAAACACGCGAGTGGGAGAAGATCGATGTCTGGACTCGGAATTGCATAGTCAGTTCTGGTTTCTGATACTCTGCGAAGTAGAGATTTCCAGGGGCCGAGGACCAAGCGTCCCCGTAAAGCTGTGTGTAGGAGGAGTGTTTCTGGGCTGGAGCTTGCTGCAGTTTCTGCTCCAGGCCTGCCCAGCCCTGGCTTGTCCCCATAGCTCCTGCCAGGTTGCTCAACGGACCTGCGTCTCAGCTGGCTGGCAATCCCACTGCCGAGAACATTCCCTTAGAGCGACATGTCTTAACTTCTCCACTCCTGAGCCTTGGGAAATAGCGCCCACTCGGAGGAACAGAAGCTTCTATTTTTAATCCGGGCGGCCTGTGTAAACAGTCCGGCTCACTAACCCCTGAGATTGAATCTTTCCCTTTTTCTATTGTCTTTTGTTTATCTGAAGCAGCCTGTAGGATTTTACCAATTTCTTTTCTATAATCTGTTTTCAGACAGCACATAGGGCCCTTGTTCATCACCAATCATTTTTAATTTTTACCAAACAAAAAAGTAGCCCTTGTGAATGGAAGGTGCTTAGAGAACGCTCAGGCTCAGAGAGGGAAAGTGCCTTCCAGAGTGTCACACAGCTATGGAGGCATGATGTCAGAGCACAGAACTCCTGACCTCCTGGTAGTCCTGCATTTTTTTAATATTGACTTGTATTTGTTAGGATACTTTGGGCTTCAAGGAACTGACCGTGTAAGTTGACATCACTGGGAGGTGGGGGAGCCCCTGGGCGGGGGGCCCTGGGGTCAGCTTTGGCAGTGGCTCCATCTCCAGCTTCTCTGCAAAGCCCCTGTTGGCATCCTCTTGTGTTCTGGCTGTGCCCTGCAGTCACTGCCCTCTTGGGGCAACACAGCTGCCCAGGACACCCAGGGAAGACAGAGGGTGGCACCCCAACATTTCAACACGCAGCCCTGAAATTCCCCCGCATTGGACCCCTTAAGTCACACGCCCTTCCCTAAATAAGGATCAGGGCAGAAATTCTCACCTGCACTGATTGAGTCAGGTCCGGCTTCTGAATCACCCAATAGCAGGGGAGTTGTGATTACCCTGCACCAATCAGACCCTCCCTTGGAGTTGGGGACATGGCCCCTGTCCCAGGGCACATGGGTTGCCTGAGGAAAGCTGGACACTGAGAAAAGGAAAAGAAGAAGAAGAAGTTCTCTTGGGAAGCTGGAATGCAGAGTGGATACTTAGGGAGCAACGGGATAGCAGCTGCTAGAATTTTCCAATACTATACCAAAAACTCCTTGAAGACTAGTGTCTGCCATGATAAAGGCTCAAAGTGCCTGTCATAGAAAGATTTGGGGCACAAAGATCTTGGGAATTGGGGGGACTCCTATGCACAGGCCCTGTTCATTCATCTGTCCCTTCAGTCAACCAGAAGATGCTCACCACGTGCCAGGCACTGGGATTTCGCGGCGGTGGCCCCTGACAGCACCGACCCAGCTCCTCTCTGTTGGTGGTGCTGTGAGGGTCGGCTGCTGACGGCTCACAGCTGCCCTCCCCTCCCCAAAAAAATTGTCCTTGGCTAATAGGAGCTAATTGACCCAGGAAGTTACACACTATGCCCTGCATCTTGAGGACAGACCACAGTTACCTGTGACTGATTCTGTCCAAAAGGCCAGCCTCTGGGGTCCTCCCACCATGGGCAGACCAAGGCTAGTTGTTACCTGGGGCTACATCCTGGCTCTCTCCTTCCCGTTCCCATCCCACATCCCTCACTGCTCCACGGACCCCTCCTGGGACAAGCCCCTCAATACACAACGTTCACCTGAACCGCCATCTCTGCTTCTGGGGAACCCAATCTAAGACAACCACGAACAGCCTTCACTGCAGAGGCGCTCACTGTTGCCCACAGATTACAGATATGTAAAGATGGCAGTTACAGGAACAAAGCAGAGTAAATGACATTACAGAGGACCAAGCAAAGAAATCTGCCTTCATTTTATTATATATTGGTATAAAAATCACTGACGTATGTGCAACTAGAGAAATCAACAAACTTTTTGGAATGCAGTTCTTTTGCACCTCTCTGCAACATTTGGGCTGGAGATGAAGGGAAAACAGTCAGTAAAAGTCTTGTCCACCGAAGCTCACAGCTGGAAGACGTCACAGCTGAGAGTTGGTGAAAGGAGCAGCAGCCCGGGCCGGAAGCAGACTGGGCTCTTTCTCTCTATGATGCCACCCCTTTCCCTTCCCTGGAAAGGGCGCAGGGTAGAAGGTTTCCCTGGAGACCTGAGTCCTCCCGAAGTGGGTGTCCACCACTTACATACCATGTGATCTTAGACAAAGGGCTTGATTTCTGCAAAGTAGTCAAGATTCTTTTGGCTGAGAGGAAAAAAAAATCCCACCCAAACCAGCCCATCCTTAAAGGGAAATTTATTGGCTCTTACAAGTTGGGAAATCCCAGCTTGATATCTTTCAGAATGTAAGTGGGTGGTAAATCAAGGTGAAGCTCCATTGAGGGACTACAAAGATTTCACTGGGTGTACCTGTCCATCTCTGTCTCTTCATCTCTTTCTGTCTCCCGTCTCTCCTTCTACATGTGGAGGTCATGGTGACATTCTGCCTCAGGACTACATTGTTAAGCCAGTCACCCCAAAGTCGAGAGGGCTTTGCATTCTCCGGGAAAGACACAGATCGATCTGATTTTGGTCACACTCTTGTTCTTTAGCCAGTCGGTGTGGCAGAGGAATGGAGAGTTAGGATGGCGTGGTGTGGGTCATGTGCCCGCGCTGTGGGATGGTCTCTGTGGTCCATGGAGAGGAGCGCGCAGTTCCTCGAAGGAACCGAGACACTGCTACCATAAGGCAGGGGAGGTGGGTGCTAAATGAGAAATGTCTTCTGTACTCAGCTCTTCCATTTATGAAATGGGGAGAAGCATTTCTAGTCTCCAGGGTGATTATAAAGATTAAAGGCTAAAAAGGAGGTCAAAACACCCATCAACTAGTCACTGTATTTCTTCTTCCATGTGGGCTTCCTTGTGGATAAGACAGGGGCACCAGGGTTCTTTTGTTCTTTTTGCTGCTAACCTCAGGTCTATTACTCAACAGGACAGCCCCCAGGGAAAATGAACCCCACGTTGGGCCTGGTCCTCTTTCTGGCTGGCCTGCTCACCACAAAAGGTCTTCCGAAGCCCAGCTTCTCGGACCAGAATCATGAAGCTCTGGACCGGCCCCGAGACTGGAAGGGAAGGATGGCAGCCAAGGAGCTTGCGAAGCGGAACATGGATTTTGGCTTCAAGCTGCTCAAGAAGCTGGCCTCCATCGACTCCCGCAGGAACATCTTCTTCTCCCCCATGAGTATCTCCACGGCCTTCTCCATGCTGTCTCTGGGGGCCCAGGATGCCACCCTGGCCGAGATCAAGCAGGGATTCAATTTCAGGAAGATGTCAGAGAAAGACCTTCATGAGGGCTTCCACTACCTTATCCGCGAGCTGAACCAGGAGACCCAGGGTGTCAAGATGAAACTTGGGAACACCCTGTTCATCGACCAGAAGCTGCAGCCACAACGGGAGTTTCTGAGAAATATCAAGAACTTGTACTATGCAGACACTGTCCCCACCAACTTTCAGAACATGCAAAATGCTCGGCAGCAGATCAATGATTACGTCAATCAGAAAACCCATGGGAAAATTAACAACCTGGTCAAGAATATAGACTCTGGCACTGTGATGCTTCTTATAAATTATATTTTCTTTCGAGGTAAGTCTTATGGCATGTTGGCATAGAAAGGATAGGATGACCATTACACTTGGATTAAAAACCTGGGTTGGCCACTTGCTTGCTCTGTGACCTTGAATTCATATGTGACTAATTGACTAATCTCTCAGAACCCCATTTTTCTATCTGTAACACATCAGACAATTCCTGGGATTCAAAGTGAAAATGTATGTGAAATGAGTTTTGTGGAATCTGTCATTCTCCATATGTAATATTTTCATTATTGCTGATCATCCTAACGCAACACTGGTTGTAGAGGTTGGAGGGACATTTTCTCCCCATTTCTTAGGTGACAAAAAATTTCAGAGAGAGATTCATTGACTTACTCCAAGTTACAAGGCTGTCAATAAGAATCATGACTAGAACTCACTTCTCTTGGCCCTAGGGCTGTGCACTTTCCACCACTCCAGGTAGACACCCAGGGTGGTGATTGTGTTGATTATGGTGATGATGGTCACTTGGTGGGTGCCTTGGTCTCCATGTCAGACTTTATATATATTCTCCAAATCTGAGAGAGAGGCTGAAAAAGAAGACAGAAGAATGTTCTCTAATTTGAGCTTCATGCCCCCCCACCACACACACATTCCCACACAACACATGCACTCACATGTGTTGGCCACAAAAGGTTAGAATCAGAGGCCAACACACCTCAGTCCAGGCAAAATCACTGCTTGGCTTGTCAGCAACATGGTCCTCAATTTGGAAGTTCAGGTCTCCCAGAATCTACAGGGAGATCGATGACTATAGAGGAAAAATAAGTGATAACGGCAGTCTGAAACCTCAGTTTGCCCAAACTAGAGAAAAAGAAAGGAGAATTTTGAATTTCCCAAAGTCCCTATGTTCCCTAGATCACAACAGGAACAACAGTGACAGTAATGATGCTGATAATGACTAACATCCACTCAACACTCACTATACACCATCACTGAGCTGTGCTGCCCTGTCCCACTAAGTCTCAAGGTATCCGTATGAGGTAGCTGTCACTATTCCCATTCTGTGAATAAGGACGTTGAAGTCTAGGGAGATTGAGATACTTGTCCAAGGTCATCGTTTTAGAGCAATGAAGCCAGGATTTGAACTCAGGGACTTGGCTCTATAGTGGAGTCTCTGAGGGTAGTAGGTTTGAAAAGACTCAGGTTTGAGTTTATGAGCAATGGGGTCAAACCATCATCAGGGTTAAAAAGGAGGGGTCTAAACACTCAGCTTTGGGTGTTCGCTGCTCTTCAACAAGCTCCCAAAGGCAGCCTATTTCATTAGTTTTCTTAGCTCCACAGAGTGGCTCCTTCAGGGCTGACTTAGAATGGAATCAACCATTTTTACTCATGTCAGAGCCAATTAAGCCCCGTTAATTGTAATGCAGTCCCCTGTTGTGGAACATAATCCACAGGCTTTCTCAGGGTCAGGGGCACCTGGGCTTATGACAGTCTACTTCTCTCCTCTCAGCATGGCAGCCCTAGTCCTGGCTTATCTGGGAACAGATAATTGGGTTTGAGCCCATCTCATCAGAAGTCTTCAGGGCATGGCATGAGGACAGGGACTCGTGGTGCCCTTGCCTGATATCCCAGAATATCCAGACCCCTTACCCTGTGTGGTCAGAATCTGTGTGGATGGAAACCAGTAGTTAATTGGATTCAGTCACCTCTTTTCCCACAGGATTCTTACGTTACTTTGTCATTCTTTAATCTTAAGCCAAGTGGCAATATGAATTTGATCCAAAATTAACTAAAGAGGAAGCTTTCATTCTGGAAAGAAATAATTCAGTGAAGGTGCCCATGATGTTCCACGGGGGCTTGTACCAAGTTGGCCGTGACGACCAGCTCTCCTGTACTGTCCTGGAAATACCCTACCTGAAAAACATCACAGCTACCTTCGTTCTTCCTGACGAGGGCAAGATGAAGCACCTGGAGGAGGCTTTGGAGGAGGACATTTTTGCCAAATGGAAGCCATTAATGTTACACAGGTAAGGAGAGTACCTGACTCACATAGCATCTTCCTTCTTCCTGACTCTCCTTCTACTCTGTTGTTTCTATCCCAGATTTCTTGAGCTCTCACCTCACAGCCAGGTCCTCTTCTGGGCTCTGTAATGACCTTATATTATGGTGGGGAGCAGATTGGGAAAGAAGTCAGAGGAATACAGTGAAACATTTGCTATTTGAGGAGACGTATAACAACTGTAGGAGCGCAGTGGATAGAGTCTGGGTGGAGGGTGACCACAGGAAGGACTTCACAGAGGAGGTGGCATTTGAGCTAAGTCTTTAAGGCTGAGTGGCCAGCTGTTTGGAAGGGAAAGGAGTGATGGAGTCCTGAGCAAGGTACAAACATGGAGCATAAGAAGGAGCTGTGAGTTCTTCATTGTGAACAGAATGACATTTTCAACTGAGGTGTCACAACAAAATCAGTGAAGTGTGCCCCCTGTAAGTTATACTAATAATAGTTGAAGGACAAAAGGGAGTAAATATTTTTCTTTTAAAACATTAAACTTAGAACAGATTTATGGTAAGCCTACATGATCCCCCTCAGGCACTTACTCGATGATAGATTTTCTTGGGAAAAATATGGGGTGGTGCTGGAGTTGAGTCCTCGGGACTTGGTGTCAGTGTGTACGTGCATGGTGCCTTGAAAGTGGGTGGGCAAGAGAAGGATCTCTGGTGGCCAAGAGGGTGGGGGATGAAGCAGAGAGAGGACAGGAGCGATGTCAGATGTCCTCCATCCTGTTCTTCTGTTCCCTTTTCCACCTTGTCCCCACCATCGTTCTCCATCCATTTCCATAAAGGTCTTCACTGAGAACCTCTGCCACACCTAACGTGCTGTCAGGCATCAAGGAGGGTTCCAAGAGAGGTAGAGATGATGCTAGGACTGAGCTGGGCTACCCTTAGGTGGTAACTGATCTGATGCCATTTCTTTCCCACGGGAACACACACTTGGAGGAATTGAAGAACACATCGCTGATATTTAGAGTTAGCTGAAAGCTCATAAAAGGGAGATTCTGGTTCTGAAAGCTTCAGATAAAGTCACAGTTCTGGGAGGGGGAGCTCAGTGGCAAGGCATTCCAAGACAGCTGTTGTCCCTTGGGATCTGCACAGCCTCACCTGCCCTTCCTGCTCAGAACCAGGGATGGCAAGAGTTGGCAGAGTCTGGCTACTGACACAGGAGGAGAGGTCAAGGTTTCAAACTTAGCTGAGACCTGGTTTTCTCATCCATGATGGTGGCCATAATATTGCCAACCTTAGAGGACTCTGGAGAGAATTAAATGTGCCAGAGCACAGCATTACCGCACAAATGTGGGTTCCCATATCCTTCTCCTCCTGATTGGTTGAAGAGGCAAAGTTCCAAGGTTCCCAGTGGATCTTTTGAACTTCTGGTTTATTGAATGACAGGTGTCCTCCAAATCTGATCCTCCTACCTCAAGATGGAACCTCAAGATGGCAGCTAAGCCACTGAAGGCAAAGGTGTGGCATCTCTTAACAGGGCGATACTCCGGAAGGGGCTGGTAGTTTTCAGCCTGCACTCTCCAGAGTTTTAGAGTTCACAGAGGTGTCTTGGGGGACCTCCCAGGGGATCAGCAGCTTGCAAGGTGAAGGGAAGGTGGAAGATGAGAAGGACACCAGGCCCTCCACCTTACTTCATCCAGAAGTCTTAGCTTCACGAGACTCAGACTCCATAGATCACATTTCCTTTAGTACTCGAATGACAGTGACTTGAGACCCTATAGTTGGTTTGCTGGAACTAAGCATCCTCAGTGTGCCCCACCCCATCTCCAATTATTTCTGACAGTTTCCCATGGGGCTGCAGCTCTGGTGCCAGCTCTGGGGACTCCATGTCCCCTCACCAAGGCTCTTCACAGCCCTGGTGCTGTGACCACCATCAGGCCACCACTAACAGCACAGAGATGTTCCCTGGGCACTGACAGCATCTCTCTAGCTTCAGGATGGGACCTACACTCCTCCCCTTGTTCCTTACCCAAGCCTGAAATAGATCCTTCAAGAGTTCCTATAGACCAGCACTAGCCTTACTGGAGGTTTGGGGATACCGAAACCAATGCTCCTAAAAGGATCCAGGGGTAACTTACAGTGTGTAGTAGTCGCTTCTCCTGGAGTCCAAGTGCAGGCTGCTCTCAGAGTCTCTTCCAGGGAGCCCCCCACTTCCAGTCTGGTGCCTGGTCTGCCTCCCCTGCTCTACTGGAACTGCTCCCAACATCTCTATGCTGTAAGGCCATGGAGAGGAGGGTTCCTCTGCCTCCCCAGTGACTCCTGGCCCTGGAATGACAGACAGTGGTAATGTCCACCTCCCCCAGGGGAAACTCCATATCCTCTTACAGGGCAGTGGACTTGCCCACGGTTTCCAGGGAATTACGTTTCATCAGAACATGGTAGGTCAACGTTCCTACCCTCTGAGCCTGTTGGGTCTGAAAGGCAAGTTGTCAAGTTGCTTTGATCTGCAGGTGGGGAGCGTGGTCCAGACCACTTTCGTGGTCCTCTACAGGAGTGGCAGGGAATGGGCTATTCCCGCATGTTCTCTCTGCAATCCCCTCCATGCCACTGGAAGACTAGGACAGGCCAAAGAGAAAAATCACCCTTTCCCCCTAGAGAAGTAACCAAGTCAACATACTCACCCCTAAAAGACACACCCCAACTCACGCATGCCTAGAACATGCTGGGATTTAGGCTGTGGCTAACTTCCACCGGGGCTCTGGGCAGGAGGCCGACACCTGCTTTGTATTTGCATAATTAGCAGCCTGCTGCCGCTCTGATTTCCCCAGAGGAAACACTCAATTTTCCCAGGGTCCACCTTTAGGGCAGCACTCTTGGTGTCCCACGGGTGCCATGCTTACCGTCCTCCTTTTTGCACAAGCGACTCAGAGGGGTAAGATCGTCTGTCCCAAGACGTGGAGCGCATGAGAGGCAGAGCGTATTGAGCTCAGTTCTGTCTGGCTCCAGATCTCGGGCCCTGCTGCCCCAGCATCAGGTCTGCTTCGGTTAGGGCTGGCTCAGGGCTTGGGTGTGGCAGAGACTACAGTGGGGACATCTTCAGTCGCTATGGCTGAAGGGGCCCTGAGATGGCGGGGACGTGGACGAGGGCTCCAGGGCAGCCTCACAGTTCAGAAAGCACAAGGTGTTTTGAAACAAAGGTTCCGGGATTGAGGGGCTCTCGTCCTTTCGTGGATGAAGAGAGAAGACCTGAGAGACCTTTGGGGTTGGGAGGACAAACGTCTCATTTATCATCTATCCTGAGGCTTGCCCTGGAAACTGGCAGGGCTCTACCACTCACACTTGTCACTTGCCTCTCCCCAGGGTTGTAGATGTGTCTGTGCCCAAACTCCACATCAGGGGTACCCATGACCTGAAGAAGATTCTCTCCCACCTGGGCATCACCAGGATCTTCGAGGAGCACGGCGATCTCACCAGGATCTCCCCTCACCGCAGCCTGAAAGTGGGCGAGGTAAGCCTGCCCCGCCCCCTCCAGCACCGGAGCCTTCATAGCCCTGGGCCAGAGCCGCCCTCACAGTGGCTATACAGGAAGGATTCCAATCGCCAGGCCCAGCGACCTAGAATCCAGCTCTGCCCTGACAAGCCATGTGATCCTGGGAAAATCATGTGACCTCCCCAAACCTTGTGTTTCCCGTCTTTAAAACTGGTGCTGTTTTGGAAATGAATTCAATTCCACAAACATTGATCAAGGCCTGGAACTTTTACCAGGCCTAGAAGAGGTCTAGGTCTAGCCCAGACCCTCTCTCCAAGGCCTCGAAGACTTCTTAGGGGTAAGTGGTGAACAGGTTTTGCACAAGGAAGAGACAGAGCACAGGGCCTGTGGTCTCTGGCAAGGGTGGGCACCTGCCTTCGGGGCAAGAAGAGAGCACATACAGGCAGGGTCACCAGATTTAGCAGACGCAATATAAGATACCCAGTTAGGTTTGAATTTCAGATAAACAGTGAATTATTTTTTGTAGTGTAAGTATGTCCTAAATATTATATGGGACAGACTTATACTAAAACATATTCATTATTTATCTTGAATTCAAATTTAACTGGACATCCTGTATTTTACCTGGCAACCCTACTTTTGGGTTAAAAGGGCATCAAAAGGGGAAAAGATTTCGACAAGCAGAGATGGGTACAGGAGGATCTTCCAGCTGGGGCAACGGGAATGGCGTGGCGGAGGATGGGTGGTGGGGACTGGAGAGGGGATGGGGAGGTTCCAGGCAGTCTGGGGGGATCCTGTCTGCCAAGTGGAGCCAGCTGCTCTGGATCCCAAGGCACAGACTCAGCTGTCCTTTCCAATTTGTAAGAGGGAAAGACTCAGCCAACAGAATTTTCTTGCTTTTGAGTTTTTCTGCCACAGCCGTCCCCCAAACGCTCAATGCCAGCTCCCCTTTCTGTGGTTCTTGAATGACTCGTTTCTTTCCCATAGGCAAATGTGCTGATAGCTGTGATCCTAACACAGGGTATTGGCCTGTTTTCTGCAAGTAAAATTGTTAGACTTTTGCAGACTAGAATGAAATGTGTGGGTATTTCCCAGAGGCCTGTCAGGTTCCTGGTATCCATCACCTGGTCACAGATACTGATGCCATTGGGGTGGGTCTGGTCTCTGAGTCATCTCAAACAGCTAATCCAGAATCCGGCTTCCTCTTAAGCACCCACCAGGTGCATAAAAGGAGGTACAGGGGCTTCAGCCAGGGACACCCCCATCCTCCTCCTACCCAGCCACGGTTCAATAGACCCTTTCTGCCGTGGTGACGGTGGATGCCTCCCTGTAATTCACGGGAAGGACAGCAACCCCCACTCCGTTTCCCCACCGCCCCCATAACTGATGTTCCCCCCCGCACCATCTTTTCTTTATGCTGCGTCTGCCTGTCAAATACCCTCCAGCAATGATGGCAGAAGAGCCAAGAGCCACGGGGTGGCTGGCACCAGCTGAGCTACTGCTGTGCTGGGCAGCTTTGGCCAATTTGTCTCCCTCTCTGGGGCTCTCTGGGCCTCTGGCCCGGCAGTCTCGAAGCAGCAGGCAAGCACTGACCTTGCCCTTGGTTCCCGCAGGCGGTGCACGAGGCTGAGCTGAAGATGGATGAGAAGGGTACGGAGGGGGCCGCGGGCTCCGGAGCGCAGACGCTGCCCATGGAGACGCCAATGCCCGTCAAGATAAACAAACCCTACATACTCATAATTCACGAGACGTTGACACCTTCCATACTCTTCTTGGGAAAGATTGTTAACCCTACTGAGTAATAAAGGGGAATTCTTGCTTGCTGCAGACGTCAATTACGGCTTGGGGCTAAAAATGTTTCATCTCCCTGGGACGGAGGCCACGTGCACATTCTAATCGAATCCCAAGACGGCCTAGTGAGAGCATCGCCAGCTCTCAGGGCTCCTCCGTGCATTTCCTCCCTAAGCCCCTCCCTGCCCGCTCCACTGTCAGGATTAGGTGCCCCCCACCCACTTGGCAGTGTTCTCTCCTCTCCAGCAGACAGGGATTTTTTTTTTTTTTTTGTGATTCAATAAACAAACACTCTTTCCTCCTCCCCGCTGCCCCAGGTCTGCTGGCTGTTGGTGGATAATTTAGGGAAGGTGTGAGCCACAGCAAGTACCTGGGGTTTGAAGTGAGAGAGAAACCTGGGTTCAAATCCTAGAACAAGGTATCTTTGGGAAAGCCACATACCTTCTCAGCGCTGCTGGATCATGCTTTCCCCTGTGGGTCTCTGAGGAAGCTAGCTATTGTGAGTATGCTTTAGGGAAGTTGGTCTCCCTTTGCCAGTCCTTGGCCTTGGGTCTTTGGCAGCCCTTGGCCTTGGGTCTTTGGCATGTGATCTACGCAGTTATCTTCCCCAGCGTGTCCAGCTAAGAGCTCTGGGCTCAGCCAGGCATCCAGACAGATGACGAGACAGAGGTGGGGCACAACAGGAAGATCCTGGGACTCCCCTGTCTTGTCGTCAAAGGCAGGCCCAGCTGTTTGAACCTGTTAGCAAACTCAGCTGAGCGAATGGGGTCCCTGCATCTGCCCATAAAACGCGGCCCTGCAGGGTCTGTCTGTAACCACTAGGGGGCACCAGGTGTTCACGGGGCTGCTTAGGCTTCCAGCCTGCCTGGGCGGTCTCATTTCAGGCAGTGGTTCCCTTCTTCCTGCAGTTCCCTTTGTCTCCGGTGTTTGGGGAGGAGGGGATCTGACTGGCTTGGCACTGAGAAGCCTGAGAGGGGAATTTGCATCCCCTGGGCCTGTCTTGCAATTTGCTGCTCCTGGTACGCTTTGTGTTCTGGTCACAGCTTCCCTGAGGGCAGCCAGAACAGACATCTGCATGACAGATGTGGAAACTGAGGCTCAGAGAGGGAAAGTAACTTCTTTGAAGCCTCAGGGTTAGCCACAGTTCCCCTGGCTTCTGGTTTGGGGCAGGAAGGAAGGGGTCCCGCACTGACCTGGGGCGGGAGACGCACTGCTCAGCCTCTCCCCAAGCTTCAGTGAGTAAGCGCCTCCTCCTCCTCTTCCTCCTCCTCCTCCTCTTCCTCTCCTACTCCATCCTGGGCACAGCCCACAGGCTGGTGGGGAGGCAGCCTGGGAGGGGCTGGGCTAGCAGAGGGTGCTAAGTGCTAAGACTGGGGAGCCCAAGAGGACGCGGCTCCTGAGAAGGTGGGAGTTGGGGCGAAGGTTGGGCCCCCGCCCAGGGACACAGACTGGGGCAAAAGGCTGTGAATCCAGCAAGCTCTTGCTGACATCACCATTCCCCTGCCCCAGCCCGAGGGGGGGGGTGCGGGAAGGCCTCGGATGGACACAGGAACCCTTAGGTGTATGACATTTGACCCTGGGGACTTGGCACTGCCAGGTAAGACATTTAGGGACCCAGTGACCTGGGCATGTCTCTTAACTCTTCAGAGGCTCAGCCTCCTCATTGTTGAAAGAGGGTAACAATGTCTACCTCCGGGGCCGAGGACCTCTAAGGATTACGGGAGGTTGCGTAGAGACCGTGCCGGGCATATAGGCGCACAGTACAGGGCGGTGGCAACCTCCCACCACCCTCACTCGAGCCTCTGAGATGACCAGACGTTTTCCAAAAATCTGCCCTCCAGGCATGTGCCTCTGCCAACCCCTCTCGTGGGAATTCCCTCCTCCTGCCTAGGGAGCTCCCGCTCACCCTTTAATACTCAGGCCATTTTGGCCTCTTTATGAACTTGACTTTTTCCCCAGCATCTTCTAAGCAAGCGGTCCCCGACCTTTTTGGCTCCAGGGACCGTTTTCATGGAAGACAATTTTTCTATGAACCGGGGAGGAAGGGGGGATGGTTTCGGGGTGATTTAAGCACACTGCATTAATTGTGCACTTATTTCTATTATTATTACATTGTAATATATAATGAAATAATTATACAACTCACCATAGGTTGGAGACCCCTGTTCTAAACAGCCCTCTGAGACAGCATTCACCTCCATACCTGAGGATGGCTGGAGGATCTCGAAGCTCCCTCCACCCTCATGGGGGCTGCAGTCAGTCCTGCGCTGAGCAAAGGCTTACGGCTGCCACCTCTGGGCTGGTTGGTAATGTGAATAGACAGCTCCTGCAATAGGCAGCTCCTGCCTAATGGGGTTAATATTCAGTGGGAACAGCAGCCGTGAATCGAGTAAACACACATGGAAGTTTCTCCCGAGCTGCAGTGAACTCCTGGGTGCTGGGAGAATGTGTACTGGGAGGGTCTGATCCAAGCAGGGGCCCAGGGGAGACATCCCCAGGGACGTGATGTTTGGGGAGAGCTCCGAATGCCGGGGAACTCATCTGTTTTTAAACCGTTGCTATTAATGAAAACTTCATATACGTGTGTGATTTCTAGTGTGGTTAATAACGTATAAAACAAGGGTTGGTATTTCCAAGTATGCCCATTATAATTGGGCATAAACTCTAGTGCTTTCTTCATCTTCCTTTTAACTAACTCTATTTTTTAAAATGACTATTGCACATCTGAACTATTTGTCAATATGATTTCCCACTTTCACAGCCATGTTTTTATTCTTCACTATGGAAACAAGCTCTATTCTGAAAAAGAAAAAGAGGAAGAAGTTAGGGGGGAGCAGAAGGAAGGACAGGTGCAGAGGCCCCGGGGAGGGAAGGTGGCGTGGAGGACGGGAGCAGTGACGCTGCAGAGGCAGGTGGGGCTTTCTGGCCACCCGGGGAGCGCTGGGGTTTAACTGAAGAACTGTGGTGGCCGTCACAGGTATTTGGTTGGAGAGTAACTCAGGCAAACTCATGTGTTCTGAGTGTCCTTCTGGCTGCAGGCTAGGTGTCCTTGTGTCCTTGTGCCCAGGCTGGTGCATGGCACAGGGCACGTGCTCAGCATAGGATTGCTGGAAAGAAAGACCACCGCACTGTCACCCTTGTCCAGACACGGCCACCCCCCTCCAAAGCTCTCCTCTCCTCTGGGAGGGCAGTTTCGTGCCTTAGCCTGGCAGGCCTGCCCGCCGGGATGTGGCCGTGCCTGCTGCACCGGTGGGTCTGCACTGCCACCTCCCCACACTGCTCGTGCGTCCCACCCTGCCAGGGAGCTGTCCCTGAAGCCCGTTCTGTCCCACTCCCACCACTTCCTTTCAGTTGTTACTCAGCCTTCCAGGAAAGATCAACTCCCACGGTCTTCTCAGAATCCTTCACGTATTTGTGGACTGACCAGCCTCGTGAATGAGTGAGTGAATGAATGAATGGGTTTTGACTTTGGTGTAACCAACACTTCCCAGAGGCCTGTCAGAGCCTAGCACCGCACAAGGGCTCTCACCCCACTGACCCACCGCCCTCCCAGGCTGGTGCGGCAATCCCATTCTACCGATGAGACCACTGAGGCTGGAGAAGCTCACACAGCTTGCCCAAAGTCCCAGATGGCCACAGCGCGGGGACCAAATGCAAGTCCCCTGAGCCTTTTCACCTTTCAGTCGTCCCAGCCATCTATCCAGCCATCTGTTCAACAACTGTTTCCTTGGGGTCCCCTTTGTGCCAAGGACTGTTCTCAGGACTTGAGGTACATCAGCAAACAAAATATGAGAAGATATTGCCCTGTGCAGGCCACAGGCCGGTAAAGAGAGTCAGACAACAAACAACAGGTGGATAAAAGAAATGAGAACATTAGGTGGCACCAGTAAGGGTGACGAGAGATGGTGCTGGCAAGCGTCAAGGTTGGCCTCCCCGAGAAGGCAGCACTCATTGCGGAGACGACAGATTCCGTGACTCTACTCTCCATGGTCTCTGCCGCACAGCTGGCCCCTGGAGCTTCATGGCCTGGAGACGCCCAGGCATGGAGGGCCTGGTGATACAAGAGGGTAGAATCCCAGGACAGAAAGACCCTTTTGACATGATCCAGTGTGACCTTCCGCCTGGCTCAGAAAGCTTCTGTCCAGCTCTGAGCAGGGGTCTCTCCTGCCTCCTCCAGCGCCGGAAGCCCACTTTCCTGGCCTGCCTTGCTCAGCCCACAGCATCTCCTGCCCAGGCTGAGGTCATTCACATGGGCACACACCGGAAGTGACAGGCCGATGCGCTGGCGGCGATAATCACAGGTGGGAAGTGCTGGTCCTTGGCCCTGCTTCCCCCAGATACTGACTGCGTGGCCTGGGCAAATACCTTCTTCCTCGTGGGCTTCTGCTTTTCCTCTGCGCAATGACGGGGTTCCCCCAGATGACCCCAGAAGACCTTCCTATCTGAGACAGTACTTTGGCACTCATATTGTAAATGAAAGAACTGGCTCTGGAGTTTCACGCGTAGTCATTCTTCCCTCCATTCGTATATTCAGAAAATCTTTGTTGAGCCTCCTCTACGTGCCAGGCAGTATGCCAGGGACGGAGAAGCCAGGTGAGCGGGACAGACAGGGGCCCCGTCCAGGCAGAGCTTAGGGGTGCACGGCCTGCTTACTCCACATCTCCCGGTGTCCTGTTCAGGCCCAGCCAGGAGAATGTTCCCTGACCTGCTGGGTCGCCCCATCGGGGATCAGGTTCTGCAACGAGGGTACAAAGCCCTGGCACCCTTTCTCTTTGGGAAACCTGCTTTCCATGAGTGTTCGGTTTCTCGAGTTTTATTTATTCCTGAACCACTTTTGCAAATATGGCTGAATTCTCATCTATCTTGTACTATCACATACTCAAGGTCTATCTTTATGTCAATTCATGTTTTAAACAAAGAGAAATGTGTTTAAAAGAAAAACTAATATCGCAATCATACACAGAAACCAGTATATCATACACAGAAACCGGTATAACTTGCCACACGTGGAAAGTAAACATACACGCCACAAAACCAATTCGGGGGTAAGTTCCACCAAGACTGTTGCCTGCCACAGGGTCCCAGCCTGAAGCTCTCCTTTGTCACAAAGGAAAGTCAGCAAGTCCCAGGGTGGTAAAGACGTGCTGGCCCTGAGCTGAGACACTGTCCTTGGGGAGTTCAGAAAGGGCGAAAGAAAACTGGAAGAGGGAGGACTTTGACACTAGATGATTCCACGTCGTGGGCAGAAACCACCAGACATTGTTTAGTCTGTGAGCTCAGAGAAGTCGCCACCCCTGATCCCTGGCGTCTTACTTAGGTCAAGGTTGGAATGTTTTCTGACTTATGTGCTTAACTGATTGGCCTTCCTTCCTTCTTTTTTTTTTTTTTAAATAAACTTTTTAATTTGGGGGAATAATTTTAGCTTTACAGAAAAGTTATGAAGACAGTACACAGAGCTTCCATGTATTCTTCAACAGCTTCCCCTAATGCTAATGTTTCCATGACCACGGTGCATTTGTCATGACTAGGAACCAATGTTGGTTCATGACTATTCCCCAAACTACAGATTTTATTCAGATTTTACCAGTTTTTTCATTGATATCCTTTTTCTGTTCCGGGATCCAATCCAGGACACACTTTGAATTTAGTGGCCTTACATTTTAAGAACTTTGACAGGGGCTTCGAGCGGCTGGAGGTTGGTAGGAGGCCCCAGAGTTGGACAGGCTGAGATCAAATTCAAAGTTGTGCCATTTATTTAGTTTGTGACATTAGGCAAGTCGCTTGACTGTCCTGATCCTTAGTTTTGCCTGTCTGTGAAGTGAGAATCACAGCATGGATCTCCCAGGGTCTCTGCTGAGGGGATTAAATGATATAATACACACAAACCTACTTAGTACCTGCTAAGCCCCGTCCATCTCCGTGTTGGCTTTTAAAGGCATCCGGGGCAGGAAGGGAAGTCTCCTGGGTGGGCTTCCATGAATGCTGCTTGTCCTTCCTACATAGATAACTTTTTGTTTGTTGTTTCCTTCACCATGATATGGACAGAGGAATCACAGATTCCCGGATGGGGCTGGAGAAAGGGGCCCTCCAGGATGAAGACCTTTTCTGGGGCAGGGATCCCATGTGTTCCATGAAGTCAAAAGTGTGACGTCTTGCCAAACACAAAACAAAACAAAGCAAATTAGCAGACAGACAAAACTCCTCAGGGCCTGGGGCCCTGTCTGGATCTATCCCTCCTTCCCCAACTCCACCCTCAGCTCGGTTCAGATTCCTAAAAGTCAGGTGACCACGCTGGGCAGGCCAAGAAATGAACAATGTTGCCGCAAAAGAAGTTGCAGGGAGCTCTGAGGGCCGCGTCCCCCATGCAGCAGGTCCACGGCGGGGACTGCAGGTCCCAAGTGGGGAGGCTTATTCACAATCTGAGGAGTAGCTTCTGGTGAAGATAGCACTGCTAGAGTGGGCTGGAGACACCCAGTCTCCTCCCCTGTTAAGAGAAAAACTAGGGGAGATATTAAAACAAGTATTCAAATAGGAAATTATAAAGATGGAGTTAGATTTAAAAAGTGATATGAATAGCTCCATAAAACCAGAAATGGGGCAGAAGCACAAGGTATGGGAAGTAGGCGAGATCCTGTAGCCAGAAAAGAAGAGTCTAGAGAGGCCTGGACATAGAAGGAGAGGCGCCCTGGAAGAGGAAGACTTGGGATAAGGCCCCATCTCCATGGGACCGAGGATGCGCCCATGGGGTCTGCTCCTATTGCGTTGCCCCTTCAGCGGGACTGGTTTCATGAATTTGGAGAGAAATAGGCCTTCGCTTTCCAGGTGGCCCTGAGAAGCCCAGAGCTGGAGGAAATCTTGAAGAACTCTCTGGGGCAAGGGCAGAGGTTGGCGTGAAGTGGTTGGGGAGGAAGCACCCACCTCTCCTCACTCTCAAGTCTTCTCATCTTTCCCTGGAGAATCTGATTCAGTAGTTCCTCATGGGGCCTGGGGATTTGCATTTTAATGAAAACCCAGTTAACTAAGCTTGGGCAATCCCATACTCTTTCAGGCTGCCTCCCTGTTTCACCAGGTGTAAGCCTTTACAAAAGTCCCTGGGTGTGGGTGCGTGAATGCAGGGCCTGGCCCTCAGGCTTCCCAACAGTCCTCCCACTGGCCTCCCACACCCTTCTCCCTCCTCACATTCCTCTGTATTCTTCTGCCTCCCTCCCCATCACTCGTTGATCATAGTCCTTGCCCTGGAGGAAGCCACACAGGGTCCAGACTGTCTAATCAGGGAGGCAGACACATCAGAAGATAGCTTGCTACAGTTTGCTCCAGGTGTTTGTAAAGGGAGGAGCAGGATTTCTGTGGGATCCAGAGAAGACTGTGGAGTGGGTGGTCTTGAGCTGCACTTTCAGGATGGAAGGAGTATGTCAGGTGAAGAGAGTGGGGAGTGTAGTGCAGGCCGACTCAGGATCACGTGTGATCATACGGAGCAGGGAAAGAAATGATGGGGTGGCATTCAGTTCATTTTATTGCATTAATAATTAATATTTAGGGTTTGTTATTTAGATATAGTTTGCACAAAGTACACAAATATCACAAATATTTCTGCCCATTATTTCTTCAAAAGTCTCTGTTCTCCACCCTTCCTAGGATTCCAATTACGCATATGTTAGGCCATTGATAGTGTCTTACAAGTCACTGAGGTTCTGTTTTTTGTTTGTTTATTTGTTTGTTTCCCAGCTTGCTCTCTTCAGTTTAGATAGTTCCTATTGACATGTTTTAAGATCACTGATGTTTTCTCCTACAGTATTAAATTTGCTCTTAGACCTAGCCAGTGAGTTTTTTAATTTCAGATCATGAATTTTTGTCTCTGGAGTTTGATTTTATTCTTTTAATGATTTTACTTTTATCACATTATAGTAATATTTTCCTTATTTAAGCACATTTTAAGTAGCTGTTTTAAAGCCCTTGTCTGCGAATTCTTCACTGTCTATTATATCTGGGGCTGTTTCTATTCCCTAATTTTTCTTCTGGTCCTGGGTCACATTTTCTTATTCTTGGAATGTCCAGCAATTTTTGATTGGATGTTGGACATCGTAACATTACAATTTCATTGTCTGGATTTTGTTGTCTTCCTTTATATAAAGTGTTGACATTTGTTTTAACAGGGAACTGAGTTACTTGCAGATCTGCTTGACCTTGTCGAGGCATGTTTTCAAGCTTTGTTAGGGTGAGTCTAGTGTAGTTTTAAATCAAAGTTAGTTTAGCCCTAATGCCAAGATGTGACACTTCTGGGTGTCTACTGAGTACCCCAGGTCTCTTAACTCCAGGTGGTTCTAACCTGAATATCCCCACACTTTGTGAACTCTAGGAATTGTTCTGCTTACATCTTCACAGTGGTTTTTTGTTTGTGTGTGTGTGTGTGTGTGTGTGTGTTTTCACTAACCATATGTAATTTCACTTTATGTGTGCAGAGCTTAGCACTTAGCTTTGCACTTAAGGAGACCCTATGCACATTTCTGAAGATCTCCTCTCTAGTACTATGCTGAACAAATTGTATCTTCCTCACTTTCTTAAACTCTGATGTCTGTCTCCCAAGCTCAGTCAGACTACCATGCTCTCCTTGGGTTTCCCTCCTTTTGCCCAGAATGTACCTTTAGGCAGAAAATTAGGGCAATCATAGGGCTTACCTCATTTGTTTCCCTTCTCTGCCTGTTGTCCAATGTCTGAATTATTTTCTGTATTTTCCAGCGTCTCAATTTTTTCATATATTTTATCCAGTTTTCTGTTTGCAAGTCCAATATCAGTTACTTTGTCTTGGCCGAAAGTGTAAGTCAACTCAAACTTTACATATGTATATACCTCTGTAACCTCACCTTAAGAAGATATAGAACTTTTCATAACCCTAAGAGTCCCTCTTGCTCATTTCCAGTCAGTATTACCCCTCAGAGGTAAAGTGATCCTTTAATCTATCTCAATTCATTCATTCATTTAGCAAATGCTTACAGAGCCCAATACTAATTGGCCAAACAGTAAGTGTACAGGGAGAACAAGGTAGACGACATCCCTTACTCGTGAACTGTTGAGTCACATGAACAAACATGAAACTATGGCAATCATAAGTGTTTTCACTAAGAAGCTAATGGCTGGTACTATAAAAACATTTAATAGGAGGAATTTTCCTTATCTGAGTGGTCAAAGAGAATTTCCTTGAGGAAATGACATGAGCTAAGACCTAAACAATGAGTAGGAATTAATTAAGGGAAAAGTTGGGATAAAGGAGTGGGAAGAACATTCCAGGATTAGAGAACAATGAATATCACATGTGAGCATCAAAAAATGGGCGGAATGGCCTGATACAGAAGTCAAGAGCAAGGAGTTTTGTGGTGTGACGTGTGATGAATTAGAGTGGTCAGTATGTTAGCTGAATTAAAGATTTCAGTGTTACTTTGGGAAATGGGAGGCTGTTTGGGACATTTTAAAATAGGTAAGTGACATGGTCAGGTTTGAGTTTTAAAAGATCATTCTAGCTGCCACATGTAGTGTGAATTGGAGGAGCAGGACGGGCTATGCAGAGACACCTGTTAGGAGGTTTCTGCAGTTGTCCAGGCAACAGGCAATGGCAGCACAACTAGCCCGCCAGTGGTGGAGGCAGAGAAAAGTGGATGGACCTGAGGAATATTTGGGAGGTAAAATTGACAAGACTGGTGATGGGCTGACACAGGGAATGAAGAAGGAAGTGCAAGGATGACTCCTAGGCTTGACTAACTAGGTGAGTGGTGGTACCAGCGGTTGTAATGCTGAAAAAGGGTTTCCGTTGTGACTGTTGCTGGAAGATGGTGCTTGGGAAAGAGTCTGAGTTCAGTTTGGGTCACACTGCACTTACGGTTCATTTGCAACCTCAGCAGGAGATACAGAGTAGGCAGCTGGATCTATGGAGTTCAGAGGACAGGACCGAGCTGGAGGTTAGAAACAATACATCCTTTGCATCTCTTAGTAATGAAGCCGTGGGCGTCATGGCATGAGATCATCTGGAGGGAGAGGAGAGATTAAAGTGAGGAGGGAGCTACAACCGAGTAACTGAGTGCCAAGGCTCGGCAACGTGCGAGGACCAGGAAGGAGACCAGGAGCACAGGGTGGGTAAGGAGGAAGCGCAGAGAGACGTGAAAGATCCAGGGGAACGTGGTGGCATGGAGCCAAAGGGGAGGACTGGATCAGAAGCCAAGTGCGGTCTTCAGTGCTGGATGCTACTGGGAGTCGAGGAAGATGGGATCCTAGACATGTTCGTTGCCTTTTAGCAACATCTGGATGAGGTTTCTGTGGACACAGGGGCCAGACTGGAGTGGGACAGGGAGGGAGTGGGATGTCTTTCGGAGGAGGTTAGGCAATTCCTTTCCTGAAGGTCTCTCTTTTATGCGAGGTAGGAGGCCACAGAGGCCATGGGCACACAGCTCCTGAGGACTCAGGCCACAGTGGGAGGAAGATGGAGATAGGGCAGTGGCCAGAGGGAATGAGAGGGGACAGGAGGGATTTTATCGTTGTGTTGAGGGTGGTGCTCTGCTTGTCTCAATGGGCAAGACTCGAATGTGTGTCAGAGTCAGTGGCAAGCATCTGGTTGAGAGGGAGTGTTTAAGCACAGAGGAGAGAGGTGGAAGGCCCCCTGATGGAGAGAAGAGACACTTCCCAAAGCTCAGGGAGGGGGACTGGTCTTCGAAGGAGGGGGGCTCCTCCGCTGTGCTGATAGAGTGGGGGAGGGGATGGAGGAAGGGTGCCTGGGAAAATAGGGACACGCAGAGAGGATGTCTTTTGGAGGAGGTTGAGGCGATTATTTTTTCTGAAGATCTCTCTTTTACGTGAGGTAGGAGGCACAGTTGTGTGCCGAGAGTGAGGGTGTGTGTGCGTGTGCATGTGTGTGTTTGTGTGTATGCGCACACCCATGTGGGCACACGTGCATATGTGGCAGGGTGGGCATTCACTTTAACATGGAAGAGGTTGACATGCTCCCCGCAGTCCGTGGGAGAGTGACTCCATCAGTTACATGCTGCCGGGCAGGTAAAGGTTGGTGACCGGAATGCACAGTGGGTCAGACTGCCGGGCCAGGCAGGAGCAGGCAGACAGGTGGGTTCTGTGGGTTTGGAGTCTGGCCAGAAGGGTGTGTCACAAAGACAAGGGCCCCATGGGTGGAGGGGATTGGGATGAAATGAAGCCCTTTGACACCCAAGCTGGATAAAGAGGCAAATGAAGACGGGGCCAGGGGTGCACAGGGAGAACAGGACAGTAGGGTGCTTGGAGATAAAGCTGGGGGGTAAGTCGTGGCCCAACAGAGAAGGACCTTGAATGCCAAGAGCATGGGCATTTCTCCTGAGCTCCGTGGGGAGCCGTGGAGGAGCTCCCAGATCTGCATCTGGGAAGCTCCCTGTCTGTGGGCGGGTGAGCACTGGCGGTGGGGTGGGGACGGAGAGTGGAAGGTGGAATGCAGCTGTGCTGCCAGAGGCTGGGAGGGAGGGCCCAGGTGCAGCTGGCCCAGGGGGAGCCCAGTGTCCCTGTCACTCCAACCAGTGCAGTCCACTGGCTGGACACAGGCACAACCCCAGGACACTACAGAGAGAGGGACAAAGGTCCCAGCAGGGCTGGCAGAGAGAAGGGGTGACCACAGAAGGACAGGAGCTTGGGATGGGGAGAGGCCAAGAGGGGAAGGCGTTGGACTTTAATAGCCAACTGACTGCACTTTCACCGGGGTTTTCCCCTGGGGTGTAAGGACCTGGCCCTTGAGGCCCATGGAGCCCCAGCCCCTGAAGGGAGGGGCCTTTTGAGACCACCTCTACCTATCCTATGAGAAGGAGTGACTTGTCTGAGATGACATGGAGGCAAGGGCCATTGACAAGCCAGGACACTTAATAGCCGCCTCCCTGAGTTCAGGGGGTCTCCCCTAATCAGCCCAGGCCCGAGAGGAGCAGGATCTGGGGCACGGAGTCGGATGCCTATAGTGGGCCATGTCTGCCAATGGGGAGGTGGATTCTCTGGGAGGCATAGCCAGGTGTCAGGAGGTGCCCCTGAGAGCCGCCCCCAACCCCAGGCAAAGCCTCTCCAGAGAGGCCATCCTGTTGGTCCGTACTGTGTTGCCGATGGCCTGGGGTGTTTAGGTCTCTGCTTCAGGGACTGCACCCTCAGCTTACTGCCCTCAACATTCTTACTTCTCTTGCAGACTTACTTTGTCCCAAAATGGCATCTTCCTTGTATGGGGTTCTCTTCATTGTTGGCCTGTGTGCTCCAATCTACTGTGCTCCCCCAGCCAATATCCCCAGAGGAGGATCCGCCTACCCTTCCTCCATAAAGAGCACCCCCACCTCCCCGGTGTCTTCCCACAACACTGACTTTGCCTTCCATCTGTACCGGAGGCTGGTTTTGGAGGCCCCGAGTCGGAACATCTTCTTCTCCCCCATGAGTGTCTCCACTTCCCTGGCCATGCTCTCCCTTGGGGCCCGTTCAGCCACCAAGACCCAGATCCTCCAGGGCCTGGGCTTCAACCTCACATGCATGCCAGAGTCCGCCATCCACCGCGGCTTCCAAAACCTGGTCCACTCATTCACTGTCCCCGGCAAAGACCTGAGGTTGCAGATGGGTAGTGTCCTCTTCATCAAGAGGGAGCTGCAGCTGCAGGCACGTTTCCTGGACAACATCAAAAGGCTATACGAGGCGAAAGTCTTTTCTACAGATTTCTCCAACACCGCCATTGCCCGGGCAAGGATCAACAGCTATGTGGAGAAGGAGACCAGAGGGAAGGTCGTGGACTTAATCCAAAGCCTTGACCCTCTGACAGCCATGGTGCTGGTCAACCACATTTTCTTTAAAGGTACGGATTTGAGAGGTTGATTTTGTTTTGTTTTGTTTTGTTTTCTTAGTCAAATATGCAAGGTAGACAAACCCTAGACAGCAGGGTGAAGCAGTGGGAGGGCCTGAGTTCTAATTAGCTTTGCAACTGGCTGTCTGCAGGACCTTGGCCACCTCGAGTTTATTCGTTACAGTGGGGATTCATTCAGTTCTGTCTTTGGACAGATTGATTAGATGTCTTGAGAAGCTGACATTGGACTCAGTGGGTAGCCCACAGGAAAAGTCTTCTGGAAACTAACTTGGGACAAAGGATCTCATCTCTTGCCCCACTGTTCCCTGAAGGTTTTAGAGGAGGGACACAGAGCTCTCTGGCAGACAGCTCAGTTTAAACAGCAAATCCAAGGATGAGAACACTTTCACAGGGGTGGAAATGTTGACAGGCCAGTGTAAATGTCATTCACATCCCCCATACAGCTGTCTAGAGCTTTACAGTTTGCACCATGTTGTTGTAGAATGCACATCAGCTTGGAAGTCTGGTTTGAATTTCATCTTTGCCTCTTATTTGCACCATAATCTTTAGCACATTGCTTAAAATATCTGGCCTGTATCAAGTGCCTGATTTGTACCGGTGTCTGTGATGAGTGCATGGGTGGATGATAAAGCCAACTTCAGAGGGCTGTGCTTGAGGTGGAAAAGCCCAGCCTCTCCAGGCAGAGTTATCATGGATGCTGCTATATCATCCCTCCCTCCTCCCCCACTGCCCTTCCGTTATGCCCTCGTCCATCTATCTGTCCACCCATTTAACCATTCACCAGTTCATACATCCATGCACCCATCCACCCTCCATCCACACATCCACCCATCCACCCTCCCTCTACCCATCCACCCTCCATCCGCCAATCCACCCTCCATCCACCCATCCACCCTCCATCCACCCATCTACCTTCCATCCACCATCCATCCACCCGTCCACCTTCCATCCACTCGTCCACCTTCCATCCACCCATTCACCGTCCATCCACCCATCCACCCTCCATTCACCCATCTACCTTCTATTCACACATCCACCCTCCATCCACACATCCACCTACCATCCACCCATCTACCTTCCATCCACCCTCCATCCACCCGTCCACATTCCATCCACCCATTCACCCTCCATCCACCCATTCACCCTCCATCCTCCCATCCACCCTCCATCCACATATCCACCATCCATCCACCCATCCACCATCCATCCACCCATCCACTATCCATCCACCCATCCACCATCCATCCACCTATTCATGAAGCTATCCTCCCATTTATCCATCCATCCTGCAAAGAAGGAAGAGGAGGAAAAAATCCAATATGCTTTGAAGCTCTTACTAAGTTACCTTCACTTGTATGTGCTGTTCTATTTAACCTAATTCTATTTAACTGAAATATAACTCACATACCATAAAATTCACCATCTTAAAGTATACAGTTCCATAGTTTTTGTCTTTAGTATATTCACAAAATTGTGCAACTACTCCTTCTATGTAATTACAAAGCATGTGCATCACCTCAAAAAGAAGCCCCGTACCCATTAGCAGTCACTTGCCATTCAATTGTGCTATCTTTGCCTCACCAATTGCACTGTGACATAAAGACCTCTCCTCTCTTTGTGCTAGCCAAGTGGGAGAAGCCCTTTAACCCTGCAGAGACAAAGAAAAGCTTCCCATTCCTGGTGGGCAAGGGAACCACTGTGCACATCCCCATGATGCACCAGGTGGAGCAGTTGGCTTTTGGGGTGGATCCAGAGCTGAACTGCTTTGTGCTGCAGATGACCTACAAGGGAGATGCCATGGCCTTCTTTATCCTCCCTGGCAAGGGCAAGATGAAGCAGCTGGAACAGGCCTTGTCAGCCAGGACGCTGAGAAAGTGGAGCCACTCACTGCAGAAGAGGTGGGCATCTGTGTTAATTTGTTGAGACCTTAGGCAGGGGAAGTTGTACATCCAAGGATGGGGGGAAAGACTATGCTAACAGCTGCCAAATAATCACTCCTGCAAATTGAGCACCAACTGCATGCAGGATAGTGAACCTGGTGTTATGTATACGTGTTTTTACTTGAACTTCACTATCACCTGATGGATGAGAAGTCTTATCACTACCCATTTCACAGATAAGGAAGTAGAGGCTCCAAGAGGCTAGCCCAAGGTCATGTAGCTATTACATCACTGCAGAGCTATATTGTCATGGTAGCTATTATGTGCAACCAGAGCTTGCTCTAGAAGCCAGTCTGATATTGAATTTCATGGAATGATCCCGTAAAAGCAAACAAATTAAAAAAGCATTGATGCTCACCTATAAAATGAGGATGGTAAAATGACCAAATCCATAGGTTGTTGAAAAGATAAAATAAGTCACAATTTACAAAGTGCACTGGAAGACAGTAAGTGCTCAGTAAGTGTTAGCTAATAGTAACATTATTATTGGTTCTGTAATTATCATGGAGAGTATCGAAAGAATATGGAGACCATAAAGAGGATTAACTGTAAAAATAAAAGGAATTTCAAAGTTGGGTGTTCAGTCTCTTAGCAATATTTTCTTGGCATCATCAGCAACATTTCCGGGTGCTCAGTCTAGGAGGAGAGAAAGGACAGGATGGAGGATGAGTGTCATTCAAGAAAGACCATGGTCAGTGCCCCCGGAGGTTGTTGGGGGGCAAAGTGCAGAGTAGTTTCTGGGAAGAGACAGATCACTTTCAGCCAGGACTTGGGGACAGCTTTATGGAGGTGGTGGTGTTTAGCCACTAGTATGAGTAGGACATGAACACACAGAGGCTTGGGAAGGGTGGTTGGGGGAGAGGAAGTAGCACCAGCAAAGGTGCAGAGTGGAGGATCAAGAGATGCTGCAGGATATTTCATAGGTTTCTTCTCTTCTCAGACTGCACGAGGACGGGGTAGAGGATGAGGAGGTGGCAGGAAGGCTGGGGAGGGAGGGACAGGGCACAGAGCAGCAGATGGAACAGAGGGGGATGGAGACACCAAGGCAAGCACAGGGGACAGTGTCAGGGAGGAGAGAGCTGTCCACGGTGTCAGGTGTCACAAGACACCAGTCAGATGAGGGCCAAAAAGTGTCCATCTAACATCTTCCTGCTTTCCTTTCCGTGAGTCACTAAATACACGACCTCAGCCAAAGCACTAAAACTAAGCTTTACCATCTGTACTACAGGGGAACATTACTGAATGTGCCTGGGACAATGTCTGGCATGTAGTAAGTGTTCAACAAATGCCAGCTCTTCACTCTCGTTTCAGGGAAACCATAGCAAAGGAAGAAAACATTGTGCCAAACTCTAGGATTGAGCTGTCCAATGATAGGAGCCACTAGCCACATGTGGTTATTTCCATTTAAATTAACTAGAATTTGGTAACATTAAAAATTTAGCTCCTTGTTTGCACCTGCCACATTTCATGTTGCTCAAGAGCCACATGTGGCCAGCTGCTACCATATTGGAAAGCACAAATACAGAATCTTCCCAACATCACAGAAAGTTCTACTGGACTCTGCTGCGTGGGGGTGAGCAGGGTTGGTGTCAGGAAGGGCTGGTGGAGAGGCATGGTGGGCAGGGCAGCACCATCACTGTTTGATGTTTCCCATTGGTTTCTCCTTCTCTGGGCCGCCTTCTGACCTCTGCACACTACTTCATCGGGGGGCCTGCTGCCTTCTTGCATATATTCGGTGCTGGACTTGCCGAGCTGGGAGGCCTACTGCCAGGGCAACCTGGGTTGTTTGGCAAGGAGGTCTTGATTTTTTTAGCAGCAACCAACAAATACCTGGGGAAGAACCAGGTCTCCTAACATGCCACCTAGAAGCAGAGATGGAGACACCATGGGCTTGTGACCTTACCTCTTCCTTTTCCCTCCTCCACAGGTGGATAGAGGTGTTCATCCCCAAATTTTCCATTTCTGCCACCTATGATCTAGAAACCATCCTCCCGAAGATGGGCATCCGCAATGCCTTTGACAAAAGTGCTGATTTTTCTGGAATTGCAAAGAGAGACTCCCTGCAGGTTTCTAAAGTGAGTCGATTGAGGAGAATATTTGCGAGAAAGTCTGAGCTGGAAGTGTCTACAGAGATTGGTGAATGGAGCCCTCTCGTTTCTCTGATAAGGAACCAGTCCTGAGAGGTGAAATGATTTCTCTGTGGCCAGAGGGCTGAGTATTGTGGCTTCCAGGCCTGTGGCTTCACGGCCATCCTACAAAGAGAGAGAGAGAGAGAGAGAGAGAGAGAGAGAGAGAGATGACTTTTCAAACTTAGTATATTGGATCTAAAAGTCTAGATTTCTGATCCTCTTGAAATAAATCCCCACATGGGCAACAGTGAACCCAAACCCCTCCACAGCAGCGATAGCTGGGGCTGAGCCTGAACGCCCAGACTGTACCCTCCAGGTTACCAGGGCACCATGCTCTCATAGGAGGGCCCTCAGCTCACTGGGGTTACCTGCCCAACCCCTGCCTACATATGGGTTTCTGATCCCTGACCTAAAGTTTTGTTTTACAATGGATTATAATGGTCAGAAGTGGTCCCGGGACCACAGAAGGGGATCCTGTCATTGGTTTTCACGGAATGCAGAGAGGTCCCACTGGAATATGATGAGCGCAACAGACCTTTTCTCAAGGAAAATGCTTCTGTGCACCTATGAAGAACCATGCCTATAATCGCAGGACTCTCACAGCCTCCCTGGAGCTTAGGAGTGAGGGAACCCCAGGTTAAGAATCTCTTCTCTAGAAGACAAAGAAGGGATCCGACCTTTAGCAATACCAAAGCCACATGTGCCATGCAAGAACTGTAGCAATTGCTGTTGCTAGCAGGTACATGAGCATTTGCTTTGTATGATCTCCTTTAATTTACCCAACAACCTTGTGGCACACATGCAATTATTAGCACCTTTTATAGATTCGGAAACCGAAGCACTCAGCTTCTAAATAATTTCTGTAACAATAAGTGACAGAACTGAGCCTCAAACCTAGATCTTTCCGGTCTGTATTTGTAACCATTCAACTCCATGCGTAGAGGTCAATGGACCAGTAGCCAATACCAGTTGCAATTTATTGAGCAAAGATAATGCCAGACATGTGGCATACATAACCTTGAAGCCTCTCAAGGTAGGCGTCCCCATGCCCAGGCAAAAACACCAAAGCTCGGTTAAGTAGAGGTGTCTCCATGGGGGCCACTGATGTTTGTTTTTTCCTTGGCAGGCCACCCACAAGGCTGTGCTGGATGTCAGCGAGGAGGGTACTGAGGCCGTAGCAGCTACTGCCACCAAGCTCGTAGTCCGGTCGAAGGATGGCCCCTCTCACCCCACTGTCTTCTTTGACAGGGCCTTCCTGATGGTGATTATGAATGAAGCCACAGAGAGTATTCTCTTCCTAGGGAAAGTTGAAGACCCCACTAAGTCCTAGGAGGCAAATGGCCTGTTGACTGACTGCACATTGATAACACACAGGAAACAGCACACCACATGCCTCCTCTTATACTGAGGGTCTGCCTGACTCCAGCAGAGCTGCAAGTCTCAACACGGAACCGTCAGCAGAGACCCCAGTCACGAGCCAAGGCCCATTAACCCCAGTCGGTGCCCTTTCCTCAGATTCTCCCAGGTCTCTGGCTTCATGGAATATTGCTGGGCTGGCGTGTTGCCATTCCTTGAAACTCCTGGGACTGTTAACACATAGGTCAGGCACCTTTCTTGCAGAATTACAGTACTAAATTCAATAAAACTACAATGTGAATTCAGCTAGCAACAGGGCTCCCACATACCTGCAGGGTCTTAGTCTGAAAAATGATTTATTGGCAAAGTCAAAGTGGCTGGGCTGTCACCCCGTGACATTTCAGCAGCTGCATGAATTTGTTCAACAAAAACTTACTGAGCACCTAATACATGCTGGGGGTGAATTAAATGGACATGATCCCTGGCCTGTTGGGGCTAACTGGGGACACAGACCACCCAACAACAACAATAAAACCAACCCTTCAAACCCACATGGTTGTAACAGATTGGGATAAGTGCCAGAGGAGCCCCGAATGGGACGGTTGAGAGAGGAGGAGGGAAAGGGAGGCTTCCATGGCTGTGGAGGTCATGAGTCAGACACGAGCAGGTGTGCTGGAGGGACAGAAGAGGGGCCCTTGTGGCTGGAGCATCGTGTGTCACAGATGGAAGAAAAAAGGTGGGAACAAGGACACAGGCACAGAGAGGTCAGACGGTGTGGGGTGTTCTTGGCCAAAGAGGGAGGTCCGAGTTTGGTGGGGAGCGCCAGAAAACCAATGGACAACTAATGCATGGGCTACCATGGTCTCCCTGGGTGCCGTGGCACGATTTCCCATCTCAGCAGGGCTGGCTGCCTTCCTGACTCTGACGTTGTCATGCGTGTGTGTACACACACACATGCGCACACGCGCACACACATGCACGCACACACGCAGCCCCCTGGGTGCTCAGCCTCCTCCCTGCTGGCTGTAGTGACAACCGTCTGGCTCCCTTACTCTGAGTGCTGAGAGCGGGAGGCGGAACAGGCCACAGCAGCACCAAGGAAAAGCAGCGCGTGGCCTTCGCGCCGTCCCCACCTTGCTCCCTCCTCGCTGCCAGATGGGCGGCGCCTGCTCCTTCCTCCGCAGCCTGGTTACGCAGAATGTCCCCTGCAGCCTCCAGGGCAGCCTGAGCCTCCATCAGATCCAAAGACCCCTGCACCACCCCCTCCCGCCCCCACCTCACACTGGCAAAGGCCTTGAAGGAGCCCAGCCCCCCTACCCCCACACTCCCACTTTTCAAATGGCAGAGCTGAGACAAAAGGAGCAAAAACAACCAACCCAGGCCCCCGGGCAGAATGAGAACAAAAGCCCGGTTACTGGGGCTGCTGCTGACTTTCCCATGACGCCCCCACCTCACACTGGCAAAGGCCTTGAAGGAGCCCAGCCCCCCCACCCCCACACTCCCACTTTTCAAATGGCAGAGCTGAGACAAAAGGAGCAAAAACAACCAACCCAGGCCCCCGGGCAGAATGAGAACAAAAGCCCGGTTACTGGGGCTGCTGCTGACTTTCCCATGACGCTGCCTGTTCTGAGCTCCGTTTTATACCCACTGCTCTGCCCTCAGCCACGCCGTAAAGGCCGCAGTGGAGAAACCAACCCTGCTCTTCGCCCGGGAGCACAGTGGCCGGACCTGCTCCAGGCGCGGGCAGGTTCCCAAGAGCAGACAGGACATCCCGCAGCGGCAGGAGGAGATGGCAGGCGTGAAGAGCTGACTACCGGCACTTTGGTTGTTCCCAGCTAGCTCTTCTAGGAAGTATCGGGAGCCCCAATAGTTTGGGGTGGGTGAGGGCTTGTCAGCACCCCCACCTTGCTCCCAGGTGGCACCCTGCAAGGGCAGCAAGCCTCAGGTGTCTCCTGGTGCCCATTCCGGCTTGTGTTAACAAGCAGGTACGAGAACGGCCATCGCACATGGTCTGTCAGCTTGGTGAGCTCAGGGCTCTGTTTTTTGAGATAAGATGCGCTTTGCATTTTGTTTTGAAATTCATTTTAGTCAGGTGTGGCAAGATGACAGACACAGAGACACCTGCACTTGAAGGAAGAGCTTATTGCTTGGAGGACCCAAGAGGAGGGGCACGTCCCACCACACAGGGCCACAAGGGGGAGCCCTAGGAGTGGGAGGAGCAAAGGGGAAGGCTGGGCGGAGCCTCAGCACTGCCGTGGTGGGAAGTAGTTAGGTGGGGACATCCGCCTTGGGCAGGAAGTGAAACACAGAGCTGGGGGCTTGCGGTTGGAGGGTTTGTGAGATGGCGTGAATGTGATCGTCTGTGCCCGTGAGTTTGGCCCAAGATTTCAAGATGCAAAATCATTGGTCACAGAATATCAAGAATGATCATGACAGCATTATAGGAAGGTTCCACTCGAAGCAGAAGTGACAAATACAGACTGGCAGGCACCTCCAGCCCCACCCCATAGGAGAATCTGGCTCAGTCCCCAGGAGACTTTATGTTTACAAAGTCTCTGTTGGTGGCAACCACTGTGTCAACCTGAACGAGCCTTTGTTTCATGATGAAGCTTTGCTTGTATGATTAAATAGTTCTACTTTTTAGCAATTAACTTTACTGTTTTTTCATTATAAATAAGATAAGTTTCTTTGTAAGAAACTCGGAGAAAACAAAAATCTACAAAGAAGAACATAAAAGTCACCTCAAGTCCATCATCAAGATTCTCTCCTAAACAAATATTTGTTTTCATTCCCGGCTTCACTCTAGATACTTTGGTGACAGCAGAGAACATGAGTCAATGATTTCACTTTCTAGGGTTTTCAAAGTGGCAGGCAGAAAATTTTGTTCTACTTGCAGTATTTCCTTCCAATCTATTTTTTTTTTCTGTATACAAATACTTATTTGAAGTGGCAACAAAATGCTGGAACTGCTCAGGGTGGTGGAGAAGGCTCAGGCTGCGGTGTCAGATCCATCTTCTGAGTGGGGTCCTGCCCTCCGCACAGTAAGCAAGTTACTGAAGCTTGCAGGGCCTCAGTTTCCCGCCTGCGAGGTAGGGACGACTGTGCCCCTCTCGCATTCTTATCATGAGGGTGATCAGCAAAGAACACAGCTGGGATGGCACAAAGCTCCACACACGATCAGCAGCAGCGACCTTGCCACCACCCCGCCACCATCACCGTCGTCAGAACGTCCCCAAACCCAGCTGGGTCCCGAATCACAACGCGCTCCTCTGTTTGCAGGACAGGCGGCCAGCCGGGGCACATGCTTTGAGAAAAAGATCCCTTTCTGTTCACTACGAATTGTCTTCTCACCAGTTCCAGGAATTGCCCTGACAAACATTGACCAGGTTGCTGTGACCTCCAAACACCATTTCCCTGCGGGTAGGACGGACGCAGTGCTGAAGACCCAGGGCCCCGCTCGGTGACTCTGCTCCGTGAGTACTGTGCATGCCCAGATGGAGGTAAGGGGCAGCGGCTCTCCCTCCCTCCAGCCCTCCCCCCTCTCTTTCCCCCTCTCTGGCTGGGCTGGTGGCAAGGATGACAGAAGTAAGTCCCCTGAAGAAAAAAATGCAACCACGTACTGCCTCTGAATCCTGAAGGAGGAACCTCAGGTTTTCAATCACTTTTTATGGAAAATGTGGCCTTCAGGAGTTTTGAGAGGGGGAAACCCAAGTATTCCTGGCAGTTAGACAAAAAAAAAACAAAACAGAACAATACAACCCAAAGCAACATGATAATGTTGCTGTAGCAAATTTACCAGAAACTCAGCTATGCGGAAAGGGTTGTGCTCAGGAGCCCTGCTCTGGGACCTGAACCTGACTCCTGCCTCTCGCAGGTGTTGTCCTGACGCTGAGTCAGCTGTCCCACGTGTGCAGCAGGGATGATAAGGTAACCCTAAGGCTTAAGGCTCTCATAAGGATTAAACTAAGTAAGATAGAGCTAGTGTTTCTCAACAAAGGCACTACTGGCATTTGGGTGGGTCCACTCTTCATTGCAGGTGACTGCTCAGGGCATGTCAAGAGCTTTGGGCTGTCTGACTCGCCCCCACTGACCTCCGGTCTCACCCCTCCTCCAGTTGCTGAGATGACCCGAATTACACCCCCCCCACCACCACCCCTCCCTCACTTTTTTGGGAGCCAGTGATACAATAGATCTAATATCCCCATCACTTAATAAACTCTTATTAAGTGAGCAATTACAATTAATGCATAGAGTTCTTAATTTTCCCCTGGGATCTTTCCTGAAAAAAGAATTAATAAGGAAATTGGATATCATTACACACAACTGTGGTAGAAGAGGAAGAAAACTGGTGCCTTTATACCTCGTATGTCGTATAATCCTTACACATCCCCCCCAGGAGGTAGGCATTACCGATTGTGCGTTACAACATCAGAGAGGTTCCTTTGCACAGTGTCACACAGTGAGTTACTGCAGAGCCTTGATTCAAACCTGGGCCCCTGACTTCCAATTCAGTCCTCTGTGGGAAACAGATCCTTCTGCAATCTGAGAGTCCTTGGGGTACAGTTCGATGGAAAACGGTGCTGAATTCAATAGGACAAAAAGAATACACTAGAAATAGTTTCATCACAGTTGCTTTCTTATTTTATTCAGGGGCAGGCCAATTTTTAAATTGTTTTTCATCTTCCAAATTTTCCAGCAAAAAACATATCCTAAGTGTAAGGAAACTGTCATTAAATGAGCCCACACTGAGCTGTGCTGGAGGAGGGAGGACGTGGCCTTGGGGACATGCCCACAGGACTTTGACCAGCAAACACATTTCAACACGACAGATAAACGAGGCTGCATTTGTCCCTCGCTTCAGCTGGCCTTTGGGTTTCGCAGGGTGTTTAGGACACCAAGGGCTATAAACCGCCTGCAAAAATATGATCTCTCCTGCCTGGTCAGAGCACTTGTAATTGATCCAGAAGTCACTGGTTTGGACGAAAAGTATTAAAGGAGCCTGTTAAGACACAGATGTCATTAGGAAAACTAACAACAGGATGGGGTGGCCAGCAGTGCACGGTCACTCTGCTCCGGACATGGGAAGGGTGGGCTCTGAAGGGAACAGGAGGAAGACACTCCCCTCACCAAGGACATCAAGGTCTGGGAGGGACCAGGGGGCAATGTAGCGGTGAGTCCTCTGGGAGGACGGGATGTGCGTATGGGGCGTGGCAAGAGGGAAAGGAGGGACAGAGGATGGGCAAGCAGGAATGACACCGTTTGCCCTACAGTGACGCTTCCAGCTGGGCTGTGCTTTCTGCCGTGAAGCAAGGAGTCTCCTTGACCCTGCACCACTTCGGCCCCCTAGAAGTGGACTAAAGGCTCTTCTGGCACATTTTCTAACTTAAAATAGAGCACAATAGATATCGCATTAGTTTGCAAGGGCTGTCTTAACAAAGTACCATGTGTTGGGCGGCTTAAACAACAGAAATTTATCGTCTCACAGTGCTGGAGGCTGGAAGTCCAAGATCAAGGTATTGGCAAGGTTGGTTCCTTCTGAGGGCTGTGAGGGAGGGTCTGTTCCATGCCTCTCTCCCAGTTTGCGGGCAATCTTCAGCATTCCTTGGCTTGTAGCTGCATCACCCTGATCTCTGCCTTCGTCTTCACATGGTATCCTCCCCATGCGTGTGTCTGTGTCCAAATTTCCGTTCTTATAGGGAGACCAGTCATATTGGATTAGGGGCCTACTGCAATGACCTCATCTTAACCAATTACATCTGAAATGACCTTATTTCCAAACAAAATCACGTTCTGAGGTACTAGGGGTTGGGAGTTCATCATACGAGTCTTGGGCAGACACAATTCAACCCACAGCAGATATCCTCCCTACACCCCCACATTAACAAAGACAGAGGCCTCAGCAGCTGCCTAATGGCCATGCCTAGGGCCGAGGGAGGCCCAGCGTTACTTGTTGGCAGAGTGTCTGGAACATTTGCTCCATAGCATTCTTCTTGATTGGTAATCCCATATATATTTGCTTATTTAGCTATTGAGTATCACCTAAGCTAGCGTCAGCAAGGCCCTAAGCTTCATGAGATCAGGAGTTATGTTTGCTTCCTTCCCCTACTGGTTACTAGGGACCTAGTGCACTCCTTGGACCACATAGACACTTGACGGTTAATGACTGATTAACTTTCATTGAAAAATCATTGAAAGAATAACTGGAAAGAAGAAAGAAAAGAGAGGAAGGAAGGAAGGAAAGAAGGTAGGAGGGAGGGAGGGAAGGAAGGAAGGAAGGAAGGAAGACTATGGAAGTTGTTTTGTTTTATAGCCCAGAGTCCTTTACAAAACAAAATCTTGGAGCCCAATCGATATGCAAAGCAGATAAAGGGTTGCTGCCCTGAGAGAAGTCTTGGAGGAAAGTGTCCAGAGTCCTAACAACTCATCCACCGCCCTGTCTTCTGCAGTGCCCCTCATGGCACCCTGATGGGGTACAGTGTGAACGGTGGGGTTTGTTGTACAAGCAATGGAGAACCATGCATTATTTATGAAGAAGGCTGACATATTCACCCTCTTATTTTCAGAGAATGGGGCCAGCTTGGCTGTGGCTGCTGGGAGCAGGTATCCTGGCCTCTGTCCAGTGTCAGCCCCTTGCTGCCCATGAAGATAAGAGTCTTGGGGGACGGCAACCCACCAGCCATCAGCTCTCAGAGCCAGCTCCCGCCTACCACAAAATCACACCCACCATTACCAATTTTGCCTTGCGTTTGTATAAGCAGCTGGCAGCAGACACCCCCGGAAATATCTTCTTCTCCCCGGTGAGCATCACTACCACTCTGGCCCTGCTCTCTCTTGGGGCCCAAGCTAACACCTCAGCTCAGATCCTGGAGGGCCTTGGCTTCAACCTCACAGAAACCCCAGAGGCCGACATCCACCGGGGCTTCCAGAGCCTCATCCGCACCCTGGACCTGCCCAGCCCCAAACTCGAACTAAAAGTAGGCAACTCTCTGTTCCTAGACAAGCAACTAAAGCCTCAGCAGCACTTTTTGGACAGCATCAAGGAGCTGTATGGAGCTTTTGCTTTTTCTGCCAACTTCACGGATTCTGTTACAACCGGGAGGCAGATTAATGAGTACGTGAGAAAGCAAACCTATGGGCAGATCGTGGACTGCCTACAAGAGTTCAACCAGGACACGCTCATGGTTCTCTCCAATTACATCTTCTTCAAAGGTGAGGGCTGACTTAGAACTATTGCCACCTCCTCCGCAAATACATGCTCCAATTGCAGAGACATAGCCAACAGGTTCTTTGCTAGCCTCTTGGGAGGATCTATGAATAGAGTTTTTCCACCCTTGTGTAGCTCTAGTCCCATGTGGGTTGGGAATATGTAAAGAGGCAGTGCAGCTCAGTGGACGGTGATGCTCTTCTTGGGCAGGAAAAGGTGTCACAGAGCTCTGAAAGGAAACACCCACCTAGACTTGGGGAGGAGGAAAGGCTTTCTGGGAAAAAAGCCACCTAGGCTGAGACATGAAGAATGAGTTATATCTACTCAGATGAAGAGTCTTGGGAGGAGAAGGCAAATTCAGGTTGAAAACAGTAGCATGTATAAAGGTCCAGGGAAAAGAGATACCATTATATTTTCAAAGAACTGAAACGACCTTAGTGGGGCTGGAACATCAGACACGATGGAGGAATGCCCATAGAGAGGCCCGGGGTTGCAGTGCAGAGAGAAGCGGGGGCCATGCTGAGCATCCTACACTTTATCCAGGGAATCTCAGAATTGCCAAAGAGTCTTAAGCATGAAGGAAAATGATCACATCTGTTTCAGGAAGATCAGTCTGGCTACAATTTAGAAGATGGTTTGGAGGGGAGGAAGGGTGGGAGAGGAGAGACAGGAGGTTCTCAAAGTGGTTGTGCTGGTGGCCCTGAATAACGTTGTGGCTTTGGAGGTAGAATGAGCTATACTTGGTCACTGACTGGATTGGGTGTGAGCACGGGGGGAAGGATGACCCAGTTCCCCCGACCTGCCCATCATCAAGACCAGTGCTTTCAATAGGTAGTTGTGGGGCAGATCATGAGAAGTAAGAAAGAAGACACTACACTGTGACCCACAGATACATTTCTAACTACATCGTATGGGCTTTTGTGTTGTGCATTACATTTCATCAACTGAATCTTTCTCCCTTTTCAGTTTGAAGATCAGGGAGTTGGCAGGGCGTGAAGGAGGAAGCTCTTGAGCTTCTCTGCTGAAGCTTGTGTTCTGGAGGCAGCTTGGCTGAGAAGTTTTGCAAAGGACCTGAGCTGTGGAGTCCGAGTCAGGTCGCCCATCCCAGCTCAGCCATTTAACGGCTCTGAAAATTGGGATGTTTAAATAAATTCACAAAGACTCAGTTTGCTCACCCCTAATATGGGGAAGATAACACTTGTTTCTTATTAGCTTTTGTGATGATTTAAAGAGATAATACCTTGCACGTGGAAGGTGTTCAGTAAAAGGGAATAACTTTCGACCTCTTAAAGGCTAAGTTCCTTTGAAATGGAACAAAATCATAGGTCATTAGATCTCAAACCATGAAGACTTGCTCTAGTGCCTGAGCCAGGCCTAATTTCCAGCCTCCTGGTTCTGTATCCACCCACGTCTTTGCCTCATGCCTACAACACCCAAGAGGAAGTCACCCATCCAGTGTGGCTCTGTGTAGGTCTTCCCAGAGTCGCTCGCTCAGGTTGTGTTCTCATGGTCTTACGGGTTTTGTGTCCTAAGCCAAGTGGAAGCATCCTTTCCATCGCTACCAGACCCAGAAGCAGGAGAGCTTCTTTGTGGACGAGAGGACCTCTCTCCAGGTCTCCATGATGCACCAAAAGGAAATGCACAGATTCCTCTACGACCAAGAGGTGGCTTGCACCGTCCTCCAGATAGAGTACAGCGGAAACGCCCTGGCGCTCCTAATCCTCCCAGACCCGGGGAAAATGAGGCAGGTGGAGGCCGCTCTGCAGCCAGAGACCCTGAGAAAATGGGGCCAGTTGTTCCTGCCCAGGTAAGTGTCAGAGCAGAAAGACTCCGGGTGACCTTGCTCAAGAGCTCCAGCAGGTGCCGACCAACTGCAATCGCAAAAGCCCGGAGTCTGGGTGTGGCTCACTCACTGTCTTGCTCTTTGCTGCCTGTGTGATCTTGGCAATTTCCTCACATCTTTGGGCTCAGATTTCCTCAACTGTGGAAATAAGGACATGACACCTACCTTGTTCGGTTCCTCAGAGGATTAATTGAGTTAATACTTAATGGAGAATTTACGCTGGTACATGGAACATGAGAGGTGCTCACAGGGCACCAATTGTTATTAATATTATGCCTTCCTGGGGTCTGTCCCAGCCTCCTGTCCTCTTGCTTCCCTCTTTGTCCCCATCGGATGGTAGTAAAGTATAGCCAAAAAATCAAATCAAGGACAATTATTAAGAATAATCATGACTTCTGTAGAACAGTGCATATTTTTAAAAGGTGCTCCTTTTTTGATTGAAACATTTTTTAAGAAATTAAATACCAAGAAGTGCTCATTTTATGTGATCTCTCACCTATCCCCTTCCATCTTCCTTGCTTTTTGGTTTTGTCTTGGCAATTTCAGTTTCTCCTGGTTTCCCTAGACCCACTTGACAGCTAACCCCTTCTTAGGGTACATCTTCTTTTATGGGGTACTCTGGGATGAAATCTGATACTGAGTTCTAATTATCTCTTACTGCATAACAAGCCACCCCAAACTGAATAGCTTAAACAACTACCGTCCTTGGTTCTGTGGGTTAACTGGGCTCAGCTGGGCGGTTCTCATGCCTTAGGTCAGATGGTCACTGGGGCTGGAGCCACTGAAGGCTCCTTTGCTCCTGTGTCTGGCGCCTGAGCTGGGCAGGCTGGAAGAGATTAGGGCTGAGCAGGCATCATTCTTCCCAGGCAGTGTCTCCTCAAGCCTAGCTCAGGCTCAGCAGCTCAGCATAGTTGATGTCAGTATATGGCAGCTAAGGGCTCCAAGACAGAGTGATCTGAAAGATAGGCATTGAAAGCTACCTCTCTCTTAAGGCCTGGGCCCAGAAATGAGCACAACGGCACTTGTACCATACTGTACTGGTCAGACCAATCCCAGAGCCCACCTAGATAAAGGGGGAGGGTCATAAACACCACCTCCTAATGGCCACCTTTAATCCACCACAGTCTGGTAGGCACCAGCCACCCCTGCCCCACCCCATACCCACAGGTGACTTCTCTCAGCGCCCCATCCACACTGAGGTACCCGGGATAGAGAAAGGGTGTTTTGTATTTGGGACAGAGATTAAAGTACCAAATAAGAAATACAGGTCCAGGGGAAAGGCCAGGATTTAAGAGATTATGCCTGTTGTCTGTGAATCCATGCAGCTGTAGTCAGTTGATAATTTCAGCCCCATAGTCTCTGGCTCCTTTGGGATAAGCCTGCTCCTTTCCCCCATCACAGGAGGGAGAACCACAGAATCTTTCAGATTAGTAGATTTTCCCTCAGGAAGGGTTTGGTTTGATTTCTCCTCACTTTGACCTTCTAAAAGCAAAAACCAAGCCAAGTTACTCTTCTAAACCTCAGATGCTCCCTCAGATGCCGGAGGGTTCTGATATCATAGTAGGCATTTTCATGGGCTTTCCGGCATGAACACTTCAGACTGTGCCAGGTTTCCCTCCATTCAGACGTGGGACGGTTAGCTTGCCAGAGGGAATCACGCTTCCTGGCATGCCGCTCATTTATTCACATTTGTTGAACACCTACTGTGCATTTGGCTCACTCTCAGATGCCCCCCTGCACACATCAGACTTCACTAAAACCCCCACCCCCACCCCCTCGGCGGGGGCTGCCCCCCGCCAAGTGCTGCCTGTGGACAATTGGTCAAGCAGGCCAGATGTCCCCCTGCTTCAGTTAGGCATCCAGACCCTCACGTTGCTCAGTAGTGAAACTGGCAACATTCTCTGACCTGAATTCGATTCTCTAATCTGAATTCGTCAGAGGCAGAAGTTTCCAACTTGGTTATTAACTAGTCAAGCTTGCAGGCATCTGGGCAACTGTCAAATGATAATTAAGGAGAAGAATCATCCCAAGGAAACAAAGACAGATTTGCTCTGGATCCAAGGAAATTTGTGAACTTAACCCAGGGAACGTGGCAATCCGACGGTAAAGGCAGGTCAGTGAGTAGAGGGGGAGCCATTCTATTGATTCGTCACCCACGTCTTGCTCACATGACCTCTCATCAGATCCCAAGAGTGAGCATCACTATCCCATTTTACAGATGAGGGAACTGAGGCTCAGACAGGTGAAACGATGGTGGCTTGTATTAGGGAGATGCTGGTAGACGGATTTAGGATATAGTTCAGAGGTGTGGAGGTAGGAAAATGTTAACAGTATGTACCTTACACGATCATTCTGTGGATTTAATCAGTAAGACTTAAAACCTAGCCAACAATTGGCACCTAGGAAGCCCTCTGTTAAATGTCATGAAGATGGTGAAGACATATATCTATGCCAAGAGTCTTCTCCAATCCAGCCACAAGATAAACCATGAGGTCCAAGAGAAGGGAGCTCTGGGAATGGGCAGTAGAATGTTCTGCAGAGTGTCGAGGGAGGACCGATTGCCTCTCACGCTGGGAAACAGTCCTCTCTCCCACGGTTCAGGCTGCTCACAGACAGAGCAAGGAAAGAATATGTAATGACACAGCGCCATTTCCCTGTGATTCTCTCCCCAGTCTGTTGGATTTGCATTTGCCAAGGTTTTCAATTGCTGGAACGTATAGCCTGGAAGAGGTACTTCCGCGGATTGGTCTCACCAACATATTCAACTTGGAAGCTGACTTATCAGGGCTCACTGGGAAGCTCAATAGAACCATCTCCAGGGTACGGCGCCGCATGTGGACGTGTGTGGGGTGGGCGGGTCTTTCTCCTTTGACATATGATACATTTGAAAGTTGAGTTCCCTGCTCTTTTTCCTATTCAGATTCTTTAATATCACAATCTTTAAGGCTTCTGCCCATGGGCAACTCCCGCTCCACCTCCCCTTCTCCTAGATCACTAGATTCTTCAGGACAGGAACACAGAGTAGATGCTCATTCAGGGTCAACCATGAGCTGGGATTTCCGCAGGTGTGGGATAGCTTTATTTTTATTCCTCCTACCTCTTCCCAGGGCAGGCGCACTGGTAATTTCTGCTGCAGCAGCAAAATGTCCCCAAACCTCAGTGCCTTGCCACAACAAAGGCTTCTTTCCTGTTCCTATTACCTGTTAGAAGCCAGTCACTGCCATTGGCTACAGAGCTGCTGCACACATCTCCTCTGCAGAATGTGGGTCAAAGCCGAAGCTCCTGTTTGGAATATACCATTCTCACGGTAGGGGGGAGAGCAAGAGAAGTTGTGTGATGGCTCTAAACACTTCCCCACACACATGGCCTGTGCCATGGCCTCTCCCATCCCGTTGGCTACAGTGAATCTCACAATCAAGACCATCGTCCCTGGGAAGGGCTTGTTTTCCCCTGCAGGAGGCACTGCAAGTCTGGCGGAATGGGCAAAGATCGAAAACCTTCTAACAGGAAGGGACAGTTAATATTTGGGGATAATCGTGTGTTCTTCCACAGAAGGGAAGGCAGTAAAGGCCCTTCTCTGGCTGTGGTGGTCCTTTTTGTTTTAGGCTAGAGGTGCTCATTACCATTGGGTCTGTGTTAGGACATTCATAAGGAAAGTATTATCTTTTATTTGGGAAAGATCCGCTGGGGGTCGAACATGCAACCGAGGCAACAGGCACGTGGCCGTGTGTATGTGTGTGTGTGTGTGTGTGTGTGTGTGTGTGTGTGTGTGTTGGGAGGGGAACAAGAGGGAAAAGAAATAGTTTAGTTTTTTAAAGAATTTTTTTCACAGTGACCTTAAATGCTAGATTTATCTTTTCATAGAGCTTTTTAGAAATGAAAGGGATCGTCAAGGCCAATGTTTTTTCAACTTTTTTTTTAAGCCTCAGAATCCTTTCTTCCTAGGAAGCTGTGTGAAAATGAGGTCAAAAGAGAAGAGTCCTCATATGGAGGCCGGGAGAGGGCTTGGCGCATCACATAACCGGTTCCGCTGAGCTCATTCTGAGCACCATTGATTTAGGCTGAGCAAACCATTTTGAAGATGAGAAAATTGAGGCTTAGAGAGCTTGAGTGCAGCTTGTAGCAGAAAATGACACCGAAGCCTGGGCCACATGCGCTCAGGTGCCCCAGAAATGCTCCTAGAAGTTGCCACTGGGCTTTGCAGCCTGGTGCTCGCTTGGCAGCCCTCAACCCCACTCAGGCCCTCCTGTCTCTGACCCACACTGTCAGGGCGAGCCCTGGGGACGTGATGGAGAGAGAAGGTGGAGAGCTGGAAAATGAAGCCTGGAGTTGCACCTGGGCAGACAGGGCCCAAGGGGCAGAGGTGGGGTAGCTCTGCCTCCATCTCCCCAGGGCTGCAGAAGGCACTATCTGACCCTCAAAGACCCCTGAATGATGCTGTCTGTGTCCCTTCTCCTCTCCTTGTAGGTGTCACACAAGGCAGCAGTGGCCATGAATGAGAAGGGAACCGAGGCAGCCGCTGCTTCAGGCCTCCTCTCCCAGCCCCCGTCTCTGAACGTGACCTCAGCCCCACCTGCTCATTTCAACAGGCCTTTCCTGTTGCTCCTTTGGGAGGTGACCACCCAGAGCTTACTCTTCCTGGGAAAAGTTGTCAACCCAGCCGCAAGGTGACTGTGGTGGGAGGCCAGGGAGTGTCTTACCTCTCCCCTAACCAAACAGGGAGGCCAGCACCAGCCTGCAGCCATGCAGCTGCTGTGTGGGCTGGTTAATCAGTGTGCCAAGATTCCAATAAAGTTGACCTTGGGTTTGTGAACACGGAGGAGCAATGTTTACAAGGGTGGGCCAGCTCCCAGAGCAGCTTCTAGCCATTCTCTCGACGATTATCTCAAATCTGGTGTTAACTGTGGTTAGAAAGTTGAATATGAGAACAGCCCTCATGTTATGGCCTCCTGGGAGACATCTGCCACTGCCACCACCATTGTAGATACTTGCTGAGCGTCCCTTGGGTAAGAGTCACATTAAAAGCACAGAAGCCTCACGGGGAATAAGTGAGTCCCTCCCCTCAAGTGGCCCATCTGGCTGTACAGCCAAGTTGTCCTGAAATGCCATCGCCCGGATGTCAGGGGTTGGATAGCCTTGAGAGGAGCTTGGACCTGGGGCAGCTCCAAGCCATGCTCCACATAGAGAAGGGGATATGACGATGGGCAGATGCAATAATGGGTCAACCTAGCGGGGGGGCCCAAATGCAAGCAGCAAGAAAAGAGTGTCAGAGCCCAGGGGGACCCCAAGACCAAAGAAAGTGGGAAAATCAACATGGCCAGGAGGGATGACGAGCAGAGGGCAGGGCCAGAGGGTGGATTGGGGGCCATGCACAATGGTGTTGGGGCATTCTTCAGAGACCGGAAGTCCGACCCCCCAGGCATGCCCCTGCAGGACGCATTCATGGGAAGGAAACAAAGGGACGCCAGCTCCACTGCAGGTGCGTACCATGCAAATGACAATGCCCATCACTAGAGGATGCTGTAGGTGACGTGTGTCTAGGGAGGAGCCTTCCCCACAGGTGCCACGTGGTAGAACTCCCACCCCAACCCCAAGGAGATGAGGCTTAGATCTTGAAAACCAGGTAAGCCTTAAATAAGGAGAAAAGGGCAGGACAGCTTGGGGGAGGGCAGGGGAGAGATGCTACAAGCAAAGGACACTGGGGAAGGAAAGGAAAAGCTCCATAAAAATTCCATAAAATGAGAGAAAACCAGCTTTGCAGGCATGGAAAGTGCAGGTGGGGCAAGTGGAAGGTAGTGCTGGAGACGTGTTCAGCAGTAAAGTCTAGAGGCTCTGAGTGCCCGGGGAAGGAGTGTGGGCTTAGTCCTATAGGCCGTGGGGAGCAGCTGTGGGCCTGTGGGCAGATGTGGATGTGGCACAGTGGTGACAAGGAAGGGATCTGACAGCTGGGCACGGTAAGACCAGGTGGGCTGAGGCCACGGTGAGAGGCAGCCAGGACTCACTGAACTGTGAGGTCCACCCGACCGCACTGCACGCAGGGCTATTGGAGCCCACTCACCCACCACTTCGGCACCAGTTCATTATTAAACACTGGGAATGCAACAGTGAACAAAGCAGTCAGTAAGCCCTGCCTTCGGGGGCTTGCACTCTAGAGCGGGAAAGCAGACAGGAAACAAAACAAGTAATGTACATGCACTATATGAGAAAGGCAGGGACGAATCCTTCGTGGTCAAGAATGTGCCCGGGAAAGTCTCCGTGGTGGACATGTGGAGGGAGCTGGCCCCTCTGCTGGTGACAAAGCGGGTTGTTGGTGGGGAAGCTGGGTTTAAGCCCAAGGCTGGAATGTGTCCACATTCATCCTTCCTGTTGAAGAGAAACTAGGACAACTACAAGACGCCTCCCTATCATCTCTTTTGAAAAAGAGGCACTTGATTGAGACTATTCCCAACAATCGTGAGGGGGGAGCTACTGCTACATCTCCATCTTACAGATCAGGAAACTGAGGCACAATGTGCTAGCCTATGGCAGAGCCTGGATTGGAACCCTGGCTGTTCATCTCCACAGTCTAAATGCTTAACCTCTCTGCCACACTTCCTGTAGTGAGCACAACTCGAAAGCCATCCAGCCACACCTAGTTGGCTGCCACTCTGCAAGGACCTGACTCCCAGGGCCAGAGGAAGTAAGAGGGAGAAGAAACCACATGAGCAGGAGCATCTGGAGAAGACCTTCTAGGGAAAAACCCAAAAGCAGGGGTAGAAATTCAGTGGTTTAAGAAGCACTCACTGGGGACAGGGATGTGCCCTTCATTTGTTCCCTGGTATAGGGACTGGCACAGGATGAGCAGCAAAACACCTTTTCTGCCTTAATGCTGTGAGGGGGAGTTATGTCCCACAGTGGAATGAAGGAAGAAAACAGCACAGCGAAGGACGCGGCACACAGGTGCGCTAAGCTTTGTGCGAAGGCTCAGTGGGAGGGACGCTGCTCTATTCCAAGCTCTGCAGCCAGCACTCTCTCTTTGGCCTTCTGGGAGGCCAGTTGAGGCAGGCTTCCTGGACGCTCCTTACTACTTACACCCTTCCACTACCTGGGCAACCTTGGTTACATTGCTTTTTCCCTTCGTGCCTCAGTTTCCTCTGCAAAATGGAAAGTCCAAAACCCACTTTACAGAATTATTATGAAAATCAAATGAAGGCGTAAGTGTGAAACATTAAGCACTGTGTGGGGGCGGGTCTGTTTCTAGACTTTCTATTTCACAATTCTATTGAACTATTTGTCATTTGTTGTGCCAGTACCACACCATCTTAATGAACGTAGCTTTGGAAATCTTGATATTGTCAAGTCCTCCCGCTTTGTTTTCCAGAGGTGTTTTGCTTGTTTGTGTTTTGTTTTGCTTTCAATGCTTGTTTGTTATCCTACCCACTCCAGCAGTTCTGGATAACCTGGCTGGTGACTCTCTGTTTTTCCAGCTGAAGCCTT
>NW_012150485.1:478284-479833 GCF_000956105.1 Propithecus coquereli
TATATATATGTGTATTTGTATGTATATGTATCCTGTTGTGTGAGATGGCCATCTCACCATGAGATGGTAGTAAGATATGTTGTTACTTCTTTTCTGGATCTTTCAACATTGTAGAATAGGGTTTTTGTTTTGTCTTTATTCATTGATGTGTTAAAAAGCCAGTGTGCTATTAAGATTGTAATAGGGCGGGACTCCGGAAACACCCATGTCCTACTCCAGTTCACAGCCCCACCTCTCCAGGAGTTTTCTAATGGTGAAGTATGAGCAAGGTGCAAAGGACAGTGGGAGTCCAAAGTTTAATATTGTTGGCTATGACTTTGAACCAAGACCGTTCACAAAACCCTGGTTAGCGTAGCTGGGCCTCCCGACACAGGCCTGAGACCCAAGGGGGCCTATTTTCCCCCAAGCCCATACACCTAACTCTTGGATTGCACCACTAAGAGGTCCAAGACAGAAAGCCGGTGGCCGGTGAGAGGACGGAGGAGTGTGAGATGGGGACGTAAGCCGAAAGCAGAGTGAGGAAGAACGCGTTTACCCCAGCGCCTCATGCTGGATGTATGGCGAGGCGTTGTCCTGCCCTGGCTGCCCATGTAAGGAAGAAAGCCCTCCCCCTAAAGTTAGAGGGAGGGATGGCCAAGCCAGCTTGAAGGGCTCCGGCCAGGACAGACCAACCACTGCAGTTACAGGGAGATGTCAGGAAGTCAGTGAGATAGTTGAACTTTCTCCTGTGTGAAGACAGAGCCAGAGATGAGAGCATGTCCTTTGCACTGACATTTTAACCCACAGAGTCTACACCTATGGACAAAGTTCCTACGTCTGTGTCCTGATTCAGTTTGTGGGGCACCAGTCTGAAATACCTGTAAAAGGTTCAGACTGCTACATGTTTAAATAACATCAAGAAAACCTAGGCTGGGAAGTCCATTGACTTCAGTACCAAATAGAGTACCGAGTCAGACGAGTGTGCAGTGAGGTCTTGATCAGCTTAATGTTTGCGGGGGAAAAATGCTTCTCCCAGGGATTGGGATCCCTCAAATATCAGGCATTCTCAGCCTACGCTTTCTTTGTTGCACACCATTTACATGGCGAGTGGCAACCAGAAGAAAAGATGTTGATCCCAACCCAGGGTAGTAATGTCCCCCTTTCATTTCTGATATTAGTATTAATAATTGTGTCCTCTCTCTTTTTTTTTAGCTTGCCTGGCTAGAGACTTATCAATTTGATTGATCTTTCCAAAGAACCAAAAACCAGAAGTACCTCTTGGTGTTTGTAAAATATGAAAACAACATCGTCAAGGCCGGCCCTGCCCCCTGCTGGTTACGGAGGGTCACTGATGCATGCAAGAAGCAGGTCGGCGCCTCTCCTCCCTTGAGGCTGGGCTGAAGAGTTGCAGGGGATGGGAGGGAGGATCTTAGTCTGTTTTTGCTGCTATAACAGAATATCTGAGACTGGGTAATTTATAATAAATAGGAATTCATTTCCTCACAGTTCTGGAGGCTGGAAGTCCAATAACAAAGTGCCAACATCTGGAGGGGGCCTGCTTGCTGCATAA
>NW_012150485.1:481613-482740 GCF_000956105.1 Propithecus coquereli
TAGCAAATTGAATCCAACAACGTAAAAAAAGAATTATACACCCCAACCCAGTAGGCTTTCTCCCAGGTATGTAAGGCTGATTCAGCATTTGAAAAACAGTGAATGTAATCTACCACATCAACAGGATAAAGAAGAAAAATCACATGATCGTATTAATAGATGCAGAAAAAGCATTTGACAGAATCCAATTAGTAAAAAAAATTTTCAGTGAACTAGGAATAGAGAGGAATTTTCTCAACTTGATAAATAATATCTACACTTAACATTTGGCATACTAAAAAACAAACAGATTCTTCAAAGATAATAAGTTTATTTGGGAATAAACATTGCAATGGGAATTTATGTGAACATATTCAGGGAGGCAAAGGAAGACACGGTTTTTTTGTAAGATTGCAGTAGCCTTTGTGCAAAGTTGTGATTTTAGAAGAGTCTTGTGATAATTCTTGTTATCAGGCAGTCATGCATAAAGCTCCCTTTTTGTGGTCTTGCCCAGCTCCATTATGTCAGGATTTGACACAAATGACTTTATTTTGATTCTGACAACTTTTACACATCATACTTAATGGTCAGAAACAAGAAGCCTTCGCACTAAGATCGGGAACAAGGCAAGGATGTCACCCTCTCACCACTCCTTTTCAACATCATACTGGAAGTCCTAGCTATGCGATAAGACAAGAAAAGACAAGACAAGACAAGAAAAGACAAGACAAGAGAAGAAAAGAAAAGAAAAGAAAAGAAAAGAAAAGAAAAGAAAAGAAAAGAAAAGAAAAGGAAAGAAAAGAAAAGGAAAGAAAAGGTATATAGGTTGGGAAGAAAGAAATAAACTGTCTTTGTTCACAGATTATATGATTGTTTAAAAAATCTAGAAGGAACAACAAAAATCTCCTGGAACTAGTAAGAGATTTTAACAACATTGCAGAACACATGGCTAATATACAAAAGTCAATCAATTTCTTATATACTGGCAATGAACAAGTAGAATTTGAAATTAAAAACACAGTCCTATTTGTATTAGCACTCAAAAAATGAAATACTTAGGTATAAATCTAACAAAATACATGTAAGTTCTATATGAGAATAACTAAAAACCTTTGATGAAAGAAATCAAAGAAGAGTTAAATAAATGG
>NW_012150485.1:484415-502179 GCF_000956105.1 Propithecus coquereli
GAACTCTAATGCAAACTATGGACTTTGGAGATTATGATATGTCAGTGTAGGTTCATCAACTACAACAAGTGCTCCACTCTGGTGGGGGATATTGACAATGGGGAGGCTATGCGTGGGTGGAGGCAGGGAGTATATGGGAAATCTGTGTACCTTCCCCTCAATTTTGCTGTGAACCTAAAATGGCCCTAAAAAAAAGACTTTGGAGAAAAAAATCTAAGATGTGTATCCTTTGAAAATATTTGTAGGATTAAAATTGCTCACTCAAAGGATATGTAATTTATAGGATAGTGAATCATGTTTTTCAGATTGTCTTCCAAATAAATTGTGTAAATCAACTGAGTAGCCATAGTTGATCTGAATTGTGATCTTTCGTAAATCAAATTCTTAGGTAAACATGGATTTCTTAAATTTCTTGATTCTTTCTTGGCTAGGGTGAACTGTGTTTTTGTACCCTGGTACCTCATGTGTTAATTACTGTAGTTTTATTATATGGAAGAAGTCCCTTAATATTATTATGTTTGAAAAGATTTTGCACAATTTCTTGTTGAAATAATTCTTCCAGATAAATTTTAGAATCCCTTTGTCAAAGTTCAAAAGCAAGTCCTGCCAGGATGTTAATAGGAATTACACTGAATATATAAATCAAACTAGAGGAATTTACATCTTATGCATTATAGAGTCTTCCAAGCTAAGAATGTGGTGAATCTCTTTTGATCTCATTTTTATGTGGTCCTAACCAAGTTTTCTTTTTTCTTTTTCTCTTTTTACTAAAGCTCCAGCACATTTCTTGTGAATGTCATTCTTGGGTGTTTTATGTATTTTGTGACTCTTGTGCATAAGATCTTTTCTTCCACTTACTGGCTGCCTTTTAAAGTATATACAGGAAAACTACACACTAACTTCTTCACCGACCACCTTAATGAGCATTTTGAGCATGTCAATTGCGTCTAAAATTTGTATGGTTTTTCCTCATGGCTTTTCCAGTTCTATATATTGCAGGTCATTTACATGCTATTGTTAGCACCTCTGAGTGGAGGTTTTTCCAGGTTCCTGGTGATAGGAGAAAAGAATTTCAGGGCATACCACCTAAGCCACGCAACAGCTATTTTTTTCTCTTTAATTGAAAGCGAATGTACACTCTCAAGAAAGAGAGTGGGCAGCTTGACAAGAGCAGTTGCACCAGGAGGGGGTGGTTTTTGGTGTTTTGAAGTCGTATTAATTGAGAGGAGAAATATTCAAGGCTAAGCAGTTGGCTTTTACTAAGAATTTGGGTAGTAATTTCTAGAACTGGATTCCCTCCCATTTTTATACTTTATATGGTTGTCTTGGCACTGTCATGGTGATTTCAAGGGCAGAGAAATTATAAAACTGCAATGTAAATGAGATTGTAATTAGCAAAAGTTCATGTAAGGTGGCAGAGATAGCTGATAAGCCAGTTGAAGCTGGTTCTTGCCTGTGGTTATCAGGCCTTCTAGTTAGCTTCTACCTGAGGCTTGTTTACTCGAACACCTGCCCCCAATCTTCAACCCCTGCATCAGGTCTCAGCCCCGTCTCCTAGTCTCCTACTCTAACACAATGATTATTTTGTTTCCTCAAAATAATGTATTTCCCTCAGGGCCAGAGATGGAGGGAAGATTCTTGAAGTTTGGATTTGCAAGCAGGGTGGGGGCATAGTAAAACAAGTATTCTCAGTGAAAGGTAGCCTTAGATAAAAAGTTCTAAACTGGAGTTTTACTCTCCTGGTCCAAAGACTCCAGTCCTCCAGCAGGATAGAGGAGAGACCTTCTGCACAAAACAACTCCTGGGCAGAAGTTCCTTTTCATTCACCACCATATGAACTCTGGTAGCTTTTAAGTCCTGCCTTGTGTCAGCCTGGGAGACTCACCTTCTCTTCCAGGTGGAGGAAGACACCTGTCTGCACTCCATTGCACTGCCCAGCCTCTCCTGCCCCAGGGTGTGTTTCCAGGCAGCTAATTACGTTTCTGTTTCTGCCAATGTGCGTGGTCAGTGAACAGCTTTGCTTTCTTGAAGCATCTGCAAGGTCTCTGACAGACAAGCAGGGAGAAGAAACCAGGAAGATTCATTGATTTCCCTCTTGGATCTGTCCTGCCCTAAGACAAGTGGGGAGATTTCAGCCCACAGTAAGTGTCTTGGGGACAAGAACATCCAGAGATGTGGATGTTGACAGCTGGAACCACCCCCCATGGCTCTCTGACATTTTAAACATTGTTTCCTCTTCCGTTGTTTCCTGCGGGTTCCCAGTTCTACAGCAAGGGTTTCTTATTCATCTGGCTTTTCATTTCATGTTCCTTCTACTCTGAATCAGAGATGCTCAGGAGAACCATTTACAAAGAGAATTATTCTTTCCATTATCCTGGAGTGGAAAAAGAAAAAGAAAAACGGCCCATGGATTGTGTAAATTGTGTAAAGAACGAAACTCTAATAGCTTTTTCCTCCAGTTCTAAGATATGGCAAGTAGTTAAAAATAACTCTGAAAACCATTATAATTTCTGGGAAGTGCATGGCTTCAAATTTTCATCTCCTGCACTGTCACTGGTAGGCCCCAAACAGTGGTTTGGGGGAGTTTTCTTTAACTTCAGTCTTTCACCGTTTTTCAGTTTGATTCCCATAAGAGGCTTTATCACAGATCTGTTGTACACGTGGGTCCTCTTTCTACCTTTTTGAAGCCGACTGCCACACATTTTTCATAAATCTCAAAGACAAGCTTCTACATGCCCTTTCCAGCTTCCTCTGCAAACTTTTATTCTGATCAAAACTTCTACCAGTTAGCTTCAAAGAACAAGAGGCAATCTAAAGTGGTAGCAGAAAGGGGGAAAAATATATTATATATACATAGGCTTAAATCCCAGCTCCACTATTTACTATGTCACTTTGGTAAGTTACGTAAACTTTCTGAGCCTCAGTTGCCTTGCCTGTAGACTGGGAGTGATAATGCCTCTGGTAGCTTAACGATCTCAGTCATGAACTCCTTTGAGTGCTAAGTGTGTGTCAGGCCCTTTGCCAAGCACTTTGCATATATCACCTCATTTAGTGCCCATAGTAATTTTCGACGTGGTTATAATATCATCTTTTTTTTTAACAGGTAAAGGAATAGAAGCTCAGAGCCATTCAATAACTTGCAATTCAGGTTCCTGGAAAATATCCTCTGAGATCTGCATGTGAGAATTTTATTAGGGAATGCTGTCAGAACAAGGCCCGTGAAGGAGCAAGAAAAACGAGTTTGGACAGAAGAATAACTTCCCTACAATTGTAGCAGCAGCCTCAGATCCCACGGGGCCTGCTCCGAAATGGAGATAAGATGAATGAAGTCAAAGGGGACCAGGCCTTTGCAAACCCCGCCCACCACCCCACATGAACCCATCATTGGTGTGGATTTATCCCCAGAGAGGTTGCCACTTTGGGCATGGCAGCTCCCCTCAGTAGAGAAAAAATTTTCAGAGAGATACAAAGCCAGGAGCTGCCAGCAGCTGACACTGTTGGCCGCTAAGTGAACGAGAAACCCCTTCCTGGAGGGGGATCTGGGAGCAGCAGCAAAGCATCCTCCACCCCGTGTCACAGAGATCGTAAGTGGAGCCGGAACTGTAATGCTCATCTGCCTGGTTCCAAAGCTCGTGCTTCAATCCGCTCTTCTGCACCTCAGTGTTGCCGTAAGTGAGGTAGCACACACAAACTTCATTGAACATAGTTAGGTGCTAATTCAGTGTTAATTTCTGTGTCTATCTAGATCCAATCAGAAGAAAGAAACCATATTGTGATTTAAACAAGGGAAGTATCACATAAAGAATGATTAAGCGATGATAAAAGAATAACTATAATGTGCAGGAGAACTCCACAGAGTACTCTAGGGCTGATGGAGAGCATCCAGGAAGGACAAACTTGGAAGGGAGGGTCCCCTCCCGCTCCCCATGGGGTTCAGACCTCGCTGGAGAAGGTGCTTGCAAGACACAGGATGCCGGAGGAGTTTGCTGGTTTTCACAGGCCAGAGCTGTTCACAGCACCGGGCAGGCAGGAAGCAGCCCCCCACGGCACAGATAGGCCACCGTCAGTAGCTGGCTATGCAGGCTTGTGGAGGGAGTGAGGGCTCCAGTGCAGACAGGAGGACTTGCGGTGTCTAAGTTGAAAGGCCCACAGCATCGGAAGGGCCATGGAGACACAACTCTGAAGGGGAAAGAAGCAGAGGGACGTGGGGCACCAGTGGGGACAGGAGGCCTGATGCTCATGAGGAAGTTATGATACGGTGATGCCACGCTGGGCCAGTGCTGCAAGGTTGCTGAGGGGTAGCACACTCCTGGAATGTTCTGGGACAGAGCACCACCAGATGCCTCATATCCACTACCACTGACTGCCAGCAAAGCCACTGGAAGCCACCGGAAGCCATCTTCCTCCAGCAATGCCTCTCCAGCGCCCCCTACTGAGAAAGCTTAACCAAAGAAGATATACAGAGAATAAGTAAAAGAAACCAGACCCAAACCGAAAACAAAACAGACAAAGACTATCTGGAATATTTCATTTACAAAATTCTGGAAGATGCAAACTGACAGCAGATCGGTGGCTGCCTGGCCACCTGGAAGATGGGGATGGAGTGAGTTTACACCGGGAAACTTTTGGAGGGGTGTGATATCTTTATGTTCGTTATATTGACTGCAGTGAGAATTCTGGACTTTATTCTTCCAACGAAATTAAATCCCTGAAAATGTAAGGTGGTGGTGGGAAATGAGCAGCATTCATTTTTGAGATTGCTCTGGTCGCAGCGTGGGCACGGATTGAAGACGAGGGCTAGGTAGGAGGCAGTCACTCAACTCCTGTCCAGAGTGGAGTTTGCTATTTGCCGGGCTCTCTGCTAGACTTTTCGCCTGTGTGCTCTCCTAGTTAATCTTCACAACTACCTTAAGAGACAGATATTATTATCATCTCTTTTTATCCATAAGAAAACTAAGGCACAGAGAAGTGATGTAACTTATCAAGATCGCCACGCTTGTTGTAGCTGGAGCTGAGACTTGAACTCCAGGCTACCCAGGAAGAGATTCTGTGTTGACTCCTGCTAGAAAACTTTTACAAGGGTCCAAATGAGACTCGCCGAAGACTGAAATAGCAAGAATATAAAGGAAGAGATGACTGGAGAGAGATTTGAGAGAAGAATGTATCGAAAAGACTTGATAACTTAACAGTGGGGAGAACCCGGAGCCCAGGATGACTCGGGTTTCTGATTTATGCGAAAGGGTGGGCACAGAGCTGTTGCTGGAGATGCCAGATACAAGAAGAGAGTGAGGTTTGGGGTACAGTGGGGTTTTTTCCTCAACACTATGGGCCTGGGATGTGAGGAATACATGGGTAGTTGGCCCAGAAACTCTTCCTTACATCTCGCACTACAAATGCACCCATCTCACACATTACGTATAATGTATATATAACTCAGAATTGAGGTGAGCTGGCTGGTTAACTCTGTATTATTTTTATAGTATTTAATCAATCTCTCTATTTGTAATCTTTCCAATCATTGTATCTATACATTCTCCAATTTTTTTTTAATTTTCTTTTTTTTGTTTTTTGGGGTTTTTTTTGAAAATGCGGAGAGTGAAGAGGGGTGTTCCATTTCCTTTTTTTTTTCTTTGAGATAGAGTCTTATTCTGTCACGCTGGGTAGAGTTCAGTGGCCTCATCGTAGCTCACTGCAGCCTCCAACTCCTGTGCTCAAGTGATCCTCCTGCCTCAGCCTCCTGAGTAGCTGGGTCTATAGGCTCGCACCACCATCCCTGGCTAATTTTCTATTTTTTGTAGAGATGGGGTGTCGCTCTTCCTCAGGCTGGTCTCGAACTCCTGAGCTCAAGCGATCCTCCTGCCTTGGCCTCCCAGAGTGCTAGGATTATAGGCATGAGCCACCATACCCGGCCTCTGAATTTTAAATACATAAAAGCTGTTTGAAGAAGGAGATAGGACCACAGTGTTGAACAAGCTTACCAATTCTTCAGCATACATGCTCATACAACTGGGGAATAAATGGAAATTGTATGAAAATAGCTCACTATCTTAAAATTTGTTTTTAATAAGAGCATTTTTCCCTTGTTTATTATATTATCATGTTTTATACGAGATTTTAAGCTTCTAATTTGCCTTATGCAGAATTTGTTTTATTAAAAAGAATGCTTTTGGTGAGTCAAAATAATCTAAATTACATCCTGCTGAACTCTCAGAACACTCCATATGTTCTTTTGTAGCACTTATCACAGCAATTTGCAATTATGCTTATATTTTGTGATTTTTTTTTCTAATCTATTTCCTGCATAAACCTCTACACTCTATCCAGATAGAAAAGACATCTATGTGGTCGATTGCTGTAGCTCCAGCATATAGTAGGCATTCAATAGTTATTGAAAAGGGAAAGAAAGAAATTAAGATGTGGTAATTCATAAAGTTATAACACCTGTGCATGACAGCGGCCACATCTTTGCGTGATAGGGGAGTACCTGATTAGGCTCTGCAGCAGGTACTATTCCCCCACAGCTCCAGGTAGGTATTATTATGCTAATTAGGTAAAGTACGAATTAAAAGGTGAAACAAACAGAGAGACAGGAATCTGAAAAAACAAGACCTGGGGGAGGTTGCTTGAACAGTTCTAGAGGGTGTTGGTCTTAAAGGGACAATGCATGGTCCAAAACTGAAAGAGAAGCCAGGAGGACGAATAGAGGGAAGTTAGGAAGGGTGAGGAGGGGAAATAAGATTGCCCCTCAACTCTGATGTTTCAGGAGAGCAGCAGGTGCTAAGACCAGGCAGGCAGGATGAGATCTTGTTAAACTGAACGTTTTAACAAGCTGCTCTGGGGCACAGGAGAGCAAGGTCAGCTGACAGGTTGGAGACTGGACATCTGTGTGCTGGCACCAGGTACCCAGCAGTTGTACCGGGATTGTCATGGAAGCCCAAGTTTCACAGTTAAGAATCTCTGGGAAAAACTCTTCAAATTCAGCAATTCAGGAATACTGCTCCTAATCCCTTGATATGCACTGAATATTTGCATCCTCCCAAAATTCGTATGTTGAAATCCTAATCCCCGCTATGATAGTATTAAGAGGTGGGATCTTTGGGAAGTCATTAGGTCATAAGGGCGGAACCTCATGGAAGGGATTAATGCCCTTAAAGAAAAAACAAGAGAGCTCGCTCCCTGCTCTTGCCATTTGAGGATACCAGCAAAAGATGAGCATCTGCAAACCGGGCCCTCGCGAGACACCATGTCTGCTGGCACCTTGATCTTGGACTTTCATGGCTCCCAGACCACGAGAAATAAACGTTTGTTGCTCAAGCTGCCCAGTCCATGGTAATTTGTTAAGGCAGCCTGTCCCAGCTTGTTCTGCCTGCTATGACAAAATACCCTAGACTGGGTCATTTATAAACAACAGAAATTTACTGCTCTCATTTCTGGAGTCTGGTAAGCCCCGGATCAAGGTGCCGGCAGATTCAGCGTCTAGTGAAGGCTCATTCCTCAAAGATGGTGCCTTCTAAGTGTCCACACCTGCTGTCGTAAGCGCCTCAGGCCTCTTTTATAAGGGCATTAATTCCATTCAGGAGGGTTTCACCCTCATGACCTAATCATTTCCCAAAGGCTCCACCTGTCAATCCTATTTCGTTGGGGATTAGGTATCAACATGTCGATTTGGGGGAGACGCTAACATTCAGATCATGGCGCAACCTGAACTAAGATATCCCCTCTCATCCGATTAATGCTCTGTGGAATTAACCAAGGATTCTCTGGAAAGAGAGAGACAGACAGACAGACAGGGAGACAGACAGGAGATTGCACCCCAACAGAATCAGCACACTTGGCTTAGGGCCCACAATGTGTGCCAGGACTTAAGCCAACCATGGGATAACCAGAGCTCTAGATTATTCCTAGTTGCTAATTGAAAACATTGTTTTCATGTTGAAACAAACACTGATTTATTATGGAGCCAAAGGTAAAATTTGCCAAATTCTCAAAGGAATCCATGCTCTGGAGCCCACCCTGCTCCAGACCCTGGGGAAATGTATCCATTTTCACTGCAGCTCGGGGGCATTCGATGACAAAGTCTGCAAAGCACTGACCCGTGTAGCACTAAGCAACATCCAGCCAAGCAAACCCAAAAGAAAGGATCCTCCTTGCAATCCTGAATTGTGCTTGGTACAGCGTCCCTGCTTAATCCTCTGCTGAATGATGCTGTTTCTCTTGTTTAGAACTAGAACGATCGACAGCAACTCTGTGTTGTAAATGCTTGATGGAGCCTCACCAATACACTCTTGCCAAGAACCTCACCACTATAAGGCATTAAATTATAGGCATCAACTCTGGCCAGGGTACCAGGCACAATTCCTGGCCATCTCACACTTGTAGTGAGGAGTTAAAGACTTTTAAGACATTTATTTAAAACCTGGGAACCCTCGCTGCCCATGAGGAAGCAAACACCAGGGCTGAGTTTACCCACATGGTGGAGGTGGCTGGCTTACACACAGTGAGAGACACCACCCTCTTCCCTGTCCCCCTTCCTCATGCCACATGGACCCTCTTTCTTTTATTCTGCCTTTGTCGATGGTTGTCCTCGTTAGTTAGTGGTTTTCTTCACTCTCCCTGTGACAGGCTGGTGGGGCCACCCAGTGGCGTCATCTTCCTGTAACGCAGGGCAGAATCCACACTGTGGAGCTTCTCCTCCCGGCCCTTGGCCGCCCCACTGTTGTGCAACACACTCTCGGGCTCCCGCCACACCCAGTGACTATGTGTGATGGGCCATCCTGCACGGCCCTCGCTGTGCTTGGTATGGTTTCCATTCCTTTCTCCAGAACTTCTCCATCTTTTACTACCAATTCTATTGCCTATTCTTCCGTGCAACTTAGATAGGAAGACAGCGCGAGAGCGAGCACATTCCTAACGGAGCAGGCAGAACAGACTGCCCACCTGCGTCCACGCAGAGAAGAGCTCATGCTCCCACAGAGCCGCCATGAGGGAGGTCACGAGCAGGCCCCCGAGACGCAGTGGAAAGCAAACCGCTCACGAGGAGGGTGTGTCTGGCAGTCTCGAGAGCAGACTTCCCTTCTGGCCAACCCCTGACTTGGTGGCCGATTCAGAGGGGACCTCAGTGTCCTCCTTGGGAAAATTAGATTATTTATTCACCACTTCTGCCTGCTTCACCGGAAAATGAGGCACAAACACTACCAGAAATGGTCAATTCACTGTCCTCATTACACCTGAAGTTCGTATATAGTACATGACGCAATTTAAATTCACCCAAAAGTGTCTTCTTTGCTCTCTGATCTGTGTCTTTCCTCTGCATCGCGCCCAGGCTGAGGGCAGATTAATAAGAATCCAAATAGATCCCTTTGAACAGTCCCTTTTTTCCCGGCCCAGTGCTGAGCACCGCAGGTATGAGCCCAGTGTGCAGAAGTGGGGGAGGAAGCTCAGACAGGACCTGGGGTGTGCGGCTCTCCTTGAGCCAGTGTCAGCGTTGTCCAGTTGACCCGTGTGGCTCTCACCGTGGAGAAGCACGGGGTGGGGCAGACCCACCTCGATCCCGCGGGCAGTGGGCCTCTTGTGCAGAGTGGAGGTCACTTTGGGCTGAAGGGGTGCTGCAGGCCTGGCCTTCCTCTTGTGGGGCCGACGCTTGCCTGTGACTCAGGAGGGTACGGCAGGGTGCCAGGCGTGCCTTGGGCATTCTAGCTCAGGGGCTTGCCAGTCTGCAGACAGAACCTCCCAACTAGGTGGAGGAAGTAGGATGTTTGGAACACACCGGAACTATAGCAGCAAATATTTCGGTATCTCTGCTCTTTAGCATTCCAGCCGTGGGCCGCGAGGTGACCCCTCAGGGAGAATGTAGCCTACTATGGGATCAGAGGAGGTCGCTGATGAGAGCATGCTGTATAGATTGTTTATAAACTGGGAAGGGCTTCCTGAGACAATTGTCAAAAAGCAGAGGTTCTGAAATGCATGTCAGCAGGGGAAAAGAGAAATGAGAAAGAGTCAGATGGAGGATGACAGTCCAAAAGGGTCCCAGAGGCAGCACCCTGCAGTGGTTAGGAACGTGGGGCTGCTCATGTCATAGCCCTGCTCATCCACACCCCCGCTGGTGACCCTGGGCATGCCACCCAGTTTCTCAGTGCCCCAGTTTCCTCTTCAGTAAAATAGGGCTGATATTAGTAATCACCTAAAGACTTGTAAGGAGGATGAAATGCATTAATACATGCAAATCACTTAGAACAGTGTTTGGCACATAGTAAGTGCTCAATAAATGTTAGCGATATTTATAGCCATTATTAGTTGGCCTCAGCCAGTTGTTGCCAGGTAGGAATCCACCAGTGATTCCAGATCTTCTCGTTTTCTAGGCAAAAGTGAAAAATGTCTTGATTTTTAAATGTTGGCAACTAATTATTTTAAAAACCTGTGAAAAGTTGAAGTCCAGAGTTCAGTTAATAGTAATACAATAATGTTGATTTCTTAGTTTGGCAAATGTCCTGTGACTATGTAAAAATTTAACAATAGGGGAAACTGGGTATATGGAAACCCAATAACTTTTCTGTAAGTCTAAAATTATTCAAAAATAAAAAGTTTATTTAAAAAAAACCGCAGGGAGCAACACACACACACACACGTACAGGCTAGGTGTTGCTTCGGGACCACCAGAGAGAGAGCTTTGGCATAAGGGCACTTCGCTGGGTGCCTGGATGGTGCTGAGAAACGTAAGAACAGAGCTCCTGCCTTCCCGCAGCTAACAAGTGAGGGGACACATGGGTGTTCCCTAATGAAAAGGTAACTGATAAAATAAATAACTGTTTCTAGGTAACAGCCAGTTGTTTGTTTCAATCAACCACTAGAAAACCTGGATTTAAAAAAAAAACCTTAACAGCAAAATTAATTACAAGGACAAAAGTAGGAAAAACCGAGAACCCACAGGAATAAGCAAGCATAAAAGTGCTTTTACTCTGAGGGCCTGTGCTAATGTTAGGAATTTTGACAGCTGCTCCTGGCTCCTGGGGCAGAGCTGCCCCAGCCCGCATTAGGTTCACACCTGCCCACTTGTATGATGCGTTTCTCTGGCAGAGGAGCCATATCGTTCATTAGATTTTTCTTAGGGGTGCTAGGCAACCCCCCAACACACACACACAAATGGTTAAAGGTGTAAAGTTACCAATCGACCATTTTTGATAAGAATTAAGAAGACTTGGGAAGACACCTACTACTCAAACCGCCCCCCCCCACGCCCCGTCTTGTCACAAAAGCCTGGCATTCCACCAGCAGGGAGGCAGGGCATGGGGAGGGGTTTTCGGCCTTAGCTGCCTTGCTTACTACGTGTCACATGGTCAGACCCTGTCCAGAGAGCAGGGCTCATGCTATGCCAGGGCAGGGAATTCCGAGTCGGCAGGGGGCGTGGGTCACGGCAAAGGGATGGGGCTGGAAAAGGGGACCCTCCTGGTAAAGGACAGAATTCAGGAAAAGGTGACCAGGGTGGACTCATGGAGCCTCCAGGCATTCTCTTGGTCTTACTGAAATCCAGATGTATTGGTCCTTGCCCAGCCCGGTTCCTGCAATATTTCACTTTGCTTCCTTCATCCAGCCAGCAGAGGGCGCCCTTCCACGCAGGCAAAGTTGGAGGTGACGGCCACAAGCGCCGCCTGTCCCAGCCTGCCGCCCAGCGCGGGAGCTCACTCCGGGGACCACTGGCAGCGCTGGCCTGAGACCCCGGTTTCCTGACGCCAGTGCCCGTAGCTTTTTCACCTGTAAAACCCCTTTGGAAACGTCCTGTATTGTAAACATTCCTACATTTAGGGATCAGGCAAGGCCTTCCTCATTCTTACATTCATTCGTAAGCCCTCTCGCTCACTGGAAAAGCACAGTCCGAGGGGATTTGACGGGCCAAAGGTCGGCACCACATACTCAAGCCTGCCCTCAAGGAGGGCTGTGGGGTAGACAGACAAGAAACAGGGTCAGGAAGTGACATCCGTAGCAGGTTAGATGAGGATGAGTGCTCAGGAGAGAACAGAGCGGGCAAGAAGCTATGGAATATCATGGGTGGGAAACTGCATTTTAAGAGAGGGTGGCCAGAGAAGGTCTGGCTGAGAAGACTTTTGAGGAAGTGCTGAAGAAAAGAAAGAAGCCAGTCGAATGGGGATATAACACACCGGGCAGAGACAGCAAGAGCAAAGGCCCTGGGGCTTATTTCCAGAATCCAGTGGAAGCCAGTGTAGCTGGAGTGGAGTGGGATGGGTTGCCTGGGACGCACAAGGAAATGAGGTCTGATAATGAGGCTCAGGGGCTGGATTTTGGAGCAGAACAGTGGCATGATCTAATGCATTGAGTATAGACTTCAAGGGGTTGCAGACAGAAGTAAGAAGCTAAGGAAGGAAGCAATTGCAATAACCCAAAGGATGATGGTGGCTGTGACTGGGGCGGTACCTTGGTGATGATAAAAAGTGATCAAGTTCTAGATGTATTTTGAAAGTCAAGTTTATAAGACTTTCTGACCAATCAGATGTGGGATAAAAAAGAAAGAGGAGTAAAGGACTGAAACAGCCCTTTATGCAAATCAGTAACGGGGTGCAAGGCGAGAGCTAGTGTAAAAGCCTGGCTAAGAGAAACTATAACGATGAGTTACTGTCCCCCTTTTGCTTCTCTGTTAATTCCATAAAGATTCTTAACTTCTCCCCACAGCCGGTGTCCATGAAGATTCTTCACTTTCTCCGTAGATAACATCACCTTTTCAGAACCTAAACGTAGTTTTCAAGGTATCTTCCAGGCCCCACATTCTGGTGGATCGACTGGCCCACCCAGACCAGCGGCCCAGACCAAGAAACCGACACAGCTGGAATCGCGACCCCAGGGACTAGAGCAACACAGGAAGATGATTTCCACACCCCTATAATTCTGCCCCAATTAACTAACCTAATCACCTGGTCCCTTGCCTGCTAAACTATCCTTAAAAACCCTATCTCCCAAATTCTCGGGGAGGCAGATTTGAGAAATTTCTCCCATCTCCCTGCTGGCTCAGCGTATTAGCTGCTTCTTAAACAGCAGGCAAATGAACCTGGTTGGCGGCAACAGGATGACACAAGATTTTCATCTTAAAACACTGGAAGAATGGAGTTGCCACTTGTGCAGGCTGTCAGCTTACTGTCAGCTCACCCTTCATTGCCTACTCTGAGAAAATAAATCTGAGTCCTTTAAATAGCTTTTCCTTTGCCAGCAGGCATAATGGAAAGCTTTGCGGGTGAAGGGAACGGGAGAGACACTGCAGGAGGAAAGGATTTTGCTTCCCCGATCAGTGTCCTTCCTTGACAGATTCCTGCAGCTCGCCCGGCCTCAGCTCCAGAAGTGCAGGGGGCCTTTCTGACACCCCCATCCTAAAGTGCACAGTGGCCAGCTGTGGCCTCTGACACCCACTTTGCATGGTTTTGTAACAGAGAACCTCTAGTGAAACCCCTCCCCGTGAATGGCTTTCTCCAGTGCCCTAGAAGATAGATTTCTGGCAAGTTCTGGGGAGTAAATTTTCAGAAATTTCTGCTCACACAGCACCATAGTGACTTCTCTGTCATTCAGAGAGTCTCATTACTCCGATTGCCTTTTGCAGGTAATGACTTTTTATCTTAGATGTTCCCTTGTTAAATTACTGTGTTTGTTTTTTCTCTTGATTGGACCCAGACTGATACAAAATTGGCTGCTACCAGGAGTGGAACCAGGAGACAACCCTGGGATTTGAGGATTGACTTGGTTGTGCCCTTGGGCTTGGCAGAGAGCTGGGCTGCCCCATATTGAGAAATGCGAGGTAAAAGTCTGCAGTGTGTAGTGACATCGCAGTTAATCAAGGCTCAGACTTGGGAGAATTGTGATGAAGCCCGTGCTTCACTTGACTGTCATGGCCATAATGACGGCTGTTAGCGAGTGCAAAGACCCTGGTGTGGATGGATTCTTCTGAACACACCTGAGCACTTTCAGAGTGAAAGCAACAAGTGCAGGTCTACTAACTCTCAGTTCTGATCAGAACCTGAGAATCACAGCACTTCCATGACAGCCCTAGAAGAAACTCCAATTTATTGTAGTTGCAGGAGTGATGTTGCTGAAAATTAAACACAAAATGTAATCGAGTGGGTTGCTGAACAGAAATGATAATTGAATTCAGAGTTTCACCAAGCTTCTCATGTGAAAGTTAGAACATTGATTGGTAAAAATTGGGATCTTCAAACTTAGAATAGGGGCATCTGGTTGACAAAGTGAAACTATGGGAAGTTTTTCATAATAATTTTTTAAGTATAATAATGAATCATAAGAAAAGAAAAAGGAGGGGGAGAAGTATCAAGGATGGTCATTCCTAGCACAGTCAGGCCCTCACTAAGGAGGTTTTCCGGGAATTCAGTGGGTTAGGCCGTGTCGAGACATCCCCTCCAAGGTGATGTTGCTGCGCTCTGTACCACCTTCCATAACAAAGGAGGCCCAATGCTTGCTAGATTTTTTTGGTGAATTAAAGAAATCCACATTGGTATTCATGGCACACAATAAGTACTGCTCTTTTCTGCTTTTCCTCTGTGAAAGTTGTCAGAATCAAAATGGAGTCACTTACGTTAAAAGCCCTGACAAATGGAGCCAGGAAAGACCATGAAGGGAGGGTTCTGTGGATGAATGCCAGATAATGAGAACTATCACAAAAGACTCTTCAAAAACCACAACGTTGCACAAAGGCCATCACAACGTTACATACATACAAAAAAAAAAAAACACTTCTGTAAGGATATCTACACAGCAACTGTATGTCCAACTTCAGACTGGCATGACCTTGCTGTTGATCCTTGTAGCCAAGGATAATTATCTCAAAACAATTACGTAATCCTCCTCATTTTCCCTTTAAAAGCCTTTGTCTTCCTTTACCTCCCTGAATACAAATATAGTTTACTATGGTGTGCAGATTCCCATTGCAGTGCCCCTTCCTGAGTAAATATCACTTTCTTTTAAAGAGCCTCTCCCTGTCTTTAGGTTGCAAGTGGTGTCAGAAGTGGGATAGAAACAATCTCCCCTTGGACAGATCAGTGGCCCCTGGAATTGAGTGTTGTACCCACCGAGCTAGCCCTTTGCACTCTCCACATCCATGAGTCCCTTTTCTGCCCTGACGAATCTCCTCTTAGATTCTTAGACTCCCTCCTCTTGGTGAGTTCTTTTGTACTGTATTCAGGATTGGGCGTGGTTGTGAGGCTGCCTTAAATGAAGGACCCTTGCCTCCCTCTTTGTACCAGAAAAGCCTTTTTCAGCAAGCACTTTCAGCTAAGTGTCCTTTTGGACAGTACTCTGGTTTCTCCAGAATTTACATTCTGGCCATAAGGCATATCTTTTCTGGCAAATTCACTTTTGGTTCTTTCTACGTGCCTAATTTAATATTTTGCTTGGTCTGGATGCCTGGCTTAAAATTTTTGTGAGCATTCTTATTTTGACTTCCTTTCATTTTGGTTACATGTATGTGTAAACAAATGATTTGGCTCTTTTGCTTTTTTCCCCTTGCTTGTTTCTGAACATGTTCCCATAGCAAAAAATAAATATTCTAAATGTCGGATGTAGGATGGCCAATTAAAAGCCATTAGAGCAGTCCCCACCCTGAAAAACACTGGTCCTGACATTCCCTGACAGGATTTATAGGATTTTCTTTGCTCATGAGAGATTAATAAGAAATGGTATGGGATCATCAAAATTCTAAAGCATGCCAGAACCTCTGGGAGTGTAGCCGTCAACACATTCAAACTGTGTGGTCCAAGAAGCCCCAGTCGCCTAATGGATAAGGCATTGGCCTCCCAAACTGTGTGGTCCATTCTCGTGCACATTTTTAAACTGATGGACAAATGACACCAAGAATAATTTATGGCTATTAAAGGGGGATCATTTGAACTTTCCAAGCCTCGTTTTCTTAGAAGTGAATTAGAAACTGCAACCAGCTATACAGTTAACATTTACGGCCTTCTAAATTCTCTATCTATTTTTTTTCTGCCTACTTTGAATCTTCTGACTTTTCTGATGGTATTAAGATAAACTCACTGCTTATGGTATTCCATCCAAGATTAAAAAAAAAGAGAAAGTCTTAAAGGGCTTTAATTTAATGGCTGTACAAATTACAACAGCTCCATGGTAACCAACAACCTAGACACCTGAGTCATCCCTTTTGAAAATGTAAATTTAGGTTTGCCTGGCTAACAATCTCTTAGGATGATGGAACTGTTACTTGAAAGATTGATATTCTAAATGGAAAGAACTAGATAAATGTTTTTAATGGGCTGGGCAGGGTGGCTCACATCTGTAATCCTAGCACTTTGGGAGGCCGAGGAGGGAGGATCACTTGAGGCCAAGCGTTTGAGAGCAGCCTGCGCAAGAGCGAGACCTCTTTTCTATGAAAAATAGAAAAATTAGCCAGGCATGGTGGCACATGCCTGCAGTCCCACCTATTCGGGAGGCTGAGGCAGGAGGACCACTTGAGCCCAGAAGTTTGAGGTTGCAGTGAGCTATGATGACACCACTGCACTCTAGCTGGGGCAACAGAATGAGATCCTGCTGGGAAAAAAAAAAAAAAAAAAGGTGCCTACCTGCTCTGAGACCAAATAGATCAAAATCTTGAGCTCAGAGTAATGATATAAGGTATCTCTGTCTGACATAAAAATTGCTTTGTCTGCTACGCATGGACCAGAAACAGCCAGAAAAAAAACTCTGCAAATAATTTTTTCTAAAATGCTTCCTCACCCACATTCACTAGTCAAGCAAACCAGACCGACAAACAAAAGACAGATTTGTTACTAAAATTCAAGGCTACTTGGCGATTTTGGTTTTCTTACACAATTCAGCTAGCTTAGCTAAAATGTAAACATTTAAATATTTAACCCCTAAACTCATTTAAAACTGAAAAAAAGGGGGGAAAATGTTAAAGACATTTTTTTAAAGCAAACTGCTGCTTTATTCAAAATTTGTGTCCACAACTTTCATTAGATTCCCAATCTGGGAAAATACAATTTAGCCACGTGAACAGGTCCCATTTTGTCAGAAATATAATTTAGATTCAACTGTCTTTTTTAAACCAGTTTGTATTATTATGTTTTACTGTCTCATGACTAAAATTCTAAAATGAAACCTATAAGAACTTCATGTATGTATATAGACATGTCTACACATATGTACATGTGTTGTGTTGTATGTTGTGGCCACATAGTAGAATCTGGCATAGTCAGCCAGAATCTCTTAAGGAATTCTATTGAGACTGACTTAGGTAAGCGAGTACTCGTATAAATTGTTAAAATATACAGCAGTTAACCCACATGGCTTTTAGTTCACATGACTTAAGTAAATCTTTGATAAATAAGCTGGGTTTTCATTTGTTGATAAAATGAAAATGTCTTCATTTTCTTTAATGTCATTTAATTGTCAGTATAGTTTTTGCCTGAGGTTACTGGTCAGACGAGATTATATTCATCTCTGCCAGGTATTTTAAGGCCATAAAGCAATAAATCCAGCCTAAAAATAGAATGATTTTTGTTTGTGAAAGTTTTTGATAAGACTAATTTAACATTGTTGGTTTAATGAAAACAGCTGTATCTTCTGAATTATCAGCAGAATACACCCATATTTACCTTTAAGGTTCTCGCTTAGATGAACCCCTGACATTCACAGGCTACACAAATAATGATTAACAGGAATAAAATAACTTGAAATAATAATTAGCTTTGTCTAATATCTGGGTTTTCATAAGTAACCTAGGTATAATCGTTAAAAAATA
>NW_012150485.1:503299-545372 GCF_000956105.1 Propithecus coquereli
ATTCTGAGAAGTTTTATCCAAAAACGGAAAAGTTGAATTCATTAATGGACTAAGACGACCTAGGATCTAGTCATACATCAATCATATGGAATTGTTATTCCTATTTATGGCTTGCTAAAAACCAAAGTGATAACCTCAATCACTTCAAGGCAAATAAGAGATTTATTATTTTAACTAAAATGACACTTTTTATAACAGGAATTCTAAGGTCATGAGCAGGCTCGAGCAGGAGGTGGCTTCGGTGAAATGTCAGTGTCTTACTGTATTAGTTAGGGTACATCAGGTTACGCTCCAAAAACAAACAGCTCCAACAATCTTAGTGGCTTTGATAAAACTTCTCTCTCCTGCAAGTCGGCTATGGATTTGAACAACTCTCGGGCCAACTGTTCTGGAGGCATCATGCAGAAAGCAATGCAGTGATGAAGGTGTCCGTTCTTATGGTGTGACATCGCAGCACAAGCCCCGTGGTGACCACTGTAAGGAAAAGAGATTGGAGAATCACTCAGAGGCCTTTCCTGCCGCAGTGCAGACGTGACACACAACATTTCTTCTAGCGTTTCTCTGGGCAGAACATGGACCTGCCCAGCTGCAAGTTGGCTGGGAAGTGTGGCCTCCCATGAGCCCAGAAGAAAAGGAGAACCAGATATTGGTAAGCATTGGTAATGTCTCCCACACTCAGCTTAGCCCTCCCTGTCCTGAAAGTTTCTACTGTGGCCTGGCAGCCGGCTTCTGGAACACCCCAAGATAAAGACGATAGTTTCTTCATTAGGGTCAGTTGTAATCTCTACTGTCATCAAGACTGTCACTTAAAGTGGCCCAGTCCTGTAAACACTGCTCAGTACAAGTATTTGATATTTGTGTTCCCCCAGTTGTTAGCAGACAAAGAGGGTGTTACAGTCAGCTGTTGGCTGGTCCTAGGAAGCAGGGGAATTCAGAAATTGGTTGCTGCCTCTTGCTGAGATTATTGGCATCCAAACCAGACATAGGGAGCTTAGAAGAGCAACATGTCGCTATTCTTGTTCTCCATTGCACACTTCCCTAATAGCCGTGACTAAGAAGCAGGCTGCAAAGGGAGGGTAGATGTGATTGCCAAGATGTTTAAGTGCCAAGTGCTAAATTCATGTGTGTGTGTGTGTGTGTGTGTGTGTGTACACTCATACTAAGCATACGGAACTTACCATAACATCTCACAGTCCGTTATAGGATGGGGCTACTTCATGAGACTACAGGGAAATGGAGATTTCAAAATTTCATGTAAATCATAAGCTCACAGGTGGTGCTCCTGGCCTCCACGGGAAAAACTCATCAGGAAAGATACGTGAGAGATTTACTAAATTAGATTTATTGCTCAGTGTGATAGACAAATGGTCAAAATTATAAACTAGCTTCCTCCTAGGGTCCTTACTAATGCCAAATTTAAGTGAAAGAGGAAAGAAGTTACCAAAAAGTATGGAAAAGTCTAGGTTGTGGAATTAAAAAATTTACTCAGCAACTTCCTCAGATTAAGACTTTGTAATCCCAGGGCTGTAAAACATCCACCCGATTAAGAATTCCAATGGTTGGGCCAAGTGAGGTGGCTCATGCCTGTAATCTCAGAGCTTTGGGAGGCCAAGGCAGGAGGATTGCTTGAGGCCAAAAGTTTAAGACCAGCCTGAACAATAGAGCAAGACCCCATCTCTACACAAACACACACACACACACAGACACACACACAAATAATAAGAAGAATCTCAGTGGCTCACAGACATGTAGTTCCTTCCTGATATGATGTTTTAATACACTGAGTTTGAAGTTGCAGGGGGAAAATACCAACATCATTTTTTTTTTTTTTTTTTTTGAGACAGAGTCTCACTGTGTTGCCTGGGCTAGAGTGCCGTGGCGTCATCTTAGCTCACAGCAACCTCAAACTCCTGGGCTCAAGCGATCCTCCTGCCTCAGCCTCCCGAGTAGCTGGGACTACAGGCATGCGCCACCATGCCCGGCTAGTTTTTTCTATATATTTTTTGTTGTCCAATTAATTTCTTTCTATTTTTAGTAGAGACGGGGTCTTGCTCTTGCTCAGGCTGGTTTCGAACTCCTGAGCTCAGCTAGGATTACAAGGTGTGAGCCACCGCGCCCAGCCCCAACATCATTTTTTGTTGATTTATTCATGTGTTCAGTTGTGTAGGGAATTCACACTTAATTTGGAATCATGATTTAGAAAATCACACATGGAGACCTTCCTCAGAACTGCCCTGAATTCAGGAGAATTGCAAATCCTCAAGGATTTCCAAACTTTTTGGTAGAAAACAAGTCACAATTTCACAAGAGTTCTGCCTTAGGTGACCGGATGACCATATGATTAACTATTAAGGCAAAGGCTCTAAACAGGGATCTTGACGGTACTGCTTGTGCATTTGGAAGATGCTATTAATATTTATGTGCAAAAATATTGGATTCTCCAGGGTCTTTCCATATGAATGAAGCTAATGGGATAAGGCTTGGAATCTAGGCCCTGGGGACCCTCAGCCCCAGGAGGCTCCAGTCTGGGGTTGGAGGATACGCCATGCCTGGTGCAAACTGCAAAAGGTCGACCGAAGGACAAAACACAGACCTAGGGACTTTTCCAGGCACCAGAGTCAAGGCTGAAATATTCGTGGCCATAATGCATACAATGTAGCTACTATAATGTGACACGGGGAACAGGAGCAACGCTGTTTTTCCAGGGCAAAACTCTCTCGGCAAGTCACTTAAATTGAGTTTCAGTTGCTTATCTGCAGGGTGAGACAACAGCATATGGCGACCGCTGCACAGGACTGTCGGAGGCAACATCTCCCCGAGACCGAGCTCGCACACGGGGAGGGAAACTGCCACTCGGTGCTGGGACCATATGTTATTTCATTCAGCTCTCCCCAAAACACTCCAAAGTAGGTACATATTCCGATTTCATCGCTGGGCTCACGGAAAGATGAAATGATTTTCCTAAATTCCCACTCATCGGCTTAGGATTCGAGCCCTGTGCTGTCTGACGTCGTCAGCCCTCCCTCCCAGAGATGGGCGCTTGGAAGAAAAACAAAGAGGCAAAAGCAAACTTCTGAGGATGTCACCTTCTTAGAACATCCTGAAAGAAACTGTCACATATTTAAATACAGAGTCTCTCTGTTTGGTTAAGTTAAAATGAATTAAAGGTGTGTTTCTTATAAAAGCAACCCATGCTTGTGAGAACATAAACAAGGCAAGAGAACTTAAAGAACAGAGTGAAAGTTGTTGTCCCAGCTGGTAAGTCCGCATTCTGGGATAATCACTGGTTTGTCTCCTTCCAGAGGCTTCTATGCATATACTTTAGTTTCTGTAAATACAGGCTCTCACCAGATGCAGTGTATTATGATCTGTTTTGTTCTCTCACTTCTGACCAGGAGAGAGGAGGACAAAGGAAGAAAAAGGGGACCAACATTTGCTGAGTGTCCTCTCTGTGCAGGTCCTTTCCGTGTACTCGTTTACTTTATACTAACAAGCTCTAAGACCTCAGAACTATAATCTCCATTTACAGATAAGGACAGTGACACTACAAGGTGTGTTACTTATTCAAGGTGTGAATAAGTAACTTATTCACAGTGATCTGAGTCCAGCTCTGACTGTCCCCAAATTCTGTGATCTTGCCAAAGTCCACACTGTCCCTGATGGTGTCAGGACCATCATTTTTCCAGAGCTCCTTCTACAGGAAGGGGAGCCCCAAAACTCTCCTGTGGGGGTGGTAACGTGTGTGCACACGCATATGCAAAATGTTTACCTTCAGCCCCCCAAGTGGTCCTCACCTCCCTGGTGAGCCTGAGGGCTCCCGCATGGGAGGAGGGAGGAGGGCACTTCCCCAAGTGTGCACTCGGCTCCGAGCCTTAATCCCACCCGCAGGACTTCCAAGACTCAGCCTTCCCTGCCTGCTTCCCACTGAGCCCCCCACGGAGGACAGGGGTAGAGGGAAGAGGGCGGAGCAGCCCGGAACACACACGTCCTCAGTGTTTGCTGGCGGGAAGCAATGCTGACCTTGCTGGTGTTTGCTCCGCTTGCTCAATGCAGGGTGGAAAACTGAAGACCAGACGCTAAGAACAGGTTTAAGTTGAATGGAAATCATTGATTTTTCCCTAAATTCCTGGAGCAATTTTGGTTTTTGTTCCTAGCTATTTCACTGAGGCATTTAATTTCTATTTTCCTGCCGTTAAAACAACAGTCACACAGCCCTGCGAGTGAAAGAACAGGCAAATAATAGTTCTTGAGTCAGGCATTGCATGATGGGAATTTCATGTAATCCTAACAATCCGCAGCCCCAAGATGCCAGCACTGTTATCTCTATTCCAGAGACAAACGAGATTAAACGACTGGCTCCAGGTTCTCACAGCTAATGGCAGATCTGGGATTTGAACTATGTCTAACTACGTCTCCACTTGCTTACAGGAATGCTTCAGAGACAGCAGGGGAAGAGGAAGGTGCTCCTAGAAGCTTCATTCATAACAGACAAAACTGGAAACAACCCAGATATCCATCAACAAATGGACCCATCACGGGCCCTCTGCACAATGGAGCAGTACTGAGCAGGACGCATGAGCAAATTGCTGATACATGTGGCAACGCAGCCGAACCTCAGAAATGTGATGTTGAAACACAAAAGCTAGACACAGAAAAGTACGCGGTGTATTACCCCTTCTACCTGCCGTCCTGGAAGAGGCAAGGCCACTCTATGGAGGCAGAAGTCAAAACAGAATTTACCTTTGGGACATGGACAGAAAGGGGACTTCCTGGGTGGATGGATTTGTTCTCTCTCTTGCTCAGAGTGGTGGTTGCACAGATGTACACAAATGTAAAAATTTATTGAGCTATGTATATAGGATTCATGATTTTACTGCATGCAAATAACACCTCAGTGAAAAATTAATAAAGACAGGGAAGAGATGATGGCACATCTGGACATGGTAGCAGGAAGATGTGGAGAGGGAGAAGGACTCAAGAGAGGTTTTATAGAGTCATCTTATATATTCTCTCCGAGCCTCGCCTGCAAAGTAGGTATAATAAAACCTTCCTTGCAGAGCTGTTGAGGAAATGAGAGTTTGCATACATAAATTGCTAACAGAGTGCCTTGGCATCCAGAAACCCACCAGAAAATGGGGTGCTCTGGCTGGGATTATGCTGGGAGTTCAGGAGGAGCCACAGGAGAGTGGAAGGAGGGACAGCAGGGCGTGAAGCATTCTCCTTCCCCTCGGTGGCATTTGATCATTACAGCTCCGTCCCCACTCTGGTGTCCTCCCCAGAACTGTTCCCCCTTTCTCGCAGGGCAGGCAGAGGAGACGGAGGGGAGCAGCTTTGGCTGGTGGGAGCCAGGCTTGGCCATCAGGAGAACCCGGCTCTAGCTCCTGGCTGGGAGGCCTTGGGCACCCTGCCAAGCCCTCGCTCCTCAGTCTGCATTTTCAGCTCAACTAGCAAAGCAACTTATTTTGTTTTGTTTTGTTACCTAAGAGTTGCACACCTTATACAAATTTTTAGCATTCAAAAGGCTTTCACACTTTCACCCTGGCAAGACACCTTAACCACTGGATGAAGGAAACTCTCTGTTTCTGTGATCCTTGATGAGCTCAGTTCATCATGCAGCCTGTGGTCACCTATTTTGTGCTCAATACAAAGTCATGGGGATGGAAAAAACAGTCCTGCTCTCAGACAACTTGCAGTCAAGGGACGCAGCAGAGCTTTGGAGTTTGCGTCACGGCCTGAGAGCGCCATGACCTGGAGCTAGTTGCTCAACCACTGTGAGCCTCGGTTTCCTCGTCTGTAAAATGAGGATATAACAACTTCATAGGCTCGATGTGAGGATGAGGAGCTAATCTGTGAAACATGCTTGGAATGGACTCTGGCATGAACTACGCGCTCAGCAATTGGTAGCCATTACACGAGCGCCATAAAGGGGTTTGTACCAAGTGTGGAAGCAGCGAGGGGCAAGCAAGAGAGGGAGGGAGGGAGGGAGGGTGGGAGGCATACATCGTCCGCATCAAGGTAACCGTGTGCCTCAGTGTCCTCACGTGTTCTAAGGAGATAATAATGGTCCCCACTGCACGGGGCTGTGAGAGTTAATACAGATAAAGTATTTAAAAGTGCTCCAGAAGTAGCAGCCATGATGCAGGTGGTGACGTGTCACACACTGAGTCAGTTTGGGAATTTGTATCTTAAAATGAAAGCAGCCAGAGACTCGTTAAAACCAAGCAAACAAATGTTCAAAGTCAGTCAACATGAGGAAGTCAGCAGGGTAAATCGAACCATCTCCGGCCAAGGTCCAAGTTGGGCAAGTGCTAAGAGCCCTATGCTGTTAGCTGAGCCACCCACGCAGGGCTTGTATTTCCAAACAATACGCTCCAAAGTTTGTTTTTTTTTTTAATTTCAAACTATTACAGGGGTACAAACGTTTTGGTTATACAAAGTGCTTTTGTACCATTTGAGTCAAAGTTATAAATGTGCCCATCCCCCAGGTAGTGTGCCTTGTGCCCATTAGGAGTGAATTTACCTCCTCCCATCTGCTCAATTTCCTATGAATGTTATTTCCACAGGTGCACATAAGCATTGAGCAATTAGTTCCAATTTAATGGTGAGTACATGTGGTGTTCGTTTTTCCATTCTTGTGATACTTCACTTAGTAGAATGGGCTCCAGCTCCATCCAGGACAATACAAGAGGTACTAGTTCCCCATATTTTTTTATGGTTGAGTAGAACTCCGTGGTATTCATATACCACATTTTATTAATCCCCTCACATATTGATGGGCACTTGGGTTGTTTCCACATCTTTGCAATTGTGAATTGTGCTGCAATAAATATTCAGGTGCAGTTGTCTTTTTTATAGAATGTCTTTTCTTCCTTTGGGTAAGTATCCAGTAGTGGGATTGCTGAATCAAATGGTAGTCCTACTTGTAGCTCTTTGAGGTATCTCCATATTACTTTCCACAGAGGTTGTACTAGTCCCACCAGCAGTGTAAGAGTGTTCTTATCTCTCCACATCCCTGCCAGCATTTGTTGTTTTGAGACTTTTTGATAAAAGCCATTCTCGCTGGAGTTAAGTGACATCTCCTTGTGGTTTTGATTTGCATTTCCCTGATAATTAGAGATGTTGATCATTTTTTCATATGTTCTTGGCCATTAGTCTGTCTTCTTTTGAAAAGTTTCTGTTCATGTGTTTTGCCCACTTTTCAATGGGGTTGTTTGATTTTTTTCTTGCTGATTTTCTCGAGTTCTCTATAGATTCTAGTTCTCAGCTCTTTATCAGATATGTAGCATGTGAATATTTTCTCCCATTACCCCCAAAGTTTTGCTAGGTCTCCCATGGCCCCCGTGCGAGGGTGAGTCCTGCACATCTGGCCCCACCTGTGGTTCCAAGAAGGACAGCTGTCACTGCCTGCTCTCTCCTTCTCCCAGAAAACATCCCCCACATCATGTTTTAGGGCAGGAGAAAATGAAGACAGGCCTGGGACATAGTGTCATTGCTAGAAGGCAAGTGTGTGCTTTCTTAAACATCAACAGAGATTGCTGAAAGGAGAAAAAAGATAGCTTAAAGGGCCTCCTGTTGGCCAAAATGTGACAATCTGACCATCAAAAGGAAATCATAATTACAGTCATTTATAAATAGGACAGGTTGAGTCTATTAAAAGCGGCGAGTCCATAGGGACCATCATGGTCCATAACCTCAAAAGAGTAATGTTAAAATAAGGTGCAGGGCCGGGTGCGGTGGCTCACGCCTGTAATCCTAGCATTCTGGGAGGCCGAGGCGGACGGATTGTTTGAGCTCAGGAGTTCGAAACCAGCCTGAGCAAGAGCGAGACCCCGTCTCTACTAAAAATAGAAAGAAATTAATCGGACAACTAAAAATATATATAGAAAAACTTAGCCGGGCATGATCGCGCATGCCTGTAGTCCCAGCTACTCGGGAGGCTAAGGCAGAAGGATCGCTTGAGCCCAGGAGTTTGAGGTTGCTGTGAGCTAGGCTGACGCCACAGCGCTCACTCTAGCCCAGGCAAGAGAGTGAGACTCTTGTCTCAAAAAAAAAAAAAAAAAAAAATAAGATGCAGAAAAGGTCAGTTGTAATAAAACATTAATTTCATTAATTTTAACAAGAAGGGGATGAAGCTATAGATGCGTCTTTTATTCCTTCTCTTAACTATATTGCCGCTGACAATGCATAGATTTGCTTTATTTTTCTCAATCTGAGTAAGGATAAGGAGTAAAAAACAAAAAACTGTGAATAAGCTAAATAGTTCCAGAAAAAGCAGAAATTGTCCCCCACACAGGAAGTGGCCCCAGAGCTTCGCACAGAAGGAAATGGGATCCACTAGGGTGTTGCAAGTTGGTCGATTTGCGAGCTACCTAGAGGAGGTGACTGAATAGTGCAGACCCAGCACATCTCCTGGAAGATCAGCCTGGGACGTGCAACCGAGCCTACTAATGAAACGAGTTATGAGAAGACAGACGCGAGTGTCAATTATGCTAACGGAGCAGGCCCTGTGCTCAACACCCCACCAGCCTCACCTCATTTCAGCCTCGCAATATCAATGTGAGGAAGGGATTCTTATCCCTATTTCACAGATGAGGAAACTGAGGCTCAGAGAAGGGATGTGAAGCCCTCCCCTGAATCCAAGTCTGCCTAGCCCCAGTCGCTCCGCATCCTCTGCTCATCACGGTGCTCAGAAAGACACTCAATGCCCCCGGCCCCGCACCTTCAGGAAGCAAAATGCGCGCAGCGCCTTGGTGGGGGGATTGACAGCCTCTTTTTGAATAAGTGGAAGCTTGAATCTGCAGAGGTGTCCCTGGGCAGAGCGCTGCTGCCCGAGCCCGGGGCCAAATTCAGCAGTCATTCTCCCGCCTAGACCCCTGGAACCCACCGAAAGGTTTTCCGTGGCTAGGACGCATCCCCAGAGGTCATGACCTTTGGTGGTCAGCAGTGACTTGGGGCCATCCTGTGCCCCAGGGACTGCCCAAAGCGCTTAAATGTTGTCATCTGACCTTCGCAAGCCCGGGGGAAGTGACTATTCTTATATCCTCCCTATCTCGCCGGTGAGGAAACTGAGGCATGGAGTGGTTAAGTGGCTTGTCTAAGACCTATAGAAAGAGAGTGGGGCAGTTAAGGCTTGACCCCGGATGCTTAGTTGTTGAGCCCACACCTTAGCCACCAACCTACGTTCTCCCTCCAGTAAGGAAGCCTATGCCTGGGAGGTGGACGATTCGCAAGTGAGGGTGCCCGTGGTGTGCAGGGGGCGGGCAGTGCTCTCCTAGGCACTTGCCAGTGGGTTCAGCTCCCCTGAAGTCCACCGATGTCTTCCTGACCAGCCACTCGGCCTTGATCTACTTGGCCCAGGGCCCTTAGCATCCCCCACCCCCTCCCTTCCGTGCCGCAGACCCCCAGCCTCAGCTCTCACACTGTTCTCCAGCCCACGCCACGCGGCTCCCATCTCCGGGCAGGGCCCTGCAGAGGGGCGGGGTCTCCCGAGATGCCTCTTACTCACAGCCAGCCCCCTGGGTCTTCCCACGACGCATTTGCTGCCAGGGAGTCACCCCAGATGCTGCAAGAGACAGATCTAGCAGTAACCGAGAGGGCAGCACTTGCCCCACTGTGCACTGAGTGCCCCCTGCCCCTAGGATTCTGCTCTGGCTCATTTTCCCAAACCATCCCAGCCCGTCCCCCCAGGATGGGTGTCCAGAGCAGAGCGAAGGATGAGCCTGCAGCCCTTGACCCAAAAGGGCAGGGGCCCGATTCTGAGCCCCCACTGCTCCCACCCCGTGCTGTCTTCATCCCTCCTCCAAATGCCCCAGCTACCCCCAGTGACGCACGCCTCCCCCGCACACATGGCCCCTTCCCAGCCGCAGGGCTCCCACGGGGCATTTCAGAGGTGGCTCAGCCCTCTTCCCGCTACAGCTGGCCCAGGAAATCCGCCCGAGGCTGGTGCCAGACTCTGTGCCAAGAGGGCACCTGTGATTTCTAGTAATTCTCTGGGCAGTGTGACTGTTCCTCTTACAGAGGACAGGGGGACTCGTGGATCACACAGCCTGGACACTGGCAGGTAGAGCAGGAAGGGCGGGTCTGGCCTTTGCCTGACAATGGGCAGGGCCCCTTCCTGCCTCAGCTCCCAGCCCCTCCCCGACCAAGTGTTGCCACAACCCGGATGGAGCCTCCTCCTTCCTGGACCAGCGAGCAGAGACTCAGCCTAGGAGGGGGTCAGGCTGCTTCAGGAGGCGTGGCCACTGCCAGAAATTCCAGGTAGGGGGTGTGGCGCTGCCCACCAGCCTCCAGGCCACCCTGCCTGCACCTGCCAGAGGGGACAGAGCTTGGGGGGGAAGGGGGATGATGAGCCACTTGCCACTGCCCACCCAGTGTGACAGATAGGAGGGGGCAGATGGGCTTAGAGGGAGGCCATTGTACAGGGGGGAAAACTGAGGCCCAGAGAGGGGAAAAATACCCACAGGGTCCAGAGGGCAGCCCAGACTAGTTCCTGGCTTAGTGCTCCAAGCCTGGAGTGGATGTGGCATCCTGGAGGGAAGTGTCCCTTCAGCCAGCTCAGGGGAAAGACAAGAGGCCCCAAAGCCAGATGATGGAGCTAGGGGAGGGGGAGAGAGGAGAGTGGGAGAGGGGGTCTGAGCTCAGATTCCCACCACCTGTAAGGAGGGGTTCTCAGTGAGAGAACACCCGGAGGAAAGGTCCTGAAATTGTTACCCACTCCACCCCCAGTGGCACCAGGGAGGCCTACTGACGTGCGCCAGGGCGACATCATAAAGGGCTTGCTGTGCACACCCAGCGCCAGGCTCCGCGCTTACCTGGAACTGCTGCATTCCATCCTCACAGCAGCCCAACAAGGTACGTGCTGTCACGGTCCTCATTTTACAGATGGGGAAACTGAGGCACAGGTGGGTTAAACAACTTGTCTGAGGTCTCACAGCCAGTGAGTGGGTTCCCTGACCTGAACCTGTGTGCCACAGAATCCGTGAGTCGCTCACCTGGCAGAGCCCCACCGTGGAGGCACAACTGGGAGAGAAGCGGCAAAAATGCACTCGTGCATTCATTCAGCAAAGGTCCAACCCCAAGCAGGCACGGGGGGTGCACAGAGGCTGATGCCGTCTCATTTAGGTTTTTATAGGGATTGCAATCGAGTGGGATCCGACCAGACTCAGCCCTGCATCACCCCTCCCTTCAACCCCCAGCAGTCCCCAAAGGCCTGCGACAGTCCCAGGGCAGGGGCCACGTCCCCAAGGAAAATCCAAGCAGTATATGGATCCCACTGGTCTTCTGGGAGCCAGAAATAGAAACAGGCCCGAGGCTGGCCAGACATTGAACATTCTGCTCAGAGCGGCCCAGAGAGCAGGCTGGGCAGAGGGCTCGCAGACCCAGGCAAGAGCCTACTGTGCGCCGGCCTCCACGCCAGGCGCTTTGTCTATCCCCGACAGTGAGCTTGCAAATGGAACTTCCAACCACCTGGGATGCAGCTGAAAACACCTCCTGGTGCAGAAGGGCGAGGCAGCTTGCCTGAGGTGGCACAGCTCTTTTTAACGACTTACTCCCAAGCCCTTAGCCTGTCCCATGGCCACCCTGTGCCACCCTGACACAGCTGTGACCGCCTCAGTCATGCCTCATTTTCCCACCCGGGAAATTGAGAGGGTTTTTGTATCTGAGGCTAACTTTAGATGAGCAGCCTCTCTGCTCTGGGCCTCAGTTTCCTCATTTGTCAAACGGGCTCATAACTCACTCTGGATCCCCCGGGGCAGCAGTGTGTCTTCAGCATCGTGCCTGCTACCAGTGGAGCAGCCACTGAGGCTTCCCTGGAGAGAGCACGGGGCCAGCAAAGTGGTACTGTCCCAGAGACCGTCTGACTCATGCCATCGCCACCTCAGACACAGGACACGGTGGTTTACGAGCCAGGAACAAAGACTCCCTTTGGTGTGAGGAGCAGAGGCCGTGCGCAGCGCAGGCAGAGTGTGGGGCTGCGTGGGCAGGCGGCTCAGGCCCTGGCCAATGGACTTAGCCCCTGTTTGCTCCCCGATAACTGGGTGACCTTGGTTAATATTCACCAGTGCCCTCCCTCGCCGCCCCTCTGCATCCACTGCTTAAATACGGACGAGGCCAGGGCTCTGTCTCCTCTCCTCGGTCTCCACCGCCAGCCCTGGGACAGGGAGTCAATCGTAAGTAAGCCTTTCACAGAAGAGACTCTGGAGGGGCCACTGGGGGGCTCTGCACCACCCAGGCAGGGGCAGGCCTGGGGCAGAGGAGGGTGTGGAGGGGCAGCACCCCCGGGATACTGGGCAGATGCAGGGCGCTGCGTCGTCATAGTAAGGGCAGCCCTGAAGGTGGTTTCCTGCTTCCCGAGCCTGCCCAGTACCTCTCGGTGACTCAACTGGCCCTTGTAAGCAGATGTGGACCAGGGTGTCTGGCTCCAGGGTCCTGGCACCCCGGGAGGGGCATGAGCCAGGGTACGGCAATGGCACGATAAGAACAGTGGTTTCTTTCTGTTTGCCCCGCTCCTGTGTCTGCCCAGGGGCCTTCTTTTGGGTTGTCCCTTGTAAGCCTCACAGCCCCCGCTGCCTGGGTGCACACCTTTTCCCTTCCACAGATGAGGAAGTCAAGGCCCAGAGAGAGGCAGTGAGACAAGCAGGCTCACATCCCGTCCTCTCCAGATGTGTCCAGGAGCAGGACCAAGCCAAGGCTCCCCTGCACAGTGGACCTGTGGGCGCCCCTCATGCATGGTGGGGGGGGCAGGAAGGCCCGGCAAGGGGCACCATCCGTAAGGTTCCAGCAGACCTTCCTGAGTACTTGCTCTGGGCCCGGCCATGTCTAAGCCCGGTGCACGTATAAATGCATTTGAGCCTCACGTCAACCCTCTGAGGTGGTTGCTGTGGTTATTCCCATTTTGCAGATGAGGAAACTGGGGACAGTGAGGCTAATAACTTGCCCAGAATCACACACCATCAGGATTCAAACTTAGGCACCTGGCTCCAGACCCCATGCTCCTGACCCCGGCCCTAGCGCTGCCATATCTCTCCCAGGTCTCAGGCACTGGTTGGGCAACAGGAAGCCTGGGCTGGGACCTTGGATAGCTGCTCGACCTCTCGGTCCTCTTGGGCAAGACATAGATAACCTCTGCCGTCTTTCCCCTCACCCTACCCCCACCTGACCTTGATCTCTGGAGTGTTGGAAGAATATGATTTTTCAGTCTCCGGTTTTTGGAGATGGGGACTACAAAGGTAACGAAGGCCAAGGTGGCCACATAATGCCTCCAAAAGATCCACGACATCAGTAACAACTGATGCTTCTCGAGAGTTACCGTGTTCCGGGCACTCTTGACACTTTGCACGTGTTTGATTTGCACAATAGCTCTATGAGGAAGTGCTTTATCATCTCCAGGAAACTGAAGTTCAGAGAAGTTACGTAATTTGTCTAAGGTCACACAGCTAAAAGCAAGTAGCACTCGAGCAATCTGGCCTCAGAGCCTCTAATTGCCAGAGAGCAACTCTGCCCCCCTTCATTCAGCCAGGCCGTCTCTGAAGCTTTCTGTTTCAAGCCTTCTGGCTTCAGCTTTGTACATAGAGAAGAGGTAAGTGTCAGGTTCTGGAACCAAAATGTCTGGAATTAAATCCCGGTTCTGTAAGCAACTAGCTCTGTGGTTTCCAGTAAGTTACTTATCCTCTTTGGGCCTCAATTTTTCCATCTATAAAACAGGGTTAATATTATAATAATTTCTACCTCATAGGGTAAGATTTGAGGCTGATTAGATGAGACAGCGCACATAAAACACCTGGCGTTGAGCGTGACGGTGAGCGTGATGCAGATGCCGATGTGTGCTTAGCAGAGGGTTAGGCAGCTGACAGGAAATAAACAAATAGCTGGAGAATTGAGTGTAGAGTTTGCCGCACTCAGAGGCTGTTCGTTGCGGAGTTGGAATTGGTTCTGGGGAGTGCGGCAGCTAGCTGGGAAGAAGCCTGACTCTGCTCAGACGTGAGCTCATGACTGCGTAGGTACAGGCAGGGCTTCCACCCCTGGGAGGGGCCCAGCCGCCCATTATCTTGTCTGTTCCTCATCTCTGGCCTTCAAAGGATTCTCTTCTCCATTGTGCAGATGAAAGCCGAGGCTCAAAGAGGCGAAGTCATTTGCCCAATGCCACCTGCCAGTAAGTGCCACACCTGGTCACACCCAGGTTTATTTAGTGCCGGTTTCAACACTGTGTCTGACCTTATGCCACGTTCCCTTCCCTGGACACCGCCTGGTTGCTCTGGGTGGCAGTGGTGTGAGATTGGGCAGGGGTGGCTCACTGCTTTCTCCCCTGCCTCAAAGACTGCCCCCACCTGCCCAGGACTCCAGAATTGTCACCACGAGATCTCCATTCTTCTGGTTCAAACCTTGGCCACTGTGTCCACACACCTCTGGGGACTTGCCCCTCCTTTCTCATCTCCAGTCAGCCTCCCCAGCGTTACCCTCCAAGGGGTGCAGGCTGCTTTGCTAGATAGAAGGGCAGGAAGAGAGCTGGTCTTGGGCCCCCAAGGCTGTAAGGAACGACTGTGAGGCAAAATGAACCCAACTGGACGCTTGAGACGAATATCGAGGCCCAGTCCTGACATTCACGGCTGTCTCAGTCTGATCTGAGCAGTGGGAAAACCAAGGCTTGTTTCAGCTTTGTCACTGACTCACTGTGTGGCCTTGGCAAGGCCCTGACCCTCTCTGGGCCTCAGACTCTTCACTGTAAAAGGAAGAAACCAGAGTAGGTCACAAGACACCTGGGGAGATGGATGGGGGTGGGGAAATGCGCTCACCCCTTTTCCCCCCTCCCTGCAACAGCCTTGCCACCCCCTTAGAGCCCAGCAGCAGCCCCCTCGCCCCGAGTAGGAGGGCACCTTACACCACCCCTCCCCAAGGGAATCTCAGTCAGTTTTGCTCCACCAAACGCAGATCCTGCTCTGATTAAGAATCCTATGTCAGCGTACAGAGGACCTCAGTTAGGTCCTCTCCCAGCCCCACTCTGTATAGCCGGGACGGTGAGGCCCCAAGGGCAGAGGATGCTTGCTCAAGGCCAAGCGGATAGGTATGTCCCTGCCGGGCGAGAAGCCACAACCTCTGGTCCTGCAGCCACTCAGCATAGCGTCCCCACCCTGCAGAGGCCAAACTCCCTCCTGATCCCCGCGCCCTGCAAAGATGGGGAATTTCCATAAACCATGAAGGACTACACCAAAATCCAGCTAGGAGGTAAAAGAGCAATCTAAGGGAGATGGAAATATACAGAACTAATTTTAGCACCATCTTCAGCTCTACCGACACTGGCTAGTTTGAGAAAAATACAAACATGATTATGTAATGTGTGGTCTGCTCTATTTGGATTATTTAGAGGCATGAAGACAGGAAAAAGGTGGCAGAGAGAAACAAGTTTTGTGTTTCATTTTGTTGCTTTACCGGAAAAAATCACTTTTAAAAGTCCAAGGGGGTAGATGAAACTCAACATTTCTTATTTCCAAGTTTCTCCCCTCATGTTTTTGCATCTCCAATTCAAGGACACCTTCTCTTTGTGTTTAATTAAGGTGAGGATTTGAGCTGTGTGCCTAGTAGCTAACTACGTGGCTGGCAGGCACCTTCTCGGCTCGGACCTCAGCTTCCCCACCTGCGAGGGCAGCAGTTCTTGTAGGTGGCCACAGGGGTGGTGGTAGGCCTGGGGCAGGTCGGGCTCTGCAGCTGTGGACGGCATTGACTTTGGTGGACGGCATTGACTTTGAGCATCTCCAGGCAGAGCCTGTTCTCGCTGGTTCAGCCACATGCCCGTGGTCTCACCCCCAGCTGTGAAACACACATCCCTCACCCCGTACTGCCTGAAGGCTTTGAGTTTGCAACACGCACCAGCCTCGCCTCAAGAGCTGCTCTAAGACCCCGTGATGGAAGCTTCTGTGTCTACACTTCTTTCACTCAATGCTCCCAACAACCCCACTTTATATATGAGGCAAAGTGAGGACCAGAGAGATTCATGACTTGTCCCGGCTCACACAGCTGGAAAGGGACAGAGCCTGGATTAGAACTGAGGTCTGCCTGAAGCTTTTCCACTCCCCCCGACTCACACACACAAACCCCTGCTTCAAAGGAAAGAGAAGCCACCCTAATGCCCCTGAAAGTGAGGGCCCAGGACTAGGAAATGGCTGGTGACCAGGAAGGCAGGTAAGCCGACTGCAGGAACCTCAGCCCCTTCTTGTGGCTGGGACCACAGAGCATCGTGGGGACAGCCCCCTGTCTCAGGAAAAAACACTAGGGGCTGAGGGTGCTTGTGCGTTTGAGTGGGTACAGCCCCCAGGGGGCTCTGCCGCAGCCCCACCACGTTCTAGCCGGGCGCCACCGCGCAAGACGCTTCCCCTATGCAGCAGGTGCCCTGCCTGGCCCTTCGATAACAATCCAGGCCGATTCCTGGCTAATTGTTGGCAAGTCCATTACTCTTCCTGTGCCTCAGTTTCTTCTTTTGTAAAACAGTGGCTATACCACTTACACCTCAGGGGCATTGCAGATGTAAGCAGAGCTTTCCAGAGCATGGGCTCAGGACCTAGATATGTGATTCTGGTACTGCTACTTTACTTGCTTGGTGACATTGGACAGATGACTTAACCCCTCTGGGCTTTGGTTTCCTTGTCTGTAAATGGAGAACAGGAATGTTACTACCTCAGAGGATTGTGAGAAGAATGAAATGAGTTAATGCACATGAGTGCTCAGCACAGGGCTTGGCATATGGTAAGCACCAGCTACATTTTTGCTATCTTTCTGGTGCTTTCGATGGTGATGGCATAGGACAGTGCTTGGCACGGGCTGGGAACCTAGTAGATATGATACACCATGGTTGCTTTTGCATGCTGTCAATCCCTGGTCCTTGAGAGTCATCCTGTGTCCTGACTTGGGTCCTGGCGCCACTTTTCTGTCTTGTAGGACAATGACATCTTCTGTCTCTTGGGGCTTCCTCCTGCTGGCAGGCCTGTGCCTCTTGGTTCCCAGCGGCTTAGCTGAGGATCCCCAGGAAGACACTGCCCAGGATACATCCCAGCATGATCTCGACCACCCAGCCTACCTCAAGATCACCCCCAACCTGGCCGAGTTCGCCTTCAGGCTGTACCGCCAGCTGGCCCATGAATTCAACACCACCAACATCTTCTTCTCCCCAGTGAGCATCGCTACGGCCTTTGCGGTGCTCTCCCTGGGGGCCAAGGCCGACACCCACACCCAGATCCTGGAGGGCCTGAACCTCAATCTCACGGAGACGCCCGAGGCTGAGATCCATGAAGCCTTCCAGTCCCTCCTCCACACGCTCAACAAGCCAGCCAACGAGCTCCAGCTGACCACTGGCAATGGCCTGTTCATCGCCGAGAATCTGAAGCTAGTGGAAAAGTTTCTGGGAGATGTCAAAAACCTGTACCACTCGGATGCCTTCTCCGTCAACTTCAGCGACACTGAAGGGGCCAAGAAATACATCAACGATTATGTGGAGAAGGGAACCCACGGGAAAATTGTGGATTTGGTCCAAGATCTTGACGAAGACACAGTTTTTGCCCTGGTGAATTACATTTTCTTCAAAGGTAAGATTGTACAACCAGCCTGAGCTGGTTCCCATGGAAACACTCAAAAATATTCTCAATCCATTCATAAACTTGCTTTGGCAACGCATTAGGGGCTATGGCAATGCACTGCACCATGTGTTCTTCACGCTTCCACACACGAACACTAAAATCTTTCCCATCATTGAATACGTTTGGGGAATAATGGATTAAATAGGCAAAATTATCGACGTCTCTGCAGAAGTTTTCAGAGCCTTTAATATCTTTATGTTTATTATAAATGTAGAATATGAAAAGCTTTCCAAACTACAGAGCCAGAAAAATATATCGTAGCACACTGCATGAAGGAAATAGGTTCATGGAACTGACTTTGGACAACCCTAGTGTCCTAGAAGGAGTGTCAGCTTTGCGGTCTGAAACTCCTGGGTCCAAAGCCTGCCTCTACCACTTACTGGCTTTTGACAATACACAAGCCATTTGACCTCTTTGAGGTGCTACTTCCCTGCCTTATCATGGACAAAATAATACCATGGTTGTCAGGCTTTTGTGAAGTTAAACTAGTCACAAAAGACGTAGGACTGTGTGGCACGCAGCAGATAATCAGTGGACCTTGTATCTCAGCCTGCCCTCCTGCCCCTGAGTGGTTAAGATGTCAGAATCCTGTGGGCCCCGAGGGTGTCCTAAGCCAGCTTCCACTGTCCCATGGAAATAGCCTGGAGGATGCCCGTGGGAGCCAAGGCCAGGGGCTGCTCCCTGCACTCAGTAGCTCCCTTGCTCACGAGGCACAGCAGTGCAGCAGGGAGCGTCCAGGCTGGAGCCAGCACAGATCCAGCCCTGCTGTGGACCTAGGGCAGGCCCTGTGCCCTCTGCAGCCCTGTCTCCTCCTCTTGTCCCGTGAGAAAGTTGAGGGACCTGCCCACTTTGACTGCCTTGATGGTGAAGTTCTCTCGGGGCCCCAGAGGGGGAGGCTGCCCAGGCATCTACCTTTCACCTGTTAGTCCAGGAAATGAACTTAGGTGTAGGAACAAGAATGTTTGCCTTGAATGGTAACTGAAGTGCCAATTAACAAGGAGCTGGGAGCCCCAGACAGGAGGTGACATATATGACTGATACTCCAAATTTTTGCTTATAATCCACAAGCCACCCTCCAATAAACATATAATTCTAATAAAGATGCTTACTAGGCACAGCCAGGATGGCATCTCTTAGCCTCTGCAAAATAGAAATTCTGGATCTTCCGCTAGTCTTGAATTATCCTCACAAAATCCTTTGCAACAGCCCGGACGATGGGTTCAGCCCCTTGCAGATGAAGAAGCTGAAGCTCAGGGAGGTGCGTCTTACCGGGGGGCTCGGGACACCTTTGTTCTGCCACACTTACCCAAACTTCTCCCCACTGCCCAGGCAAATGGGAGAAACCCTTTAAGGCCGAGGACACCACGGAAGAGGACTTCCACGTGGACGAGGCGACCACGGTGAAGGTGCCCATGATGAAGCGCCTGGGCATGTTTAACATCCACCACTGCGAGAAGCTCTCCAGCTGGGTCCTGACCATGGAATACCTGGGCAACGCCACCGCCATCTTCTTCCTGCCCGATGATGGGAAACTACAGCACCTAGAGAACGAACTCACCAAGGAGATTGTGGCCAAGTTCCTGAAAAACAGAGAAAGAAGGTGATTCCCCAACCAGGGGCTAGCACAGGTCCTGCCCAGACATCTGAGGCACCTCAGGACGGGCCAGAGGGCTGGGGAGGGTGGAGGCTTCCTCACTGCTGCTGTGCACGGCCTTGTGGTCCAGACAGAGGTCACCCCTGAGTTCGGGTAGCACCAGGCAGGCTCCACGAGAGGGGCAGTACCCAGCGGTGAGGAGACAAAGGTTCAGTCCTGGGGAACATCTCTATCAGCATGGACATTGTCCCTTCCCACTATCCAGTGCCCAGGGCAGGGACAGCAATGCCAGCACATGTTCTGGCAGAATCAAAAATTAAAAACATGGGCCTCCTGGCAGAGGCAGCAGTGGAGTGTGGCGTTCAAGGGTAGAATGTCCCTGGGTGGACAGCAGAAGAGTCTACGAGAACAAGGTCCAGAAAAGCAAGGGCCAGAGCTGGGACATCCAGGACATGTTTGCAGAATATTCTAGTTTTTCTCCCACTTCATCAGTGTGGTTTGGTTGGGTGCCCAACGGTAAATAATACTGAGTGCCCACCACCCATTAGTGTATGTTTGTGCATTCATAAATATGCCCATGCGCTGCTGACGTAGTTTATTATGCACATGGTAAAACAAATATGAAAATACTAGTGGTATCAGGTTAATAATGTGAATAGCAGTTTGAATGCCTCTGTCCCCCACCAGCACCCTCCAGGGGCTGAGAAAAGAGAATGAGGCAGGCAAGACTGGAACTGGTCAAAGAGAGCCCCAGTGCCGTCCGCTCACTCATGTCAGACCCTTCTCAGGTTGTCATTTTTTCTCCATGGAAAACGAGAGCTGGGCATTCAGCCTGGTGCAGTTACTGTTCTCTCATTCCCTGAACCTTGGGTGTCAAGCCTTAGGAATGTTCCAGGCTGGAGGTGGGGAGGACCAAAGACTGCAGGGTAGGATGAGACATGCTTCAAGGAGGATACCCAGGATCTGCCTGGAGGAGGTGGCATTTCAGAAGCTGTCAAAATAAGGTGACTCCTCTGATGCCAACATTTTCTGACTCCTTGTGTAGAGGAGCTAAAAACTGAACAAATCAAGGCCAATTTCCTTTCTTGGAGTGTGGGGGACACAGCACTAAGTGGGAGAAATAGACAGAAAGAAAATACTTTTACTATGTGGGGGTCCCCAGAAGAGCAGGAGAAGCACTGTGAAACTCCTTCATTCTTTTCTTGCATTACAGGTCTGCCAGTTTACATTTTCCCAGACTGTCCATTTCTGGAACCTATGATCTGAAGACAGTCCTGAGTAAACTGGGCATCACTAAGGTCTTCAGCAATGGGGCCGACCTCTCGGGGGTCACTGAGGATGCACCGCTACGGCTTTCCAAGGTGAGGTCACCGTGACAACAGTGTTGTCCCCTGCAGTTGGTAGTGCAGAATATTGGGGGCGGGGGGCAGGCACAATTCTGTCATGAGGCTGAGGAAAGGGCCAAGGGACACAAATACTGACATACACTGAGCTGAACATGCCCTTGATTCACTGAGACAGGGTGTGGTCGGATGGCTGAGCTGGGCCTCCTGTGCTGTTGGCAATTTAGGGACCTCCCTAGAGGTTGTGTCACTGACTCTTTGTCGCATCTTTGCCCAGGGCCTTCTAGACCTTGGGCTGCAATTTACCCATATTTACACAAAATGATTAGGCTCAGTGATATCTAAGGACTCTCTGGCCCCTTACATCTGTGAGATTTGGAATTATTGCTAAATCTCCAAGTTTGAATGAATGAGTGAGTTCAGCAAAAGATGTCATTTATTTAGGAAAATTAAGAGCAGCTAAAGAACAACTGCAGTTCAATTAATGCCACTGTTATCTTGGGGTCTGGGTACTGCAAGTGTCACCATCAGAGCTAAAATCTTATACCAGAAAGTAGAGGCCTGCGGAGGCAGACACCGAGAGTGACATGATCTATCTCCCCTATCTGAATTTGGGGTATCCCAAGGAGGGAGAGGGATGTAGCTCAGGCAGGGAAGGGGAGGGGTGCTGGCCGAATCAGCCAGAGCCTCCAGGGAGAGGGAAGGGCCTCATGTGACCAGGAGGGAGGGGAGGGCGTGGACAGGGCCAGGAGCGTCCAGGTGGAGAAAGGCCCAAGTGAGTGCTCCAGGGAGGAGGCTGCCCACAGGGGCCTTGCTGCCAGGCCGGGGGTGGGGCACAGCTCAGCCTCAGAACCAAGCACCTCTGCTTCTCTCCCCTCCAGGCTCTGCATAAGGCTGTGCTGACCATCGATGAGAAAGGGACAGAAGCTGCTGGGGTCACGACTGTGGAAGCCATACCCATGTCCATTCCCCCCGAGGTCTCATTCAACAAGCCCTTCCTCTTGGGAATTTATGACAGAATCACCAGCAATGCTATCTTTATGGGAAAAATAGTTAATCCCACCCTAAAATAACTGCATCTCCGGCTTCAGCCTCGCCCCTCCAGACCAGGCCCCTCCTTCTATAACATTAAAGAAGGGTTGACCCGGCCCATTCCTAAGTGTGGCTGCAAACCCCTCCCTGTCGTCTCTGAGTCTCCCTTTGCGCGCTGAGGCTGCACTTGGGACCCAGGTCTCACCACGCTCTCTGGGGGCCTCCGAGTTATCCTCACGGAGCACCTGGGCTGTGCAGGCACGTGCTGGGCAAGGAGGAAGGTGGCTGAACCCACACCTTGCAGGCTTGGGGCCCATCTGCTTCTGGAAGAGCTCCAGGCTTTCCTGTTGTGTCTGGGAATCCCAAGGAGGGCCTTGCCCAGCTCGGACAACAGCCTGTGGCCAGAGGATCACCCAGCGTCCCCACATCCTCCTCTGACCCTCCTCTGCACTGCTCTCTGCCCACACCCAGAGCCCCTCACCCTGCCAGGGCTGTGCCCCATCTAGGCTGCCCCACTGGAGCCCCCAGAGCTGTGGGCTCACATCCTGGCAGTGAACTGCAGCAACAGAAGGAATAGACCATATCCCCTCCTTGTCCCACTCTGTCATCTGACCAGGCATGGGCCCTACGTCTCTCATGGTATTCTGTGAAAATGACTGAGGCAGATTTTTCCTGAGCCCTTACTCCATGGGCCGGACCAGAACAGCTGCCCCCATCCTTGTCATTTCATCACTGCCTCAGAAATCCTCAAGCATCTCCTTTCAGGAGCAGGTCCCTTCTGCCCAGGTCAATAGGAGGTTCTCTGGGTCTCGGTTTCTATCTCCTCCTCCCGCTCCACCAGGACCACCTGGCCCCAGCAGATCACTTCCCCTACATCCTCTTCTCCTTCCTAATCACCATGGCCATGGTCCTGCTGTCGGTTCTGGAAGGTCATTACAAGGATTCCTCAGCACAGGAGAGGAGGCACAGCACCTATCGACCCCACCCCCCCATCCTCCCCTGGGGCCACATGAAGCCTGGCTTCTTCCTGCCCACGGCTCTCCCCGTGGCCTTCAGAGGGCAACCGCAGCTCCAGTGCCACGGCAGGATGCTGTTTCTGAACAGCCCTTGTCATAAGGGCCATGTGGCCCCTTCCTATCCTCCAAGGCCCTGCTGATGGGCTGCAGCAGCCAGGGAGCCCACTGGGCCCCCAGCTAAAGGCACTTGCTCCCCACCCCCCTGCCCCCCATCTCTACAGCGAATGATTTTGTTCCATGGAATGCACTGCCCATCCCACACTGATCCCTTCGCCCTCCACAATGCATTAATGATACAGCCAGCATCAAGCACCTAGAACCACGCCAGACCTCAGAGTCTGAAGACCTGAATCCAAGTTCAGACTCTGCCGCCTCCCAGCTGTGTGACCTTAGTGAAGTCACCAAACCTCTCTGAGCCTGTTTCCTCATCACTGATACTAAAACCTACCTTTGAGCTGGCACGAGGTTCAAATCAGATAATGAGACAGCTTTTCCAGCTACTGAGCAGGGTAGGAGCGTAAGAGACTGCGTTTCTGCATTTATCAGACACCCGGTAAGTGCTTTCCTAGCGTTTTCTCATTTAACTGTGGCAGCAGCACCGTGATGCTGCAAGTAGATCTGCTACGCCCTTCTATGCCAAATCCACAGATGAGGAAACTGAGGCTCAGAGAGGCTACTGGTCTCCCACCACGTCCCGTAGCTAGTAAGTGGCAGAGCTGGCTTCATGGGCTCTGTTGTTCCTTCAAACCACACCGCCTCACTGCCTCGAGGGCCACGGTGGACTTACGCAGAGCTAACTCATCCTTAAAGCGTAAGGATCACGGGCGACCCCTGGCTCATGCCTGGCATGCTTCATGAGAAACGCACCCCGCTGCCCGACGTGGAAGCAGCCACTCTGCGGCAGCTCATTTCACCCGACGACGTTCAGGCAGCCCACAGCCCTGAGCAAGAACCCGCAGGGGAGGGGAAGAGGCTGGGAAGCCGAGGGCGCTCACCTCGGGACACCGTCACCGTCACCGTACTCGGGAGAGTGGAGTCGGGAGTCTGGCTGGGAGAGCCTCCATTCAAAGCAGCTTCCAGTCCCAGAGCGGAATTCCCTGGCTCCCGTGGGAATCAAAGTCAGGGGTGGGCAGAGCGTCAAGACAACCTTGCTACAAGGAGGACAAACGTGTGCCACAAATCACAGCCACAAGCCCTCAGCTTTGCCTTCTTTGGAGTTTTTACAAACATATTCACTGTATAATCTGATCCTCAAAACAGGTCTTGAAGGACATGGGCTGGAAATCATTATCCCACTGTACAGATGGGAAAATTGAGGCCCAGCAGGTTAAAAGGCAGGTCTCCTCACGCTTAGGCCTGGCTGCCCCAGCTGCACACACTTACCCAGTGCATATGGGATCCCAGTTAACAACTCCACCCTCCAGCCCATGCCGCAGCCACCTGTTCTGCCCCAGCACTGGCTGAAGGCAGAGCTGCTGGGAGTTCTGGAGTGTTCCGGGTCAGTTTCCCTCTGTAGGCGGGGACCCCACTCTGCTCTGTGACAGATGAGAGGGAAACATTGGAAACAGTCTGTTAGCTCAGCCAGGAGACTCAGAGTCAAGACCTTTTACCTCACCTAGCAGTCTGCAGAGGAGAGAACACACAAACTAGATTTTAAGCCTAAATAAATGAAAATTTGATTGGAAAAGCCAGCTCTGCCCAACAGGTGGCACCCTCCTCTGAGCTCCACTGGGAAAGCGAGGACAATGGACAGGGTGCTGTTAGGCTCCTGCAGACATCAGCTGAGTCAGAAATGCAGAACGCAGATTGCATGCTGACTCCCCTCCCGGGAGCCCACTCCATCCTCTCCACAAACCCCAGGGTGGGCAGTTGTTCACACACCAAGCAAGCAGGTCCCACCCTGGAAGGATGCTGTAACCCCAAACTCCTGGGCTCAAGCGATCCTCCCACACCAGTTTCCCGAGTAGCTGGGACTACAGGTGCGCACCACCATGCCTGGCTAATTTTTTAAAGTTTTTTTAGAAACAGGGTCTCACTATGTTGCCCAGACTGGTCTCAAACTCCTGGCCACAAGAGATCCTCCTGCATCAGCCTCCCAAAGTGCTGGGATTACAGGCGTGAGCCACCACGCCCAGCCTTCTGGGCCAGTTCTAAAAGGACAGATGTGACGTTCCTGGGCACAGAAGGCAGAGAAAGGCCCTCACTGCGGCAAACTCCCTCCCCAGCAGGGACACAGGCAGCAACCCAAGCTGGCAGGGGACTCGACAGTATCGCACGGGATGGACTGGGAGAGAGCAGGCTGTGTGACCTTGGGGAGGTTCCTCCACTTCTCTATGCCACAGTTTCCTCGTCTGTAAAACGTGAATAAAATATGAGGCCTCGGCGATGTCTCTAAAGTTCTTTGTCCTGTCACACCCAACCCAGAAACCTTCCTCTGGCCTAGGCGTTGGGCCAAGGAGAGGCCTGGCTTTGACCTCACATTGCTGGAGGTTGCGAAGCTAACTCAAGGGTCAGCTTTTGGAAGCCCAAACTCCCACGGGCATAATCCACACGCTCCAATGTCAGCTTTGTCAAAAACAAACAAAAATGTCTCATTCATTTGTCCTTTGTCTCAAATGGCTGGCTATTGCGCAGGGCAGAGGGGGCTGGTTATCCGAGCTCACAAGGTGCTGATAGCAGACACTCAGATGGCAGGACTTTTCTGATAACATTGTTGGTATCGTTGGTATCGCGCTTAGGACTGAAACTGTTCTATCAGGGATGATGAAAGGAACTAGGGTCAGAAGATCCGGATCAGGGACGTGAGGAGACGAAGCCCCCTTCAGCCAGGTCGCTGTGTCCCTCGCAGGACATGCAGAGTGAGAGAGAAATCGGCCCTTGCTGGGTTACACCCTTGAGCTGTCAGCTTCTTGGCTGCTGCGGCACTGCCTGCCCCATCCTGACTGGTACAATCAGAAATCGTGAAATTTTTAGTCTTCACCTCATGAGCCTAGAGTGACGCCTAAGACCTGACAAGCACAGAGAAGGCTGGAGGAAACGCACATGAGGGGCCCTGTTGGAAAGTTCCAGTTACAAGATGCTCAGCACAGGCCACGTGGGAAGTCAGCCCAGAGCACGTGGTGAGCACGTGCCAGGAAAATTTAGGGATCCGGGCGCTGAGTCACCGGGAGAGGATAACAGCCCGCCGGGCCAACGAGGGGGCAGCCCCCACCCCAGGTGGCGTGGACCAATAGTTTCCAGGAGTGTTTGCGATCGTCTGGGAACAACGCCAACGTGACGCCGTCAACAACTGGAGCTAACAGAATTGGTTTTAAATCCCACTGGGCTTCTGTAATAGAGAGCGCAGGGAACAAAGTCAGCAATGTTTAGTAAGTAAAAAATCAATTTTTTTCTTTAATAGGCAGTTAATACCCTCAAAATATTATGTTCTGGGAGTGATCAATGTAAGTGTGCTTTAGTTCTAAGTTGACTTTCGGCATTACAATATCAGGATGAAAGTGCTAAGGACAGGACAGCGAAGTGGAAAGAACGCGGAATCCGGCCGCACCTCGCACAGAGCGCCGTCCTGGGCAGACGGGCATTCCCTGCTCCTCCGTTTCCTCGACCGCAAGACACAGAAAATGAGACTTAGCTCGGAGGTTCATTTTATGGATTAATTACAGAGTGCCACACTACAGGGGTCCTGGTACTTAGCTGACCACCAAGCATTAATCAAGACTGCGGACTCCAAAAGCATTCAGTGGCATGGCTGGCTTCCCCCGTCTCTCCACACACTGGCAGGAAACGGACAGAGGAATAATTTACGGATCTTCACACATTTGTTACCAATGACCATGAGCCGGGAGTCAGAAAACCTGGGATTGCTTCCCAACTTCACTGCTAACCTTCCCCTTGACATTGGGACGTTCCCTCCTGGAGCATCAGTGTCCTCAGCAGCAAAATGTGAGCATGGAGGCCCTTGAGTCCTGACGTTCTGCAGAGACACGAGGGTGTCAGGCTGGCCCCAGGTCATCCTCCTCCATGTGCTCTGTGCCTACCCTCTGAGCTGGAGCCGGGGACACAGGGAAAGGGGCTCCATCTGCTCTTAAAAGTCACCCCTCGCCCTGGGACCACACATAGAGACAGTGGCTGCAGGGAGCAGAGTTGAGGGCCCTGTATTATTTATTAGCTCCCTACGGCTGCTGTTACGAATTACCACACGCTTCACAGTTTTAAGTGGAAATTTGTTCTCTTATAGTTCTAGAGGCCAGAAGTCCAGAATCAGCATCACTGGGACAAAATCAAGGTGTCGGGAAGGCCGAGTGTCCTCAGAGGCTCTAGGGGAGGCGACATTCCATCCTCTTCCAATCTCTGGTGGCTGCCAGCATCCCTTGGCATGTGGCCATTCCCTCCAAACTCGGCCTCTGTGGTCATATGGCCTCTTCTTTCTAAGTCTCAAATTCCCCCCTGCCTCTCTCTCATGAGGTGACTTGTGATAGCATTTAGGGCCCACCCAGATAACATATCAAGACCCCCCTGAACTTAACCACACCTGCAAAGAACTCTTCTCCCATACGTGGTTACGTTGGCAGGCTCCAGGGATTAGGACAGGGACATACCTCTGGGAGCCATTATTAAACCTACAACAGGCTGTACTTTGCCGGCAAGGGGGCCATGGAGGCCCCAGGAGTGAAGTAATGAAATGGGGGTGAAGGACTTGCCACCAAGGAGGGCTGTGGGAGCCCGACCCCAAGACTAAGTCCAGATGGCAGGGGAGGGCCCAGGCGCAGGGAGGAGAAGGCAGAGGTCCGAGGGGGAGGGCCAGCAGGTACCTAGCCCCAGAGGCAAGCGTGCAAATGGCCCACACCGGGGCCGGAGGGAATGGTGTGGCCGTTCTCTCAGGACATGGGCACGGCAGGGCCGGGACCAGATCCAGAGGTTGGTGCACCTCCCTGAGGGGTGCAGACCCACAGCACCTCCAAAAGGGAGACAGACCTCAACTATCATGCCAAACCTGCAACAAAATCCATTCAGGAGTGACCCGTGTGCGTACCTCAGGAACCGGTTTTAGATCACCCTGTAGACAACTTGCAATGTTGTCTGTGTCTGTGTCCCCTATTCCCAGGTGGAGACAGGCCTGGACCCCTGAGGAGGAGGAGGGGGAGGGCAGGCCTCTCACTGAGCCTTGATGGCCTCTCTGCAAGCAAACAGTTTCGTCCCACCTCTCTGGACCCCAATATTTCGCTCTTTCCCTGTCTTGGGGGACACTTGCAGTTCTACTCTGAGCCCACAGAAAGCAATAAAAAACTGCTCACACCCCAGTGGATGTGGCCAAATGTGAGCTAATGGGGAGCTCCCCACAAGGGGGGAGGACGAACTTAATTATCTTGCCCACCATGCTGGCTAACAGTGTTTGTCATTCTTTGCAATTCGCAAAGGACTGTCCTGGAAGCTATTTCCCCACGAGGGCAGGTAGGGCAGATGTTATCAGGGTCACTCACAGATGGGAAACTGAGGCTCAGAGAGAGAAGCTGGTGATTTGGGAAACTCGGGAGATCACTGGGAGAAGAAGCCTGGTGTCAGTCACCGCGGGAGGGCAGGCCCTGACGCTGTGGCACCGGGTGATGCTGACACGCCACTGTCCTGAGCCGCGCTGTCCCCACTGGCAACACCAACAGAGAATCGCCGTCCTCACTCTGTGAGTGCAGAGCACGCTGGCAGCAGGTGGTGGCCTGGGTCACTTCAACACCTTGCCCTGCCTTGCCAGGCCCAAGGCCCCAAGGGGGAGAGTTAGGTGTGCAGCCTTCCTTGGTGTTGTGACAAGGAGCCCCTACATGTGTGTGCGTGCCCATGTGCGTGTGCGTGCCCATGTGTCTGAGTCTGCCTGTCTCTGTGATTCTGTATTTCCCTGTAGGTTTGTGTGTGTGTGTGTCTGCATGTAACTATGTGTGTCTGTGTGAAGCCAGGTGTATATGTCTGTGTGTCTGTCTGTATGTCTGCATGTGGCTGTGGGTATGTCTGTGTGTGTGTCTGTGTATGTGTGTTGCTGTGTCTGTGTGTATTACACGGAACAGAAGCAGACATAGCAAGTATGTGGGGTCTTAACTCTCTTTACCCTCAAACAAGGACCCCCCTCATTGGAGTGGGGAGAATTAGTCCTTCCCAGTCATGCCAAGGACCCCACAGGTGGCACTTGGCTCTTGGCTGTTGTCGCCCTAAGTGTCTAGACAGATGGAGACTGTCTAAACAATGCAGATTCCAGCTCCTGAAGAAGGATGTCCCAAGACAGGGTCTTGGCAGAAGGAGGCCTGGTGGCTTCAGGCAGCTGACATGTATTGAGGGTCAGGCACAGTTCTAGGCTCCTGGTGGGTATGAGTCCATGGGTTCCTCACAATGAATCTCCAAGGTGTGCATCAAGGAGAGATCCCTGGACCTTGGATGGCCACAGGGATCCCTTGTACACATCCTTCCAGATGGCCTTGCACCAGGTGGTTCCTCTGGACTAAGCCGGGTCAAGGAAGAACAGCGAGGCCCTCAGATGATATCAGCCACATTGGAGACAAACACCTGGCCAGGATAGGGAGGCTCCCGGGCTTGTTTCCCCTGGTCACATAGGACCTGGGCGTCCCCACACCCCTGAGACTGGCCTAGAAGTACGAGAAGTCCTGACTGGGAGTGCGGGACAGCCGTGCTGCAAGCCCAGCCCAGAGAGCCTCTCGGTGGAATCGCACCATCTGCTCAGTAAGTACTTCTCCCTCAGCCTCCTCTTGAGCTGACGGTGAGTGCCGTGAGCCTCCCTGCCTGGTTCTGTCTGCACTTGATACAGGAGTAAACCGAGGCACAAGCAGTCTCCTATTGCCCAGAGCCAGGATGTGAACCCACATATGAACCTGGGCTGCCGAGCCTTGGCTATCCCGCTCAGCAGGGTCAGCTGGGAGGATGGAATCACATCACTCGGAAAGCTGCCAGCACATAGTAGGCCCCCACAGATGGTAAGTGCTGGTGGCTGGGACCTGTTTTGGTGTCATTTCCCTTCTTGCCCTGCCCTCCCCAGGCTTGGACTGACCCTGTAGCCTCCTGGTCTTCGCCTGTGTCTCCCTGCCACCTGCAGAGGGCAGGAAGGAGTCAGCCTTGGGACAGCCTCCTTGTTCTCCAACGGGCTCCTCTGCCTCAGGTGCCTTCTTTTTACTCAGATTCCAGAGACGGTCATGTGCCCTCTCCTTTTGCTCTCTGGGCCCAACCCTCCTGGCCCCGGCGACCTCTGACCTGCATCTCTCTGTTAGAACTCCTGGCCTGAAATGGAGAGGTGTATTCATTAACTCCTCTGGTAGACCTGGAGACCTTTTCCATCACCTCCACCCTCTCTCTTTGCTGGGTTCATGGCCACATGTCCTCACTGATCCCCGTCCTGTGTTTCCAGCTCTGCAGCTTATCTGATATAGAAATAGTTAATTTCAAGGCTTAAATATAATAAATACGAAGAGCCAGGAATGAGAGTAGAGAGACCTCTCTGGAGGTGTGTCAGGATACTTAATTGAGTATTTAGATACTTCTCAAAGAGAGGTAGGTAAACATTGGCACAGAAAGGGTAAGTCAGGCAGATCACACGACGTGGAGAAAGCTAAGGGATATGCACTCTAGTGAGGGACCACCATGAGCTTACGATGTTTAAGGGTGAATCCCAAGGTAAATGACGATGTTGTGATATCTGTGTAGATCAAACATTAAAATATAAAAAACATAAATGTTCTAGAAGAAAGCATGGGAGAATTTATCTTTTGATTTTTTCAAGTGGATAAGGCCTTTCTAAACAAGAAAGAAAACCCAGAAATCATAATAGGAAAGACTGATATATTTCACTTTATAAAATGCAAATAATATGCAAAAAATGCCATTCAATTTGCCCAGAAGATATAACTATTATAAATATATATGCAGCAAACATCAGAGCTCCTAAACATATGAAGCAAACGTTGACCAAATAGAAAGGAGAAATAGTAACACAACAAGAGAATTCAATAGCCACTTTTAATAATCAATAGAACCAAACAGAAGATAAATATAGAAACAGAGAACTTGAACATTATAGACCAATTGGACCTAACAGACATACAGAGCACACTCCAACTAAAAACAGCAGAACACACATTTTTTTCAAATGCACATGGAACATTCTCCAGGATAGACCATATCTTAGGCCACAAAATAAGTCTCAGTAAATTTAAATAGATTAAATTATACAAAGTATCTTTTCTGATCACAATGGAATTAAACTAGAAATTAGTGACAGAAGGAAAATTGGAAAATCTACAAATATATGCAAATTAAACAACACACTCTTAAACAACGAATTGGCCAAATATACCACATGAGAAATTAGAAAATATCTTGAAACAAATGAAAATGGAAACACAACATACAAAAATTTATGGGATATAATAAAAGCAGTGCTAAGAGGGAAATTTTTTAAGCTGTAAATATTCATATTAAAAAATAATGAACCAAAATCAACAACCTAACTACACCTTTAGGAACCAGGAAAAAAAGAGAACAAACTAAACTTAAACCTAGCAGAAGGAAGAAAAGTAAAGATTAGAGCAGAGATCTACAAAACAGATAATAGAAGAATGATGGAAAACATCAATGACAGAAAAACAACAGAAAAAATCAACAGAACCAAGAGTTGGTTCTTTGACAAGATCAACAAAAGTAACAAGACTTGCTAGAATGACTAAGAAAAAAATAGAGAAGACTCAAATAACTAAAATCAGTAATGAAAGACGGGATATCGCAAGAGCTTTTTATATAAATAAAGAGGATTATAATGGAATACTATGAACAACTGTATACCAAAAAAATTGGACAATCTAGATAAAATAGATGAATTCCTAGAAATATACAACTTACTAAGACTGAATCCCAAAGAAAGAGAAAGTCTGAACAGATGTAGTAAGAAGATTGGATCAATAATCAAAAACCTCCCAACAAAGAAAAGCCCAGGGCTGGATAGGTTCACTGTTGAATTCTATCAAACATTTAAGGAGAAATTCAAACCAATCCTCCTCAAAACTCTTTCAGAAAATTGAAGAGGAGGCAACAGTTCCTAACTACAGTCTATGAGGCCAGAATTACTCTGATACCAAAATCAGACAAAACAGTATAAGAAGACCAGAAACCAATCTTGCTTACGAACATTATGCAAAAATTCTCAGCAAAATGCTAGTGAACAGAATTTAACAGCTCATTTGGAAAGTTGTCAGAATCAAAATGGAGTCACTTGTGTTAAAAAAAATTCTGAAAAACGGAGCTGGGAAAGGCCATTAAGGGAGTGTTCTCACGCACAAATGTCTGATAACAAAAACTATCACAAAAGTCTCCAAAAACCACAATCTTGCGCAAAGGCTGTTACAACCTTACACATGCCAAAAAAAATACTTCTGTGAGGTCATCTGCCCAGGAACTGCCTGTCTAATCTTGGACTGACACCAAGCTTGTTATTGATCCTTGTAGCCAAGGGTAATTATCTCAAAACAATTATGTAATCCTCTTCAATTTTTTCTTTAAAAACCTTTGTTTTCCTTGACTTCTCTGAATGTACACATAGTTTACTATGACACGCGTGTTCCCGTTGCAATGCCCATTCCTGAACAAACATCACTTTCTTTTATAGAAGGAATTGGCGATTCTTAGAACCAGTATGCAGTACTCACTTGAGCCCTTTGAGCTCTCTGCTTCCGGGGCTCTCCTTTTCTGACCTTGATGAGTCTTCTTTCAGGCCAAGCCTCCTTTCTGGGGAGAAGTTCTTTGACATAATTTGGGATCTGACTGGATAAAGCCACCTTAAATAAAGTGCCTTGCATCCCTTCTGGGATGATAAAAGACTTTTTGTCTTTTCAGACAAGTCCTTTCTGGTACAAAGACATTTCATCTTTTTTTTTTTTTTTTTTTTTTTTTGAGACAGAGTCTCACTGTGTTGCCCAGGCCAGAGTGCCGTGGCGTCAGCCTAGCTCACAGCAACCTCAAACTCCTGGGCTCAAGCGATCCTTCTGCCTCAGCCTCCCGAGTAGCAGGGACTACAGGCATGCGCCACCATGCCTGGCTAATTTTCTCTCTATATATTTTTATTTGTCCAGCTAATTTCTTTCTATTTTTAGTAGAGACGGGGGTCTCGCTCTTGCTCAGGCTGGTCTTGAACTCCTGAGCTCAAATGATCCGCCCGCCTCGGCCTCCCAGAGTGCTAGGATTACAGGCATGAGCCACTGCGCCCGGCTGACATTTCATCTTTATGGTGAATATACTCTTCTGGTTTCTGCCTGTGAGGCGTGTCTTTTCTGGTGAATTCACTTTTGGTTCTTTCTACTCACCTAGTGAAATATTTTGTTTGATCTGCTTAAAATTTTCTGAGCATTTTGATTTTAATCTTATTTTGGTTTGGTTACGTACATGTATAAATAATTTGGACCTTTTCCCTTTTGTTCCCCTTGTTTGTTTCTGTTCATCTTCTGAGAGCCAAAATAAATATTCTAAATGGTGGGCATGAGATGACCAGTTAAAAGCCATGAAGGTAGTCGCCACCATCTAAAACACTGGTTTAAACTCCTGACATTCCCTGACAGGAATTACAGGATTTTCTTTGCTCTGGAGAGATTAATAAGCAACAAAATGGAATTCTCAAATATTAAGGCATGCCAGGTTTTCTGGTACTCCAGAACTTTTCTATCTTGTTTTTATTTGTTTTTTTTTTTATTTCTTCCTCCTCCCTGTTTACTCTGAATCTGTTGACTTTTTCACTTGTACTAAAAATAATATACTATTGCTAATTTCAAAAGCTGCTTAGAAATTTTTCTCAGGGCATTTCAGCCAAGATAAGGAAGAAAGAGAGGGCTTTCAAATTACAACAACCCCATGGCAGCCAACAACCTAGTCTTATGCACCTAAGAGTCATCCCTTTTGGAAATGTAAATTTAATTTGCCTGGCTAACTATCACTTAGGGTTTATTTAGAACAGTTCATTAAATGATTGACAGTCTAAAAAGGAAAGAACCAGATAAATGTTTATAGAAGTTAGGCTCTTAGAACAAACAGGTGAAAATCTTGAGCTCAAAGCAATAATATTAAATATCACTGCCTGGCATAAAAATTTTGCTTTGTCTGCTATGCACAAGTCAGAAAAAGCTGAGGGAAAAAACTGGTTAATGCCTTTCTGTAAAATGCTTCTGCACCCAAGATGACTAATCAAGCAAACAAGACTACAAACAAAAAGATCAATTTGCTTCTGCAATTCAAGGCCACTTGGAGATTTTGTTTTCCTTATACAATTCAGCCGGTCCTAACTAAAGTGTAAACATTTGGATATTTAATCCCTAAACTCATTTGGAACTGGGAAAAAAGGATTAAAAGAGCGTTTTTTAAAATCAAAATGCTGTGAAAAGTGCTTTAACAAAAATGTTGGTAAACAGCCTTCCTAAGATTACTTATCAGGACAAATAAAATTTCGCCATGTGAATAGGTCCCATTTTGTCAAAAATGTAATTTGGATGCAACTGTCCCTCTAAAAACTGGTGAGTTTATATTATTATGTTTTACTGTCTTCTAACTCAAATTTCAAAACAGAAGCTAGAGAATCTAGCGAATCTGCTCCTGTCAATGTATTTGTGTTGTCTGTACCTTTTTTTTTATTTATGGAATGCTTCACGAATTTACGTGTCATCCTTGCGCAGGGGCCATGCTAATCTTCTCTGTATCATTCCAATTTTAGTATATGTGCTGCCGAAACGAGCACCCTTTTTTTTTTATTAGAGACAGCGTCTCGCTCTGTCACCACAGCTAGAGTGCTGCAGTAGCATCATCACAGCTCACAGCAATCTCAAACTCCTGGGCTCAAGCGATCCTCCTGCTTCATTCAGCCTCCTGAGTAGCTGGGACTACAGGCACGTGCCACCTTGCCCGGCTAATTTTTCTATTTTTTTGTAGAGACGGGGTCTTGCTCTTGTTCGGTCAGGCTGGTCTCGAACTCCTAACCTCAAGCAAGCCTCCCACCTTGACCTCCCAGAGTGCCAGGATTACAGACGTGTACCTTTTATGTTGTATGTACGTAATATTTTTCTACCAAACTATATCAAAGAATTTGAATTAACTAATTAATTGACTTACAGGGAAAAATTAAGCACTTAAATATTTTATCAAAAGTATAATGATTAATTGAAATGTTTTTATGTTTATGTGACTTGGGGAAATCTTTGGTAAATAAACTGATTTTAAGATTGTTGGTAAAAATAAAAACAGAAATGTCTTCAGAATTGCCCACATACATTTTTGCCAGAGTTTACTGGTTAATTTTATATTTGTCTCTGTTGGATGTTTTAAGGTATCAGGTTTGACACTAAGGTCATAAGAAACTCAGCCTAAAAACAGAATGATATTTGTTTATATAATTCTTTGTTAAGTAAGTCTAATTTAATATTGTTGGTTTAATGAACTGTTTCTGAGTTTTCAGTAAAATATCCATATCTTTATGTTCAAGGTTCTTCCTTAGGTGATGAAGGCCTGATATTCGCAGGCTGTAAAATGGTTTCTGAGGAAATAGCTTGAAATAATGACTAGCCTTGTCCAATATCTAAGTTTTCATAAATAATACAGATGTAATTGTTAAAAATAAATAAATTAAGAGAATTGTCACATATTTATAAATGAACTCTTCATTATTTCAAAAATCTTTTTGGTAACTTAAAATCTTAAAGTTACATAATGGCTATTTATTAAATGTTTGGGTCATGTCCAAATAAAATACTGAAGCATAAATATGTTTGTTCTTGGCTTCTTAAATTTTATAGGAAGACTAAATATATTTGGGTCTATTATCACACATTTTAAAAAGTATGTTATGGGGAAACAGTTTTCTAAATTTATAAAATGGTTCTCAACTATAAAATACTGATATGTGACAGGTCAAAATTTTTTGCTTCCTATGTTTTCATTAGAAATTAAGGTTAGTAAAAGTTCAAATTCTAATAATATATATAATTCTGTGCACAAAGTATACCAAATAAGTAAAATGTGGTTTTGATGGGAAAAATTATAAGAAAGGCAGAAATATATTCTTTATTGAGAAAAAAATAATTTTATATAATTCAGAGGTTATTTAAAGGTTGTTTTAAAATACAGATACAGAAAGGAAATAGAAAAAAGATAGAAAGAAACCAGTTAAGTAGGAGAGAGATGAGAAGAAAGTTATAAGCATAAAAAGATGTATTTCTGATAATGAAAGTTAAAAAGAGAAGAAAATAATTTTTCAAAATAAGGGAAAAAAGAAAGCAAATTTTTATACTAAAGCAATAAGACTGGTTATTTAAGAAAGAGGAAGTAAAGGACAAAACTAAGGGCTTAAGCATGTCATTTAAGGTCTGTGCAGGTTGTGAGAGGTTTGTGAAGGATGAATTTATAAAATGAATTTTGTATATAATCAAGTTGGCTATAATTAAAAGGGAACTATTTACAAGTGTTTCTAGATTGAGCTTTGATAAAATACACATATGTGTGCGTATGTATATGTGCATGTGTGTGTGTATATACACATATATACACACAAAACTAAGATTTTGGTCACTTATGTTAGAACAACAGATCTTGAAATATTGATCTGCTCTTAGTAAAATTTGCAAAAGGTTTTGATTTTTAATTCTGAAAAATTTCAGGCATCTTCTAAATTGCAGTCTTTTTCTGTTTTATAGTCTTCATTTAATTTCCTAGTTTCAATTTAGACATGTGTCTTCATTTTATTTTTCAAGGTAGAGGTTTTCCTCTTGAAGTTTCTCAGATTCATATCTCAGAAGTTCAACTTTTGCTGTAACTCACAGCACAGGATTTGTAGGTCATATATCATTGCCTTCTGCTCTTTCATTTTCTCCCCTTGAAAAGGTACTTTTTTTTTGCTTGGTTAGGGTGATAACTCTGTCCTTCAACATTTTTGTCAGTTCTTGCAACTTTTTTCTCCAGTTACAACTCTACCGTTGTGACCTGACTCAGAAAAGTTTGTCTTAAAGGTCTAGAAAAGCAATATTTTCCTCTAGTATGTGTTGACTCTGTACTATTGGCTTTTCTTGATGTGTGTGAATTGTTCCACAAAACCAGACAATTTTTCTAAGAGCCATGTATTCTCCCCCTGCTCAAGGTACTGATTTTCTTATTTACTTCTCCTATGATATAGTGTGCATTCATAACCTTGAATATATACTCTTCTTATGTCTGATTAAACTCAAGTACTTTTTCATTCGGTTTGACTTCCAGATTATCTAAATGGGCTTCCCATAAGGAGAAGCAATCACACTGCAGGAAGTTTATCTTTACCTTTTAGTAACTGGTCTAGGAAAAAAGATTTTGTAATTTCCTGTGCTTCATGTTGTCTTTCTTAGGTTTTAGGATTACCTAGGAAAAGTGAGTTTTAAAAGGATTAGGATTTTTTTAATCCATGTAATTTTCTGTATGGCTTTTGAAGTCTTTGATTATCACTCTAGTTAATTGAGTGACTATTATTTCACAGTGACCTGTGATCTTGTTTTGATCAAGCATTTTCAGCCTTCAACATCTTTGACAGGCTTCCCCAGGATCAAGTTCTAAGTTAAGGTTTTTTGATCTAACATTAACTTCGAGATTTTCCAGTTGGGCCCTAAAGAGCTGCAAAGGATGCATCTCTCATCTTGTAGAGATACTAAACAATTAGATTTATTTGGTAATTTGTATGTGAAGCATTGCCAAATGATAAGTGATGCTACATCTCCTTTCAGTTAAATTTACAAATATATTATTGATATGAATCTTCCAAAATTGTCTAAAACTCTAAGAAATCTAATGTTATCAGTCATAATTCTGGTTATTATGTTATATATCACAAAATAACCACATTTTCTTTTCAATTTCCGATACGGTGAATTTTCATCAGATTTTTAACCACAGTTATTCTAAGATTTTGTCATCCATTGTTAAATTGTTTCGAATTCTTCTCTAAAGGCATCTGCGATCAGACTCACGGAAAAGACTAATGAATAGTCTTAACTACAGGTTTCTAATAACTTTAAGTCAATGGACTAAATAAAAATTTTCAGACCTCTAATGAAGTAAGCGATGAATTCACAAAACTGCTAATCAAGGTCAAGCAAAACAAGAATTAATTAAATGAAACTACATGAACTAATAAAAAATGAATCATGGCTCTTTATAGCCTCTTTATTTGAAATCTTTCTGGTTCTTTACTTAAATGTTTTGTTTTCCAGATTTAAGGAAACATTTTATCTTAAACTATCTATAGTTTATAGCAATTTGGTAAAGTATACATTTGTGAACAAAAATGGAAACATTTACTTTTTCTCCTTACTTGATCCCTTCAAACATTGTAAACTATTCATGAGTATTCTTATTTTTATGACAATATAATTATTTACATAAGTTCAAGAAGAATGTGCTCTCTTTAGAACAGGATACAATTGGAAACACTGGTTACATTACAAGGTTTTGACTGGAATGTCATATTTAAATTGTTTATAGGTACTACAGACAAAGTCTGAAGTCTGCCTTATTTTGGCTTTCTACCTCAAGAGGTTTTTAAATCGGAGATTACTATGTGATCAAATCACTATTTTTGCAGGCAAAATTTAATAAACCTAAATTTATTTTACAAACTAATTTGTCTTACTCTGATTATCGTTGATAAAAATCAGGATGACTATAGAGAGGAAAAGTTATATTGCTAAAGGAAAAAAGCTATAATACACCTGTTATTTGATTGCAGCACTGTGCAGTGTTTTCTTGATATCTTGAGTTCTTGCTATCTACCTACAGACTGGATCAGATCCTGAATTCTCCTAATTTTCTTCAATATTTAGCTACAACTCTCCAACTAAGGTCAAAAACTTTTCTGTTCCTAAAGCCCTAGAAGCTGAAGCTAAACAACTTGATATAAATTTTAAGAAACAAGTCTCATGCCTGATGTGTAAGCCACACAGAAAGTTTACCAAACTGCCTGATGCCAACAACCAGAGACATTCAAACTGCAAATCAGGACAGGAAGCTGACAGACTCACACTGCAGGCAGTTTCTCCAAGACGATGGAACAAGACTCCCCATCATAATGAGACTCTTGCCCCTCTTAATTTTTCCATTCTTATGCCTACTTATTCCTTTGACAGAATAACAGTGTAACTGAAATTTCATAATCAACAGCTACTGCTGGTAACGTGACAGAACCTGACCTAAGAGATCCTTTATTAACTATCAGTTAAATAAGGAATTGTCTGCGCTATTGCTAATACTACATGCTGTACCTGGACAAATTCCTCTGAGGAAGTTGAGACCCTTATACACAAAATAAAAAAATCAGGTCAAATAGTCACAACAGGTCTCACCTACTTGCCTGTGGTCATTTGATCATTTGATGTATTCGACTGGTTGCCTTTAAGCCTAGCTTCATAGCTCAAAACCATTACACAAATTGAGGTGATCATATTACTATTAATTTTATTTTGTATTTTCCCTTTTTAAACTTAATACCCATTACCGTTAGAAGTATAGCTCCTAACAGAATAATGTTCATCTCGCATTTTGAGATTATGGCCAAAAGACTATGGAACAAACAAAATTGAACTTAATAATGGGCTTCAGGTAGTCTTAGCCTGAGAGCCACTCCCTCCAAACCTCCCTTGTGACTCAAATGTGGCTAAAACTATTTTGATACTGACTTCTAATCACCAATCACTCCTTCCAATGTGGGACCAGACCAACGACCCAGGTCAGGTCCATCCTGGCACCAAAGGACAATCAAAAACTAACTGTAGGGCCGAGTGCAGTGGCTCACGCCTGTAATCCTAGCACTCTGGGAGGCCGAGGCGGGCGGATCATTTGAGCTCAGGAGTTCAAGACCAGCCTGAGCAAGAGCGAGACCCTCGTCTCTACTAAAAATAGAAAGAAATTAGCTGGACAAATAAAAATATAGAGAGAGAAAATTAGCCGGGCATGGTGGCGCATGCCTGTAGTCCCAGCTACTTGGGAGGCTCGGGCAGGAGGATCGCTTGAGCCCAGGAGTTTGAGGTTGCTGCGAGCTAGGATGATGCCACAGCACTCTAGCCTGGGCAACAGAGTGAGACTCTGTCTCAAAAAAAAAAAAAAAAAAACCTAACTGTAGGATGATTGATCTGTGATGCTTTCAGAGAAAGATCTTGATCAAAAGAGGGAAATGTGAAAGTTGTCAGAATCAAAATGGAGTCATTTGTTTAAAAAAAAAAACCCTGAAAAATGGAGCTAAGGAAGGCCATGAAAGAAGGGTTCTAATACACAAATGTCTGATAACAAAAACATCACTAAAGACTGCAAAAACTACAACCTTGCGCAAAGGCCATTGCAACCTTACACAAAAAACATACTTTCGTGAGGATGTCTGCCAGTAACTGCCTGTCCAGCCTTGGACGGATGCCACTCTTGATATTGATCCTTGTAGCCAAGGATAATTATCTCAAAACAATTATGTAATCTTCCTCATTTTTCCTTCAAAAACCTTTGCCTTCCTCTATCTCCCTGAATGTGTACATAGTTTACTACGGTGCACAAGTTCCCGTTTCAGTGCCCATTACTGAATAAACATAGTTTTACTTTAGAGAGTTTCTGTTTGTTACTCAGGAAGACAACATTAAAAAGATTATACACCATGACCAAGTGGGATTTATTCCTTGAATGCAAGAATGGTTTAACGTGAAAAGTAATCAATACTGTATAATATACCACATTAACAAAACGAGGGAAAAAAAAAAACCACATGATCATCTCAATTGATGAAGAAAAAGCATTTGACAAAATTCAACACCTTTTCATGACAAAAACATTCAATAAACTAGGAATAGAAAGAAACTATCTCAACATAATAAAGGACATATATGAAAAGCACACAGCTAATATCATGGTCGATGATGAAAGACTGAAGCTCTTCCTCTATGATCAGAAACAAGGAAAGGATTTTTGCTTTCGCTATTTCTATTTAATATACTACCGGAAGTTCTCATCAGAGCAACTGGACAAAGAAAAGAAAGAAAATGCATCTAAATTGGAAAGGAAGAAGTAAAATTATTTCTGTTCACAAACAACATAATCTTATATGTAGAAAAAGATTGCAGATGCACACACACAAACTGTTAGAACTAATAAATTCAGCAAAGTTGTAAGATACAAAATCAACACATAAAAATCAGTTTTGTTTCTATATACTAATAATAAGTAATCCTAAAGAGAAATAAGAAAAAGAATCCATTTATAACATCATTAAAAAGAATAAAATATTTAGAAATAAACTTTTACCAAGGAAGTGAAAAACATGTACACAGAGAATTACAAAATGTTGCTGATGACACATATAAATGGAAGGACATCTCATGTTCACAGACTGGAAAACTCACTATTGTTAAGATGGCAATACTACTCAAAGCAATCTATAGATCAATGTAATCCCTACGGCAATCCCACCAACGTTTTCTTGCAGAAGTAGAAAAACCCATTCTAAAATTCATATGGAATCTCAAGGGACCCTGAATAGCCAAAACAGTCTTGAAAAAGAAAAAAAGAAGGTCTCACATTTCTTAATTTCAAAGCAACAGTAATCAAAACAACATTGTACTGGCATAAAGACAGACTTACAGACCAATGGAATAGAATAATGAGCCCAGAAATAAACGTTCGTATTTATGGTCAATTGCTTTCCAGTGAAGGTGCTAAGACCATTCAATGGGGGAAAAGATAGTCCTTTCAACAATGCTGCTGAGAAAACTGAATATCCACATGCAAAAGAATGAAGCTGGACCCTTACCTTATGCTATATACAAAAATTAATTGAAAATGGATAAAAGCCCTACATGTAAGAGTTAAAACTATAAAACATTTAGAAGAAAACATTGGAGAATGCTTCCTGACATTGGGTTTAACAATGATTTCTCGGATATGACACCAAATGCACAGGCAACAAAAGTTAAAATAGATAAATTGGACACATCAAAATTTAAAATTTCTGTACATTAAAGGATACAACAGAGTAAAAAGATAACCTATGGAATGGGAGAATATATTTGCAAATCATGTATCTGATGAGGGGTTAATTTTTAGAATATATAAAGAACTCCTACAACTCAACAACGAAAAAAAAATAAACAACCAGATTTAAAAAATGGGAAAAGGACTTGAATAGACACTCCTCCAAAGACATATAAACAACGAATGAGCACATGAAAAGATGTTCATCACTAACCATTAGGGACATGCAAATCAAAACCACAATGACATACCGCCTGCCACCTATAGATGTCAAAATGACTACTATAATAAAAACAATCAAAAAATAACAAGTGTTGGCAAGGACGTGGAATTCTTGTGCACTTTCGGTAGGAATGTAAACTGGTGCAGCCACTATGGAAAACAGTGTGAGAGCTCCTGAAAATAACCAAAAATTGGATTACC
>NW_012150485.1:545997-569584 GCF_000956105.1 Propithecus coquereli
AATTATCTTTAAATTACATTATAATAATTGTATGACCAATATTTTCAAAGTAACCCAATGAAATTTCTGACATTAAGCTGTTACTCACAATCCTATAGCTTTCGTGGCATTTTTACATCAATTTCTTAAAAATATATATATTCAATGCATATTTACGAATGCCATAAACAAAGCCAATGGACAAACTAAAACATTATATAACAGAAATGACAAAGATATAATCATTTTAATTTTAAAGAACTCTTTCAAATCTATAGGGAAACAGTAAGTAACCCAGGAGAAAAATGGGCAAAGGATTTAAGCAGGCAGACTATAAGAAAAAAAAAATACAAATAAACAATGAAAATATGCAAGAATTCTAAACCCCAACCATAATTTTCAAAATACAAATCAAATTAACAGAGTGCCATTTTCCACCCCTCGGATTAGCAAAAATGTACAAGGTTGGTAGCATGCGAGGAAAGAGACATTGTCATTGATTATATGAGGGAGTATAAATTTGTGCTATCTCAGAAGACAATTTGGTAACATCTATTAAAGTTAAAAGAAAAAAATCCCCTACTATCTGACTCAGGAAGTCCATCACTGGGAATTTATGCCACGGAAATATTTACAAACAAGTGTAAAAAAGTTTTATTTTTAATTGCCGCCATGTTTGAAGAGCAAAAAAAAATCCATCAATAGGAAATGGATTATATAAATTTAGGTAAATCCCTACAATAGAACATTATGCAGACTTTAAAAATCATGAGGCTAGTTCTGTATAGGCTGACAGGGAAAGATCTCTCAAAGCAAAATTATAGCAAAATGCAAAATACAGAACAGTGTGCATAATGATTTCTTCTGTGAATACACACTCATTTATCTGATAATTATTTACTGAGCATGTACCATGTGCCAGGTGTTGGCTGTGTAGTTGTGAACAAAACACACAAAATGCCTGGCCACAGCTCAGTGAGGCAGCCAATGCAGGCAATAAACCAGGTAAGTCAATACCATGCAGAGAATAGGGCATGGTGATGAGTCCTCCAGTGAGAGATAACACAGGGCTAGGCATGGAGAGTGCCAGGTGTGGGACACACTCAGAGAGAATGGTCAGGGAAGACCTCACTGAGAAGGTGGTATTCGAGACCCAAGGCAGGTGAGAAGGTGAGCCACATGAGTGTCTGGCAAAGAAGAGCCAGCAAAGGGAATAGGCAGTGCAAAGGCCCTGGGGCAAGGATGTGTCTGGTATGTTCAAGGGAAGTCCAGAGGCAGTGTGCCTGGAGCAGTGGAGAGTATAAAAGAAAGCAGAAAAAGAGGCCCAAAAGATGACAGCAGTGCCTGGCTTGATTTGGGCTCCTACACTGTGTAACTATAATGATTTTGACTTTTATTCTAAGTGACCTGAACACCAAAGAGGATATCCAGCAAAGGCGTTAAATGATTTATGTTTTGACAGAATCACTTAAAGACACATATTGTTATATTTTTAATAGTAAGTGGAGACTTTTTGGGTGGTAGCACCATAGAACATTTTATTTTCTTCTTTATAGTTTCTATTTTAAAAAAGTAGCAAATATTAATTTAAGAAGCAAATGGAAGGGGGTGCTGGGAGATTAGGGAGGGAGTGTAGGCAAGTGGGAGCTGAGGGAGACCATTTTGTCCTTGACAGAAGGCAGGGAACTGTCCTGCAAGAGGACAGTCCCCCAAGGCATTTCTCTGGAGGGTTAGTTTGTGTTAGGGAGAAAAGGGTTCCTTGGTCAAACAAGTTTGGAAAACTCTGGATAAATCTTTACTGCAGGACTTCTCAGAGCCTTGAAAATATTACCACCCAAGTGGTAGAAAGAGAATGTGGTTTCCCAAACTTATTAGACCATGGAGCCCATTTATTCTCAAACCATTTCTAGCATTCCATGGAATACACTCTTCAAAATGCTGCTGGGGGAGAAGAGGCTCTTAAATGAGGCCGTGGCAAGGGCAGACTTGCACTCAGGTGGCTCACTCCAGCAGTAGCAAGGGGAATCTGTTGGGGGGCAAGATCTGGCATAAGCAGATCCCAGAGCTTACTTTCCTGCCGTGCGCATCTGTTGCCCCTTCTGGACTGATGCCCTTGTGCCCAGAGACAGTGAAGCAGATGCTTTCAGATGTCCCATACTCCTGAGCTCAGTGGCAGGTGAGAAAGTGAGCCATGTGAGTGTCTGGGAAAAGAACAGCCAGGCAAAGGGAACACACTAAACGTATGCTGATGTGGCAGAGCGGAGTCTGACATTCTTGGTTCAGAGTAAAATCATCACATGCTGCCCAGAGTCCCAGCACACCCCGCTCCTCCCTGAGCACTAACTGGAGGACAACTGGAGGGCAGGAGGTGGGGTGACTGAACAGGGCTGCCCGCTGGGGAGGAGGTGGCTGGGACCACGATTGCACAAACCTCTATCACCTTGGGCCTGTTAATATTAACTCAAGCTCTATCCTGTGGGAGTATTAGCAATCGCCAAAGCCACGGTCCTGATAAACCTTGTTTTGCTCGTCTTGTTGGCTAGATCTTCAAGGCTTCTCACTTGGCCTTCAATAGGGAACCCACCGAGTCCCCCCTACATATGCAGCTTTAATCTCTGTAGCTGCATGTTGAGGAAGTTCCTCCCACAGAGCAGAGTAGAAACCGGTGGGAGACTGAGCGGGAGCAGAAGCCCAGCAGAAGCAACCAGAATTGTCAAGCCAAGGGCTTCAGGATAATCTTCAGCTGAGTCCTCTCAATAACTGTGCCATCAAAGCTGCTTCTAAGAAGAATATATTTCTTCCTGTGGGCATTCCCTGTGTTTGGTGTCTGGACATTTTTTTGATTGCTAGTCATTATTCACATAAATTAGGCTTAGGAAAAAGTAGATTCAGTCAACCAATCACTCATTCATCCAACCGTCTCGCGCTCAGTGAACCATTCATCCACCAACTGTCTTGTGCTCTGTGCCCCCACATGCAGGTCCTGGGCTACACGTCATGTGTGCGTTCCAAGTATGTTCAGCGAACGATTCTGAATTACGAACTTCTTTGTAAAAAACACCAAGGGCTTTGCAGATACTTTAGCATTCCGCTGCTTCTTCGGAGGATTGTCCTCAGGGTCAATGTGAGCAATGGCACAGATCGTGCACTGCCCGTGGGTGCCTGCATTCTACCTGCCAAGTGGTGTGCCTGTTGTACGGTGGCAGTCTCCTGGTTAGAAGTGCTTTTTTACTTTGTACAAAGATGCCATCACTCCAGAGAGTATGTGATACAACAAGCACAGTGAAATATTAATGGTGTAACCTAGGTAATAGGTTTAGGCTGCCCACTGTAAAAATCTTTCACCTTTGCTATGTTTGAAATTGTCATAATAAAATGTTGGCATGGCATGGCACTCCTTGTCCAGTTATGCATGGGCAGAGAAATGCTGTTATGTGTTGAATTATGTCTCCCCCAAAAATTCATATGTTGAAGTCCTGACCCCTAATACCTCAGAATTTGAGTATTATTTTGGAGCTAGGACCTTTACAGAAGTAATTAAGTTCAAATGAGATTATTTGGGTGGGCCCTACTCCAATATAACTGATGTCCTTATGAAAAGGAGAAACTGAGCACAAAGACATGCACATAAAAGGAACATGACGTGAAGATACAGGGAGGACATCCTACGAACATGAAGATGGCCATCTGTAAGCCCAGGAGAGGGGCCTGAAACAGATCCTTCCCTCACAGCTCTCAGAAGGAACCAACACTGCCAACAGATTGATTTCAGACTTCTAGCCTCTAGAACTGTGAGACAATAAATTTCAGTTATTTAAGGCACCCAGCTTGTGGTACTCAGTTATGGCAGCCCTAGAAAACTAATATAGAAGCTTTTTTAATAATCTGCACAAAGGGAGGTGTCCTGAGGTCTGTCAGTGGGCTGATCACCTTCTTAAACTCTCAAGATGAATAGAAATATAAGGAGGATATTATTTTAGTAGGGAGAGTTCCTACTGCAGGGTTTTGGGAGCCGAGAACTGACCATGGGCTAATGTTTGTCTTAGGAAGAAGTGAGTGATGATAAAGAGAAGTCATTGCCCACTGGGGTCTAAAGGCCAGCGAATATCAAATAACAGGGATGTAGGCACAGAACTCACCCAATGCTGTTCCACCGTTAAAGAGACTAGACAAGGTTGTTGAAAAATCCATAGCAATCCAAGCAATCTTACATGACAAAAGAGCAGCTGGGGCTAGGGTTCTACTCCTGGCACTAACCACTCACAAGCCACATCATCTTGGGTAAGCCACTTGAACTCCACTTTCTCATTCACAAAGATGTGAGTAATTGTGGCTTCTTTCTAGGATGTTGAGAGGGTTAAATAAGATGTTCCACGTAAAGCTCCAAACACATAGTAGGTGCTCAAGAAAATGAGGGCAAAAATCCAGACACAGATCGAGAGGAATAATAAACAGGCTCAAAGGCTTGTGTATTCAACAAACAGGTGGCTTCAGGTGAAGGCAATCAGGGCCATGGAGGTCAGAATCAATATGCAGCTGGTATCAGATGTTTGTCCCCATCAGACACCATGAGAATTGGCTGTGATCTCTGGCCAGTCCTGAGAGGATGCATGGTGGGGTAGAAAGAGTACTTGCTCACGAGGCAGGAGAAGGATCCTAATTCTCACTTTCCCCCCGCTGTGTAACCCTGGGTAGGTCTCTAACACTTCTCCCAGCCTGTTTCTTCATCAGCAAAAGGAGAGCACTGGACTAGACGAACAATGGCAACCACGTGGTCTGTGTGCCAGCCCTTCTGCTCCCATTCCCACAACAGACAGCACTAACCAACCATGGCCCTTATTTCCATCTTCGTTCAGACACAGCTTCAGAATCCTCCAAATGATACCCCAGGAACCACTACGATAGATCCAAGATGACAGATTAGATGGAAACCATATACTGTCCTGTCCTAGAAGATCTCTAAAATGTCTTCCAGTTCCTAGGTTTTCTGAGTCTGATCCCTTTCTTGGCCAGACATGACCTCATTTTGCATCTTCCAAGACTTTCACATGGTATTTAGGATCTTTCACTGTCTGGGCCCTGCATCGTGAATTGTTCTATTGCTCCGTGTCTCCCTCTCCCAGTCCAGATGTCCAACATCCTCAGTAGGGACCAGGGTCTTAGATTTTGGTAACCTACCTCCCAGTAACCTCTTGCTCTCTTTCTCTCTCTCTCCCTCTTCACCTTTCAAAACTCCTATGTATTGTAGAGCAGGATTAATTCATACCAAAATATTTATTTCATGACCTCCTCTGCCCAAGCCCAAGACAGTCATGGTTAACACATTAAGGTACAATCCCACAAAGAGATGAGTCTCAAATGCCTTCTCAACCCAGTGTCCCAGGCAGCCCCTACCAATTTCTTGAAATTCATGTATCAGAAAAAACTATTGGCCATTTCATCCCAAGAAAGTGTGCCCCAAAAACCTCTTGGGCAAATTATTAAACCAAGAAAAAACTGTGTTTTGTGTGTTTGTAGATAACAGCTTCAAATCAGTACTAAATGAATTGCTTTGTTTTTAATACTCAAGAATCTAACCAAGCCTTCAAGTCACTTTCTGGTTCTCTTCTTACCTAGACAGCAACCTCCAAAGGTGCCTATTCCCAAGAAGCTAGCTGTTACGGTAGAAAGAATGCAGATCTGGGTGTCACACAGCTCCGCATGGCAAGCCTGCCTTGCCTCTACATGCTGTTTGCTTTTGAACAACTTCCTCCGCCTTTCCTGGGCTAACGTGCAAATATAGGACCAATGCCTCTTTATAGGGTCATTCTAGCGCATAGCATACATTCTTCCACCTAGACGATGCTCAACAAATAAATAAGAGTGGCTGCTATCCTTGCGTGGATTATTACTGTCGTTACTAGTATTATTTCTATATTGATCTGTCAGTCTTTGGGCCAGGTTCTTGGGATTTTGCATAGAGAAATAACTTACCGTGCATGCCCAGAGAAGTGTAAAAGGGAGCAAAGACAGATGAACAAACTGGAGAAATGCAGTATTAACACAGTAGGCCCTCAGTCCATGTGGGGCGCTGCACAGAGGTTGCTTAGCCAGCATTTCCTCTTCCCTCTTTCTGGTGGCTGAAATACTGCCCACCCTTCAGGACCCAGCTCAAGGTCACATTCTTAAAGGAGCCTCCACTGAATACTTGAACCTCTGCCTGTTGGAGGAGGTTTCACCTTGGTCAATTCTAGTTGAAGTCTCTTAGTTCACCATTAACTTTGTCAGCTCAGGGTTCTTTCAGTCAATTCAAAATTTCCCTGATCCATTTTTTTCTACACTGTCACCTCCCATCCCAGACATGCGGGATTTCAGTATGGAGACAATGGGTACCCAGGGCATCGAGTGAGACTTGCCTCTTGAAGGGAGCTATAAGATTCACTCTCCCTTACCCCCTTCCCCTCAATGCTTACCCATGGTTGGATATGTAGCTTCAGAAGTGCTTCAGAAGTGGATGGATGGATAGAAGGGAGGAAAGGATGGGTTAATACGGGAAAGTACTTCCCCTGCAGAAGGTGGCTTTCATCCTTCCCTTCTCGGGCTCTTGGGCAGTGCAGCATGACCGCCTTCCACAGCTAGGCCAGTTCAGCAGTTTCTGTCCTTCCAATCTCTCCATGTATCAGTGAGCACCGCCCACTGTAGCACCCAAAAGACATAGGTGCAGTGGGCTGAGGGCTGGAACATTTGCCTGAGGAGGGTACAAGCTGGACTTCTCGTATGGCTCTGTGTTCCTGACCACAAGACTCAGGAGATGATGTTTGCTACCCTCTCAACTCCTTAGCCCAGGACAGCTGCCTACAGGGACCAGACTTGAGGGTGCTGCGGATGCATCGGACTCCTAGTACATGGCCTGTAAGTAAAACTTTCCTCCCCTCTAGCTGCATGTCCGGTCCCCATGGCTCCTAGTTTGCACCGGAGGAAACAGGTCTCTGTATGGTTGTCAGCAATAAGGGAGAGCAGAGCAACACCACAGGACTTGAAGGGCTCGCAGGCAGGTAGATCTTATTGCAGAGGGTCACCTTATGTTGAAATAAGGATCTAATGAAGGATAGAATAAAGCACTCATCTTTGGAAGCAGCAAACCTGGGCTCCAATCCTGGTTCAGCTGTTGACCTTGAGTTCCCTCCCTGGGACTCAGTGTTTTACTCAGGGGTTGGTCATGAGGATTAAATGGAGTATTACCCAGGGTCCCCTCAATGGTTCAAAGGACTATATTTTAATGAAGAGTCTACATGGAAAGATGTGGAAAGAATTAAGGTAAAAACAAGAGGGTGAGGCCTCCAGAGGTTAGCAAAAGCAGGGAGCTGTTACCTGCCCAGAGCTGAAGGAACCAAGGGAGGAAAGAGTGAGAGCTGAAGCCGTGGAGAAGGGGGCTGGCTGCCTGGGGAGATCTGCAGTGGTCATGGTTGGGGGATGTAGCTCCTATCAGAGATGTGGAGGAGAAGCAGAGAGGAAGTGGGCATTAACACCCCAACCTCGCTCTCCTCCTGCCCAGGACTCCCACTACCAAACCCAAGAGGAAGCCAGCAGGCAGGAAGCCCAGCAGTGCAGTCCAAAGGGCTCAGTCACTCAGGGTACAAAACAGGGCAGAGAAAGAATCTGGGCAGGGGGCTGGCAAACAGAGCACAGCCTGCAGAACAGGCATCACTGACAGTAATAGTAATAATGGTCAACTTTTGCTGAGCACTTACTGTGTGCCGTGACACATACACTAGTCCATTTAATTTTGACTCATAAAGAGCTTAGTTAGCCCTGAACACAGAGGCACTCACTGTAGTATAACTTGTATTACCGGTTGAATGGATTTTCTCACTGAGCCAGAAGGTAAATTCAGATCCTGGACATTTTTAAGCAATGGGGAAATCAGTGACTCCTCCCCGACCCCAGGTTTTCCTTAATGACTTGCTTTGAATGAAGGTGTGCATTTGACCAAACCACAAAACACTGTACACAGGAGCTCCAGAGATGGGGAGACTGTTGATTGCAGCAGAAGACTGGAGGGGTGGCCTGGCATCCACCATGCCACGCCTGGCAGATGGCAGGGCACCCTGAGCCCCAGGGCAGGGCCTGGAATGCCCTGCGACAGCAGGTCCCAACTGTTATGGTACGGAGTGCGAGAAGTGACCACTGAGAGACCGAATTGAGCCAAATTGTGAGTCTTTATTAGCTGGCCAGCGACTACCCTCCGCACCGCCGAGAGGCAGCAGCACAGGGAGCAGCCCCGAGCCAGGGGAGACGGGCTCTTTTAAAAGCAAAAACCACATCCTGTAAAGTCATCTATCTGAGCAAGCAGGGCTACAGAAGCCTAGATCAGCATTAATCATTATTAATCTTAGTCAAAAATACATTTAACATTTTGTTTTAAGTCAGAGTACATTCTACTGCCTGTTATCTGGGTACATGAGGCACCCCTGGGTGTTTCAGTGCTCCAGGGCGTTCCGGCCCTCTGGGCTAGCTGTTACTTTATCTTGTTGAGGCTTGCAGCTGTGTGAAGCGTACCCTCCTTTCCCTTTCCCCCTTTATCCTTTGCTTAAGCAGACTGACAGAAGCGAGAGAGCAGGTTATTTCCCATAGACCTGAACACCAACCTTTTTGGCCCAGGGCCCACCCAGTTGCATGGGAGACAATTTTTCCACAGATGGAGGTGGGGAGACGGTTTCAGGAAGATTCAAGCACATTACACTTACTGTGCAGTCAAAGCTCTCTGCTAGTGATTTGCATTCGCTCCCCAGCGCTAGCATCACCGCCTCAGCTCCACCTCAGATCAGCAGGCATTAGGTTCTCATGCGGAGCGCGCAATCTGGATCCCTCGCACGCAGTTCACAGCAGGGCTCGCGCTCCTGTGAGAATCGAATGCTGCGCTCATCTGACAGGAGGCGGAGCTCAGGGGGTGATGCGAGCGATGGGGAACGGCTGTAAATACAGACGAAGCTTCACTTGCTCGCCCACCGCTCACCTCCTGCTGTGCGCCCGGTTCCTAACAGGCCACAGACCGAGGCCCGGGGGCTGGGGACTGCAGCCCTGGGAAACCCAGGAGTTCTCTCTCTCCCCATCTCTCACGGAGCACCTGCCTAACCCTTCCGCAGCTCTCTCTCCCTAAACCAGTTTCTTCCACCCAAATGATGACAAACACCACCATTCCCCTGCTCACAAGACAGGGAAGTCAGCCACAGACCTGGAAAGCCGCTCAGTCCCCAACGCAAATTCTGCAGGCAGAGGTCGCCATCTTGGGTCAGCTGCAAGCTCTGGACCAATCAGAGCGGCCGGGGGGGCACCTGCGCGGTGGGAGGCCACCATGCAAGCAGATACGGCAGGTGCCAGGAAGGCAGGGACAGGAGTGGGCGGACAGTGTCAACTACCCGGAGAAAGGCAGCATCGCTATCTGCGTAAAAAAACTTTACTGAACTGAGAAGTTGTTAGAACTAGCAAGACCATCTACTAAGGTAACCAACCAGTCACTAGATAACTTGCTAAAATTAGTTCCTACCAAGTCGAAATGCAATGAGAAAAAAAATCTCATTTACAGTGGCAACCAAAAATTACCTACAAATACACTATACTATATGGAATATAACAGGAAAAGGGCAAGACCTATATATTTTTTTTTTTTAAAAAAGCTACTTTTAAAAGGTCTGAATTACTAGAAAGCTATACAGAGGCCCTGGTTTAAAAGAGTCACTTTTAAAGAGACATTTGTCTTCAAATTAATCATTCTAATTAATTCCATCTGTATTTTTTCAATTTGGCAAATTGATTATAAAATTCATCTGGGAGAATAAATCCATAGAAATAGCTGATGATTTTTGAAAAATAGCAAAAGATTATTGCCTTGCAAAATGTATTTTAAAAGCTATAAATTCCAAATTTCTGTTTCCAAATTCCAATTTCTATTTGGAATTTCTATTTAAGTTCCAAATAGATTAAAGAGCCAAACATAAAATGACAAGATACAAAAATACTAGAAAAAGTGGGTGTTTATGGCTTTTTATAATCTTGAGATGGGGAAAGTTTTCGTCAGCGTGACTGTGTTTGCAGATCAGAGCACATAAGGCGTTAATGCTGCTTTATGATAAAAGATAAGATGGCAAAAGTTAGAAGACAAATGACACACTGAGGAAAGTATTTGCAACATCTATGATGGACAAAGTTTTAATGTCCATTATCTATATTAAAATTTCCTACAAATCAAAGGGAAAAAAGACAACTAAGTAGCAATAAAAACAACAATGAAAGGGAATTTCCATCTACTAGACAGAAATAAAATGATTTCAATATTGAACATCAGAAAGGGAGTGAAGGACTATACTTTTGCCCAGAGTTCATAGGAGCATAATTGGTTCAGACATTTTGGATGGCAAATTGGCAATATCTAAGAAAATTTAAAATGTGCATAACAATTTCATAAATGGACCCTATAGAATGACTGACATTTTGATATATGTACAAAGATGTTCATGGACACATTTTTGAAACAGGAAAGAATCAATAGCTATCAATAGAGATGATGAAATAATTTATATAATAGTAAGAAAATACTGAGCAATATATATATATAACCATTAAAATAATAAAGTGGTGTGTACTTACTGACAAGTTAGTGAAATATTTCTACCATATAGTGTTAAATAAAAAGTTAGTGGTGGATCAATGTGTAAAATATAATTCCATTACACTTTGAAGTGCACATGTATAATTATCCATATACAAAGGTGCGTTCTCTGTGTAAATATTACATATTCAATCATATAAAGATTCAAACAAAGAAAATTCTAGACCAACATACAACAAATTCTAAACACCAATTATTTCTTGAGGAGCATGATTGGGGTGAGCAGGTGGAGGGATGAATTTTTACTTAATATTGTAAATGCTATATTTAGAACATACTATAAATAGAACATGACATTATTATAACTAAAATCTACAGAAGCCCACGGGGTACAAGTAAGGCTTTTGTTCCTGACATCTGTGGTTTGACTGAACACCTGTTGTGTTTTGCCCACCCTGTTCTCACATCAAGCCTCACACAGTTCTGCACAACAGGTAATTTTATCTCCATTTACACCTGGGACTACTACTGGGGAGGGAGATTGTGTGAGAGCCAGCCTGAGTCAGGATTCGGATGCGGGTCTCTCTGACTCCCGAGCCCGTGCTTTGCAGGACGGCTGACTGTTCCCTGTGAATTCAGGCCGGGGTGAGCCCACTAACGCTGACCCCGTGGGCATTCCCTGGGGGGAGGCCCAGGAAGCGTCCTGGGACAACATGTCTTGCTGCATGGTGGAGCTGGGTGATGGCACTCTGTGTCTCTTTGTTTAGGATGGCGCACCCCATTCTGTCCCTCTGGCTGCTAGTGGCTGGACTGGCTCCTCATGCCTGTGGCCAAGGGGTTCCTGACCAGAAAAATCATCCAATCCCACGGACCCCGTCAGCCTCCTCAACCTTCCTGAACAATTCCCACTTAGCCTTCAGCCTGTACCGACAGATGGTGGCCCCAAACCCAGACAGGAATGTGCTCTTCTCCCCACTGAGCTTCTCCCTCCCCCTTACTCTGTTGGCCCTTCAGGCCAGGCCGGAGGTGCGCACTCGGGTTCTGAGGGGCCTGGGGCTGAGCCTTGCCGAGGTTCCAGAGAACCAGGCCCATGTGTACTACAGCCAGCAACTCCGTTCCTTCCTACCATCCCCTGAGGAATGCCACATAGACATGGACAGCCTGCTGTTTGTGAACCTGAAGCAAAGAGTGTTGCAGAAGTTTGTTGATACTGCCCAGAATCTGTACCGCACGGAGGTCTTCCTCATCTCCTTCGAGAACGACCAGTTAGCCCAATATGAAATGGACTTCTTCACGAGGAAGAAAACTCATGGCAAAATTGGCAATCTTTTCGAGGAGGTGGATAAAGACACCGTCTTAGTTCTGGCCAACTACATTTTCTTTAAAGGTATGTAATCTTCTACTGATTAGTTAGACCTCTTCGCAGCTTACTGAAAAGTTACTCCATCTTTTGTCCAAGATGCATATTTCCTCTCCCCCTACTTGGGATTTCATTCTGTCCTGCCTCTCTAAGATCTTGTTCTACTGATCAGCTGCTCTCTCTCCCACCTCTGCAGGCTCTGTCTTTAGGAACCTTCACCTGAACATTCAAACTCCAATTCCCTTTCCAGCTCTAAGCCCCAGCTCTCTCCTCTCTGTCACAACCAGTATCTTAGGAAGCGGTGCCCCCCCACAGGACCAGCTACATAAGTTGTGGAGTCCCTCGTCCAAAGTCACATTTCAAGATGCGATGGCCGAGCGTTAAACTACCTGTGGGGCCGTGTGCAACCGCTAAGACCATGTCTGCTCACGGGAGCTGTCCCCACTTGCCTGCCTTTCCACTCAGCACAAATCTTGCATCTGGACCCAGTACTCATCTTGTCTCCAATTGCTTCATCAAGCAGCCTCCCTCGCCAAAAGAACTCTGTTGAGCTGAGAACCTCCTCCTTCCACAGCCTCCCTTCTTGGCCACATTTAACTCTGTTTTATTGACCCTCTCTCGACACTCTCCTCTCTCGGCTCAAAATGGCTTTCCCTCTACCTCCCCATCCTTACTGCATCGCCCTCTCTTGTAGAGCCAGAGCCCGTTAATTGTTTGATTGTTGACATTCCATAGAGTTCTTCCTTGAGTGACCTTGGCCTCTAATCCACCCGTAGGCTGGAGACTCCCAACTCCCTGTGACCAGCCGGCACCTCTCAGGCTCTCTGGACCCTTAGCCTCACCAGCCATCTGTCACCTCCTTCTGAAGGAAGCACCTCAAGCTCAACATGTTCAAAACAAAAGCCATTTCTTCCCCCATCTCCCACCCCCCAAAATCTCCTCTTCCTTCTCCTTTCCTCTAAGTCTCACTAAATGGCCCCAACTCCTGCCCAACCCAGAACCTTGGTTGCCACTCACCACTAGCTGGGCAGATCAGCCACACCACACATCTAGACAGGAACTACATCCTGTGGCTTCTGCCTCCCTAATCTGTGCGCCCTCGTCCCTCTCCACTGCCGCTATTCTTGTTCAAGTTACATTATCTCTTACCGAAATTATTGCAACTGCCTCCTAACAGGTCTCGCTGTCTGTAGTGTGCCTCCCCACCTGCACCCCTAATCCAGTTTCTACACTGCAGTCAGGAAGAACTTTCCATAAGCCACATTTGACCTTGTAATTCCACTGCTTAAAACCTTTCAGTGGCCCCAGCCCAATTGTATCCCTTGGGCTAATGCCCCACATCTTTAGGAAGAACCAGGCCTTTAAGTGGCCTGTCCCCTGCTGCTGTCTTCACCCACATCTCTTGTCACCTCTCTACTCTTCCTCTCCCCAGAAGTACCACAGGCTACCCACACGAAACAACACCCCTGCCCTGAACTGCACTGTCTCTCACCGACAGACCCCCCACGGGCCACCGCTTTGCTTGGAGTGCCCTTCACTCCCCTCTTCCCCTCTGCCTCCCCTGGCCAGTAGGTTCTCATCCTTCAGGGCTCTGCTCTGAGGCCGTTGCCTCCAGAAGACTTCCTTGACAGTCTTCACCACGGAGGTTGCCAGATTTAGGAAGAAAACAAAAAACAACAACAAAATGGGACGTGTTTATATTTAAAACAATTACTGTTTCTCTGAAATTTAAATTTAACTGGCATCCTATATTTTATCTGGCAACTCTACCCAACACTCCCCAGAGTCAGTGGTGGTGAGAAAAGAAAATGCTTTTTGTTTTGAACATGGTGAGTTCAAGATGCATCTTGGGCACCTGGATAGAAGTGACCGGATGGCAAGTTGAGGATGTGGGCCCGGAGCCCCCGAGAGCTGTGGGCTGGGCAGAGACTTGGGAGTCCTCAGTGTGCAGGAGAGTTTCAAGCTAGCCGAGGGCACAGTCTTGCCTCTCCTCTGTGTTCTGCTACAAACACATCCTTCTTTAATCTGAAAACACACTGCATTATCATTTTCTGGTCACTTGTCTATCCCTACAAGGCTGTGGGCTCCTTCGTACAGGAGAGTTTACTGTTGTGTGACACCTGCCATCCCTGGAATCCAGATGCTGTCAAGATTGCAGGGCTCAGAAACTCAGGTTCCTGGTGTCCTCAGCGCCCCCTGCCCTAGGCCCCCAGAGCTCAGTCCCGGTCAGCCTCAGCGCTGGACTCCTCAACCCCAGAGGCATCAGCTGCCAGGAAGGAAAGGCAGAAGCGGGCTCCAAAGGAGGAGGAGTGGGCTCCCACCCCACCCTGCCCAGATTCCTCAGGCTCTGGGCCCACAGTTCACGTGCAGACGGTACTCAGACTTCTCCAACAGATTCCAGGGATGAGTGGAATCCAGGTAGCCTATACTTTGTGGAGCTGCAGTAAGCACCGTAGAAAGAATAGTGTTAGCTAACAATTACTGAGCGACTGCTATGTGCCAGACCGTGTGCTCAGACCTTTACTTGGAACATCTCATTGATGCTCACAGACATCAAAAAGGTAGATGTCATCGCCCCAGTGTACATACGAGGGCCCCGTTCCGTTTCTGGCTTCACCTCCCACTCCCCTCTGCCTCACTCTTTCTTCTCCAGCTACACAGGCTTCCTGATGTCCTTTGAACATGCCAGACCCACTCCTGCCACCAGGCCTTTGCACATGCTGTTCCCTCTCTCTGGAATTTTCTCCCCCCAGGTATACCATGGCTCATTCCCTCCCCATTAAGTATTTACTCCATATCACCTCAGGGAGATTTATGTAAAATTATAACTCTTCTTCCTGAGATTTGTCTCCCCTTGCTTTATCTCTCTCCTTAGCACATATCACCACCTAACACCTTTTTTTTTTCTAGTTTATCTTGTTCCTGCTCTTCCTCAGGTGTGTGAGCTCGACGTGGCCGGGATTGCTCGTGTGCAGCAGTGTTGCTCACGTGAGAACGGTGCCTGGCAGACAGCAGCTGTTGGGCGTGAGCTGGTGCACTTGGGTTTTGAGAAAGATCTCCCCAGACAAAAATTAGGATAGAGAGAAGAAATTTACTTACTTTTTCCCAGGCAGAAAAAAGGCCAACACAAAAGTGAAGGAGGGTAGAGAATGTTGGCAGAGAGAACCAGGCATCCAGGCTGTTTAAAAGGGAGGGGTACAGTTGAGAAACTGCTGCATCCCTGCCTTTCTTTCTTTTAGCAGCAGGCTGGTAACAGAAGGGCGGATGTCAGAGAGTTGGTTGTGGCCCCTCACCCCACTCCTGCCTTTCCTTGGAGGCAGGATTATCCCTGGGGATGTGACTCTGCCCTGCCCTCGAGAGAGGCCCAAGGCCTGAAGCTGGCACCAAGGCTGTAAAAAGCAGATTCTCAAAAGCAGTTTTAACAGGGAACAATTTACATTTCCTTTCGTCTGCTCAGCCCTTTTCAGACATTGTGAAAAACAGAACCCCACAGGATGCAGTCAGCTCGCGGGAAAGAGAGCGAGCGCGCGTGCAAGCTCATGATTGATGTTAGCCCTTACTGTGGGTTACATAGATTTTCTGTTATTTCACTAGCAACTAAGGCCTCCTTCCAGCAGCCCCTCCCTAGATAGCTCCCAAATGAATGAAACGCCTGACACCTGGTGCCCTGTGCCCTGAAGACGGGTGGCTTCCTCCAATGCTCGTGCTCTCCCTTCTCAGGGAAATGGAGACACAGCTTCGACCCAAAGCTCACTGTGACCAGGCCCTTCTGGGTGAGCGAGAGGCTCACGATCCCGGTGCCCATGATGCAGCGTCTGGGCAGGTTCCAGCTCCAGCATTTCCCCCAGCTGCACAGCCACGTGCTCCGGCTGCCCTACAGCTGCAACAGCACCGCGGTCTTCATTCTCCCCGACATGGGCAAGGTCGGGGAGACGGAAGAGGCATTGATGAAAGAGGATTTTGACACGTGGACTCAGCCCTTCCCGCTCAGGTAAGCCCAGCTGTCCCCACCCCCGCATGCAGTGAGACCCTCTCCACAGCCCTCTGCGGCAGGAGGGTGGGACTAGACCACGCTCTAATTATCAAACAGGCTTCCGCCATTCACTGCTCCCAGAGACGGGAGCAGGAGAGCGGCAGGACAAAACCATCATCATCACTATCATCATCATCACCACCATATTATCACATCACAGCCTCCTCTGAGAGATTACAGTTCACCTTAGCATTTCAAAGCGCTGAGAAGTTGTAAAGAACTGAGCAGCGTTGAACATAGCTTTACTCAGCATTCGCAAACAGCATTTGAACACGGCACACGTTTTAACATAGGACCTGTAAACAAACTACAGTTCCATGCAACCCACGGTTGGCTAATTACCAAGGGTCTGTCTTTGCAGTTCATAAACTGATTCAGTCAGTGTGAGCGGTAATTAACTCAGGGGAGCCAGGACCTGGCCTCTTTACTGGTCACTTCTCAGAGAGACTTTACGTGAAAGTCACTTCCCAGCCACCAGCATGTCTCTCCTCTTTGCCACACTCTGTGCTCAACTTGCTTGCTTTATCACATCACGAATCACCAAGTGGTGACGTCCCCTCACATGTACAGACGTGAAAAGGTAAACACAGGTGAAAGTGGCACTCGGTCCTGCCCTGGACCCTCAAGGCCTTGAGGCCGGGCCTATGGAGGGAGGGAATGGGGTAAGGCTATGTGTTGGGCCAAAGACAGACAGACGGACAAACAAAGAGACTCTCTTCTTCCCCTGGACCCAGAGCGCACCACAGCCAGCCTGAGAAGCAGCAACACAGCTGGAGAAAGAGCTTCGGTTTTGACTTTGGGCAAATCTCCTAATCTCTTTAACCCCCTCCATTTTCTCATTTATAAAGTGGATATCTTTAGCACTCAGCCCCCAGGATTACTATGAGGATGAAATGAAATTACCTTGTAAAGTACCTGGCAGAGACCCGTTTATTGCAGACGCTTAGTAAACACAGCTGACATTAATTTTATTCCATTACTCTGCAGTGAGATTGCAGGCTGGGCGGTTCATTAGATGCCATTATTTCAACTCTGTTTTCTCCTCTCATTCCCCCGAGTAGAAAGAGGAAGCTGTATTTTCCAAAATTCTCCCTACCTGGGAAGATTCAACTGGACAAGCTCTTACCCGCAGTAGGCATCTCGGATATATTCAGCTACCACGCAAAACTCTCAGGAATTTCTCTGCAAACCATGCCCATGAAGGTCTCCAAGGTAAGTTTTAAACCCATGGTGTTGAGTCATTTATAATAGTGCGCGAGTTTTCTCACTTGCTCATCCATTCCCCATTCACCAGGGGCCCCTGCGATGCTGTTCCCATGCTTGGGGACGTCATAGATGGAAATGGAGAATTACAACACCTGCTGGTGTCCTGAGGACAGCTGCTCCTAGAAGAGGGCTGGGCCTGAGGGGCAGGGAAGGGGCCGGGTTTCCCAAGCTCACCTCTCAGGCAAGCAGCCCTGCTCTAGGGGTAAGGAAGGCCGTGGTGGGGAGCCTGGAAGCTGAATGTTTCTGCAATATCGTCCCCTCCTGGGGAAGTGAGTACCCTTATGTAAAAACAATGCGGTGAGTGGGGGGGCGGGGGGAGGTAGTTACACAAGCAAGGGTCCAGATGCAGGAGGAGGTTACACAAGGATGTGGGGGCCGGGAGGGGGTTGAGTTACACAAGGATGGGGTGCAGAGTAAGACCCCCCTAGATGGAGTCCTGAAGTTTTAACCCCACCACGAGACTCTCCAGGCAGTAGAAAGAGACAATGCCCAGAAATATTGCTAGTGTTGGGAAAAGGCAAGTTGGAGGGGAGGGGCATGAGCGAGTGGGGATTGGGGAGGGCAGGGGGCAGCCCAACTCTCAGCTGGGGCTGGTGGCAGGAGGGCCTGGCCTGCCAGGCCGAGGTGCCCAAGGGCCAGGGTCATGCCTGAACTGAGCGAGGAGGCCACCAGTGGGCTTTGGGGATGAGTCTGAGCTTTAGGAAGGGGATTGCTGCAGAGCCTGAGGGAGTGAGGACAGCTAGCGAGTGACACTCGAGGCAGGCCTCAACAAGACAGGAAGGTGGGTTGGAAAGGAGGTGCACTGGGAGGGAGGAACTCCAGGACTCGATGGCTGGCTTGGGAGTGGAGAGTGAATAAAAAGGAAACCCTCTCTCTGGGAGGCCGGGGGATGTGGTGCACGCCACAGAGCATCACAGGAGGTCTTGGGGAGCAGGGGGTGCCCTGCCACAGAGGAGGGATCGGGTAGAGCAGGGGAGCAGGCCCCTTCCTCGAAGCCCAGGCTGGCCCTGGGGTCAGGCGCAGAGTGAGAGGAAGGACCCGGCCTTGGGTGTGGAGCCCAGTGGGGAGAGGCAGCATCCCACTGAGTCCCTGGAGATAAGGAAACTGAGTGTCCACCAGGGGACAGGACACGCCAGGTCATGCTGTAGTCGAGACAGAAGCAGGACTCGATTCTGGGCCTCCTGGGCCGAGCTCACACCGAGGGTCGGTGTGGCATCTCCTGGCGAAGGGGCCACTTCTGCTCAGAGCAACACCGTGAACCTCGGTCCCTCAAAGGCGGAGCACAGGGCAGAACTGACCGCGGATGAGGAAGGAGCAGAAGAGGAAGACACCACTGACCTCCAGGCCCTCGACAAGCAGTACCTCCCCGCCCTCCACTTCAACAGGCCCTTCCTACTGCTGGTTTTCGAGGACGGCAGCCGCAGCCTTCTCTTCATGGGGAAAGTGCTGAATCCCAAAACAGACTGGTAGTGAGGTGAGGAGAGAGCCCGGCGCCTCCTCCCCTGCGGTGCTCGGGCTCCTGAAGGCACACGGCCATGGCTCCTCTTCTGGTCTTTGCACAAAGCCTCCCCGAGTGATTAGCCTCATTGCACAGATTAGCAAACCCAAGTCCAGGATGCCGTGCGATCGCAGGCCAAACTCAGTGCCCAACGCCCGGCTTCCCATGTGGATCCCGGAGCCAAGTCCCTCTGGTGGCTCTTCTCCAGCTGCCCACCCCTGCAGACTCTGCACTGTCCCCTCGCTTCCCGTTTTCTCAGATCCTGGCCACCTGCACTGTAGCACGGCTGTATTCCTCAATAAAGCAGCAAATGAAAACTTTGTCCGGGATGTCCTGGTGGTGCTGGGCAGGCTGTTCCCCTAGCAGGATTTGGGGACTCTGCTGAGAGTGGCCTGGGAGTATGCATGTGTGACAAGGAGCGGGCAGGACCATCCTGTCATTGCCACTTGCCAACATCGGATAGGTCCAGTGGTTCATAAAGTGCCAGCAGGGTCTCAGGTCTCTGCTGCAAGTGGCTGGAAAGGAAAGCGTGCAAGGAACGTCTCTGAGTCTCTTTGACAAGAGAGGCAACTTAGTATACATTGTGTTTGAAGGCCATTTGCACACCTCAGCTGTGTTCCTGCATAGGCTTTAGAGAGCAAGAACAAACGCCCTCTAACCCCGTCCGTAAAACTCTCTCCATGAAGGACGACTCCTCCAGGAGAGGAGATCTCAGAGCAGGGACTGAGTTCTGCACAAGGGTCTCCATCCAACGTTCAGTCCTATGTAAGTCATTTGAGAAAGCATCCAATGAGTACCAACTGTGTGCAAGGCACCGGACTAAGGCTGAAAGCACGTAGCATGGACACGGCCCTATCCTCAAAGAACTAGTGGCGCAGGCGTGCACGCCATGCCGCCTTGCTGCAGCCACACCTGGGTGCATGGGCAAACGTTAGCCAGTATGATACATTCTTTCATTCTGCAGATAGAATCCATGTCCTTCCCAGGAGGAGTGTCAGCTGGTTTTAGGCTGAATGGGGCAAACGGCCCAGTACTGACGGCCCGACTCAGGGGAGAGAGGGAGAAGTGTAGCCTCACGTCGAGCTGGCACCAACGGACAGCTGCAAGTTGACAGGAGCCTGTGGGAACTTTGATCACTGTCATAGTCATTCCACAGACACCGTTGTTACAACAACTCCTCCCCACAATGTCGAGTGTTCCACTCCGACCACCACCTCCTTCCTTTCCAGCTCATTGCTTTTGGTGCCCAACTCCAACAGCCCTTCGGCCCCACTGGGATGCACGATCTATTGACTCCACCGGTTTTCAGTTCCTTCTCTTCTGTGGGTCCTCACTTCCTCCCTGCCCAGCTTAAATCCCATGATTAATCCCTTGCTCTTGCTTTATCAAGAGTTCCTTGACAAAGCCCCCAAGTCTCCCCCTATTCCGTGCCCACACTTGAGCTGCTGAGTGTAGCTAGAGAAAAACAACGCACAGACTGGCCTTATTTGACATTCGTGATCACTAACCTCAAGAGAGCTTGGATCCTGCAAGGCACGCGCTCTCTCCTTCTTGAATCCTCTCATGCTCCCACAGCCTCGGCCCCAAAACACTCCGAGCCAACGACCTCACTTCCTTTTTCACTGGCAAAATATAGGCGATCATCTGCCCACCCACCTGCAACTCTGCCCATGCCTCTGCCGTTCCTCCTGCTACGATGGATGCTCCTAGCTAAGGCCACCCCTCCACAGATGCCGGCATTGTATTTTCTCTCACTCAGATAAAATACAATTATAAAAGACGTTGCACCAGCTACCCTCCCCTCTGACTCCTCACTCACAAACCTGCCCTATCCACTGGGCTTCTCTATCAGGAGGCGAACACGCTCTTGTTGCTTCCATATTAAAATAGATAGATGGTAGATGGTAAGTAGATAGATGATATATAGACGACAGATAATTAGATAATGGATGGGCAGATGGATGGGAGAGTAGATAGAGACCTGGTAGATAGATGACAGACGGCTAGAGGATATTTAATAAATGATAGATAGATATCATTTCCCCTTCCAACCAACACACCATTGCTTGTAAAAGTTATTAATATTTATTCCCCTAGTTTCAAATTAGGGTGACTAGCCATCCCAGTTTGCCTGAGCATGAATTCCAGGACATGGGATTTTTTAGTTTTAAAACCAGAGGTCACAGGATGCAAACTTTCGTGCTAAAACCTGGAAGGTTCCCAGATAAACCAGGACAAGCAGGTCATCCCACAAAATCCTTTCATTCTCTTGAACATGCTCCAGCGAGGCTTCCTCCAGCCCCACCAATCCCACGACCGTTTTACCAAAGTACCTTGGCCAGTCACCCACCACCACCTGCTCATTCCTCTATCATCTGTGAGTCTGCATCTTTCCTGACGGCTTAGCTTAGCACCACTGGGCAGAATTTATCACTTCAGGCTCTAGAAATACTTTTCATCACTTGGCTTCAGGGACACCACACTCTCCTGCTCCCCTTACATTTATCCTGCGCCCTTGCCAGCTGCTGCCTCTCAGCCTCCTTTACTTTATGGGCTCTGCCTCACCTCCCGAACTTTTTAACATTTGAGTGTCCCAGGACTCAGTCCTTGAGCCTTTTTTCTTTTCTATCTACACTCGCTAGGGGATCTCATGTGTTCTCGTGAATGTTAAAACCAACTAAAACCCCATACTCCTAAATTCGTATCTGTAGCACCAGTGTCTACTCTGAACTCCAGACTCATACATCCAGCTATATACTTGCCACCTCCATATAAAGTCTGATAGTCACCCCAGACTTAACATATTTATAACTGAGCTCCCGATCCCGGCAGCTCTCACTGGCTCCACCTGCAGTCTTCTCGTGTCAGTTAATAGTAATGTCATCCTTCCGGTTGCTTGGGTTCGAACCTTTGGAGTCATCCTTAACCTATCTTTTTCTCACACCGCACATTGCATCTGTCAGCAAATACCATCAGCCCTATCTCCAAAAAATATCTAGACTCCAACTACCTTGCACCATGTTCACTACTACCCTCTGGTCCAAGCCACCACCGTGTCTCTCCTGAACTATTGCAACCCAATTGCCTAAACTAACTTTCTAATTGCAGGAGCATGGGATGGGGAAGAAGGAGAGACAGAAGACATGGAAAATGTACCTATGCAATAAATACTATCTAAAGAACTAGAGGGTTAAATGTAGCATATAAAATTATAATCATAAGAAACTCGTACATTAATGCTAAATAAATTTTCAAAAAGGGTGCCAATAAAAGTGGGGAATAGATAGTCTTCTTAACAAATTGACAAGGAACAATTGGATAGCCATGTGCACATTTTAAAAAAATGATTTAATCTCATACCATACACAAAAATTAACTCCTAACTCAAATGATGGACCTAGATGTAAGAGCTGAAACTATAAAACTTCTAGAATAAACCGCAGGAGAGAATTTTTATGACCTCAAGTTAGGTAAAGCATTCTTATATATGACACCAAAAGCATGAGCAATAAAAGAATGAAAAAATTGATAAATTGAAGTTCACTAAAATAAATGTTTACACTTCAAAAGATATTACTAAGAAAATTAAAAGACCAGCTGCAAGTTTCTTACAAAATAAAACATAGTCTTATCATAAGATCTAGCAATCATCATCCTAGACATTTATCCAACCGATTTGAAAACTTTCTCTACACAAAAACCTGTACTCAAATGTTAACAGCAGTTTTATTCATAATCACTAAGAACTGGAAGCATCCAAGATGTCCTCCAATAAATGAATGGATAAACAAATTGTGGTCCATGCACACAATGAAATGTTTGTTATTCAACAATAAAAAAAGGAAAGTAATAGAAATGAGATGTCAAATCACAAAGAGACATGGAGGGACCTTAAATGCATTTTGCTAGGTGAAAGAAGCCAGTCTGAGGTTACATAGAGTCTCACTCCAGTTATGTGACATTCTGGAAAGGGCAAAACTACAGCAACAGTAAAAAAGATCAGTGGTTGTCAAGAGTTCAGGGGGAGGAGAGAAAGTTTGGATAGGTGAATCATGGGGTATTTTTTAGGGTGATGAAACTATTTTGCCTGATGCTGTAATGGTGGATACGTGACACTATGCATTTGTCAAAGCCCATAGAACTTTACCACACAAAACATGAACCTGAAGACACGCAAATTTAAAAACTCCTTTAGGAGTTGGAGAATCTCAGGATGGAAAGCATAATGTGACAAAACAATCTAATTGTATTACAAATGTATAAAACAACAGGAATTAAACAATTAGCCAAATGAAGTCAACGGAGGTCAGATGGTGGGAGCCAGGTTGGAGTAGAAGGTTACAGATTAGCAAAAGGAAACTGAAATGGTATACGGCTTAGAGTTAGTTGGAGATATCAGTATGAACTCGCATTTAGCCTAATGTAGATATAGACGGTTACATGTGTAAATGCTTACAGATACGTGTATATATGAGGTCTGTGCATATACATATATCCCCTTGCTCTGTCAGCTGAAAGAGTCTAGAAGCAAATGATACCTCGGTAGCAACGAACACACACAGCACCAAGATCTCGGTTTCTAATACCATTCTCCGAAAAAAGTAACCAGGACTCCTTGAAAAAATGGCTGATTCTAGGACCAGCGCAGGAAATATACAAGATGATCCTGGAGATCTAGTCTTGCCAGAAAGTAAGGAAGTGCTTTTAAAACCCCCACAACGCTGAGAGTACATCAGTGGAACTCGAGTCAACTGAAACAGCCCCTGATAGGCAGAGCTGGATCAATTTGAACAAAAAATAAATAAAGTAGTGTTATAAATTATAATAGTATGTGTATATATAGGAGATTATAACTCAAAGTAT
>NW_012150485.1:570879-573394 GCF_000956105.1 Propithecus coquereli
GCCCCAAGAGAGAGTATTCCAAGAGACCAAGACAGAAGCTGCAAGATTACTTATGAGCTAGACTTGGAAGTTCCAGAACATCATTTTTTCTACATTCTGTTGGTCAAGAAGGTCACTAAGACAAGCTGATATTCACAAGGGAGGGAGGAATAGACTCCATCTCTTAATGAGGGCATAACATGCTCACAGGAGAGAAGGAATGGATGACAGCCATCCTGGAGCAAAGGCATCACTGGCCACCCTTCGGCTCCAAAAATCCATTTCTCCCACACTTGAAAATTATACTCCTGTCCCTATGACTCCCCTCCATATGACTCCCCTAAGTCTCACCCTGCCTCAACACCCCCTTTAAATCCAGGATGCCTTCATTTAAATCAGTCATGGTACATTTGAGGGTCCTGGGATGTCATTCCTCAAGTATAGCTTCTCTCAATCTGAAGACGCATGAACTAAAAGGCAAGTTATCTCCTCCCACCCCTCCACACAACATAAAATGGTGAGACATGCATAATTTAACACAATAGGCACTCCCATTCTGCTCCGGGAATAATTCACCATGGCCCCTTGCTGTGTCTCTTGAGATCCTGATTCTATCCCCAGGGTCACCCTCCCTTTTCCATAAAAAGTGCCTCATGTTTGCAGCTAAGTAGCCTCTGCAGCCTGTTCCCTGCCTGTGGAAGGATGGGGGAGTTCAAAGGCCTCTCATCATTTTATACTGTCTGGTCCCTTTCAGATCAAGCTAATATAATTATTTTTTTAAGTTGCGGGTTTCATAGGAATTAATTTAAAATCTTCTCCATTAGAATAAAGGCCACATCCACCAGTCTTTTTAAGGTAAGCTTTTCTATGTCTTTGGGTTTCTAGAAAGCTACTATGGGACACTGACCTTAAAATCCTTGAAGTTAGAGGGCCCTGTATCCAACAGAATGGTTCTCTAAGGCAACGCCTTAGATCTTTCTGTATTTATAAAGACTTTTACAGTCCTACCCTAGATGTCTCTTTGAAATCCTTTCTTTATTGGAGAATCTCAGAGAGGTTGACAAGGAGAAACTATATTGTTTTTAATTCAGCAAGTCCTGGCTCTTTTATACTCAATAAAATTTTTAAACTTATCTATCTCCTCTCACATTTTACAGTTAAGTGGCCAGAAGAAGCCAGACAATACCTTCAGAAGCCTCCCTAGAAATCTCATCTGCTGTATCACCAGTCCATTTGCTACATTTTCTATTCTCATGTTATCACAGGTGATGGTGTTGCTAAACTTTCTGCCACTACATGTCAAGGACGTTTTTTCCTCCAGCTTCCAATAACCTGTTTCTCACTTTCCTTTAAGCCTCATCAACAGCCTCCTCCTAGATCACCAAACTTCTGCTGAGGGTTTTTAAGGCCTTTCCAAGTCCCATTTGCCACCTGATCCCAAAACACACTGCCAGATTTTTTGGCTTTTGTAGACAGCACCACACTTTCAGGTACCAAAACCTGTTCCAGGTACTGCGGCTGCCTGATAAGTTATCCAAAAATATAGCAGCTTAAAATAATCATTTTTTCATGCTCTTGTGTTCTGTGGGACAGGAATTCAGACAAGATACAGTGGAGATGGCTTGTCTCTGTTCCATGATGGCTGGGACCGCAGCTGGTGATTTTTAGTGTTTTTAATAATGAGTAACTCCCATAAGACCAAGAATATAATGAGTATATTAATATTTTAAACCAATGGAAGAAAACTCAATCTTGTCAATGCAAACCAGGAAAAGACATAAAAGGAAACAAAAAGAACACATGGTAAATGGAAAATATGAAATAAGATATGTCAATCCTAATACAATAGTAATTAAATGTAAGTGGGTTAATTTTGCCAATTAAAAGACCAAAACCCTCATTTGGGGATAATAAAACTAAACAAAACTTTGCATACATGAGACACTCTTAAAACAAGAAGGCACAGTTTGGAAATAAAAGGATGAAAAATACCAGGTAAGAGTGAACCAAAAGAAAGTTAGAAAAACAATCTTATTATTAGATAAAATTGAATTTAAGGCAAAAATGTGCCATATGTAGTAAAAAATATAAGAAAAATAAGAACAAGAGGATATAATTATCAAAAGTATGTATTCTTTAACATAGTTTAAAGTATATCAAGCAACAACTGACAGAGAAATAAATGAACAGCTGTGATCTTTAACATTCCCCTCTGAGAAACTGAAAGCTCAAGCAAATAATCAACACAGACATGAACAATTAAATAATAAGCTCAAGTTATATAGATACATATATAAGTACATATCAAACAAATAAAGTCCACTATTTTTTAGAGAAAACATTAAACATTTATAAAAATAGACCATATGTGATTATTACAAGGCTCAATAAATTCCAAATGCTCAATATCATAGTAGACAATATTCTTTGACCATAATGAAATAAAAGTTGATAACAAAAGAATAGCCTAAAATTCTAAATGAACTAAATAATATATTACTAAATTACTCTTGGGTTAAAAAGGAAATGATAAAGA
>NW_012150485.1:573934-596068 GCF_000956105.1 Propithecus coquereli
GAATATAAAACTTGGAAAGACCAAAAAGGATTAACAAAACCGAAATGCCTCCAAGCTGTAGACCCAGTTGTGGGTCCTACTTTCTCTTTTCCCATGGAAACAGCCTCGCTCATCCCCAAATGGAAGTAAAGGTGCTGTCACCCCAGCAGAGAGCACAGGACTCTAGCTGGGCATTCACAGTGACCCTTCCTTCTGATAGCAAGTAGCCAAATAACCTGGAGCTGCAGTGGCCACTTTTTCCCCACTGCAGACAGAATAAATTAAGAAAGCAGAAGAAAGCAGAGCTAAGAAAGGATGGGGAAAAAGAGAGAGAGAGAGAGATGACCAGGTTGGGACCCCTAAATTCAGCCATGCCTAAAGCCCTTTCCACCCTTGGAACTCTCATTCTTGAGACTCAATAAATACTCCTTTTTGCTTTAGAGCAATTCAAATTTGATGTCTGTCAGCTGCAATCAAAAGAAAATTGATGAATAAAAACATCGGGGAAAGGGAAGGTGCTCGACTGTGGAGTTGGATGATCTTGGATTTGAATCTCAAGGGCAGCTCACTTAATGTCCATGTGCCTCGGTTTCCCGTCTGAAGAAGAGTGATAATAACAGTACCCGCTTCACAGAGTCAGCGTGAAGATTAAGTGAGCATCCATGGGAAGCACTTGGCTGATACTATTTCACGTCTGGTTCTCCCACCAGACTGAGGCCCTCTGGAAGGCAGGACCTTGACCGATTCATCCCCAGCCAGAGCTAAGCACCTGGTCTTACACAGGTGTCTGCACCTCGGTGCCAATTACAAACACCTATGACGTCTCTGCCAGCTGCCACAGGGCAACCATGCTGACGCAGCTCCAGATACATTTTGATATCAAGAAAAACTTCAGGGAATTGAACCCAAAGTTAATTTACAGCATTGCTGTGTTTACTCAAATTTCTTCAGAAAGCCTCCCATTGGTTAATGGCTGGGGGGAGGGGACCGCCGAAAGGTAAAGGCCACTGGCACCCTCTAACCATTAACCAGCAGGCAAGCTGGCAAACGAGATTTAGCAGGCAGCATCCTCTGGGGCTTACTGTACCCCTGCAGGGTCCAGGGCAGCAGGACCGAGCCAGCGGGAGCAGCCCGAGCCCACTGCAGACTGTGAGTAACACCTCAGAACCCTCTGTCCCTCCTCCTGCCTGGCATCCAGAACAAAGTGATGACTGCAGCTTGCTTGATTGTTTGTTTTGTTTTGTTTTTTAATGGGACATTGAACATTAGGGCAGCCAGTAGTGATATTAGGTAACCCTGTGGAGAATTTCCCAGAGCCCAGAGTCTAGGAGTCATGCCCAGGGGTTCCGTTGTTCCCTGGGCTCCTGCTCAGCAGCGGGCTGACACTGAGGGCTGTTGCTAGGAGTCATTCCCACCCATCGCCATGACTGGTGCTCCTAAACCTCACTGTGTGGCCACAACACCACACAGAGAAAGTCTGAGAGCAAGGATGGGTCTGTGCCAGTCAGCACCCTTGACAGAGGATGCTGGCCTGGGGCAGGGGCCCACCTGGGACCTGTGTCTCTGCAAAGTGACACAGACCTCTCTTCACATAGCTCCTCGCTCAGTGACCTGAGACAGGGATGATGCAGACAGGACAGAACTACCTGCATTGTGCCCCGTAAGATCTAAATATGGAAGGCCTAGAACCATGCCTCCCCCGTAGGGGCATTTGTGAAAACAGGGAACGTAGTGGGTATTTACCACTGAGTCACTTTCAGAGATGATAGACAAGGAGGACATAACTGAAATGCACGAGTAATATTGATACTCTGAATTTTTATATGGCTGGGTACTTTTGAGAGCCGTTTACTTACTCATCATTTTGCTTTCTGCAGAGACAGGCAGAATGGTATGGACAGGCTCTGAAGTCAGACTGCTGGGCTTGGAATCCCACCTCTGAATGGGTAACTCTACCTCCCAGACCCTCAGTTTTCTCATCTGTAAAATGGGCCCCAGGATGACCCATTAAGTGAGGTCACACAAGCCAAGCATTGATAGCAGCTGTGACTGATATTGACAACAACCTTGGGAGGTGGGTAGAGTCGTAATCCTCATCATGCAGTATTAACACAGGAGGGGATGAGGCACACAATCGCCCCAGAGAGGCAAGAAGGGATGGGAAGCCCACATTGCTCTTGGCTTCGTGCTATACAGGGTCCACGCCAAAAGGAGGCCACAGATAGGTGTGGCAGTGACCAGAGCTAAAGATTTCACTATCTGCGATGGGGCAGGGACAGAGGGAAGCACAGAGGCAGAGCTTCCTGGAGGTGGTGACCTGGGACCTGCATCACTAAGAGAGAGTGAGCCAGACAAGGCAGGGGGAGGAAGAGCCTACAGAGTAGAACCACCTGGGCCAAGGCCAGGGCAGGTCCACAGTCCACCTTTGTCCCCTACTCCCAGTAGGGAGCAGGGCTCAGCACACATGGGGGAGCTGCAATGACCTGACCTGGCCTGCCCCACCCTGCCCTGGGTGTGTGTGCTGGGAGCAACTCTCACACTCAGCGTTGCTACGGCTGACCTCATATGGCTAGGTTTAAAGCTGGGGGTAGGGCTGTCACCAGGGACTGGGTCATGAGAACCCCCTGGGCCACGTTAATGAGAGTCAGCCTCATCTGTGGGCAATGGGGAGCCCAAAGATTCTCAACAGAACAGCTAAGCAGCTTGAATTTTAAAGAATTAAGAATGATGCAGCTGGCTGCACAGGGATGGAGAGGCGGAGGGAGCTGAGCAGGAGGCAGGGAGACCAGGGAGGGGTGACTACTAAGTCCTGGGAGACATGATGAGCCCCTGACACTTGGGCTGTGCACTGGGACTAGAGAGGAGACAAACTGCGGGGAACGGGTGAGGCCAGAAGTGGGTATTAGTATCAGCTCTATTTTATACCGAGGAAACTGAGGCAGAGTTTAAATAGCCTGCCCCACATCACCTAGTTCATAAATAGCAGCACTGGGATCCCAGTCCAGCTCCATCTGCCACAAAACCCAGGAAACAATTGTCCCAATGACTCATCAAAAATCCAAGTCCGAAATCGGATCTGGGGGAGAAGCCAATAAACCCCAGCAGCTGGAGAGGGGGGTGGGGAGTGGGTCCCACCTGCCTCTGTTATCAAAGTAGAGACATAGAGAAGTCAGAGCAGCCAGCAGGGGTTGTTTTCCGCCCTGGTGAGATAAGGAGGGACACAGGGAGTGTTGGAAGAGGACTCAGGTGGGGTAGGGGGTCCGTGGGAGTGGTTCCTACCTGTCTCTCTTGAGGTTCTGGCTTTAGAACATCCCAGGGAAGGGGCCCCTGGGTGTTCCAGAGCAGAACGGAGGCTCCCACACACTCATTGTGCACCCGTTGAAAAAAAACCCTGGACAAATTAAGTTTAGCAGAGTTTATGTGAGCAAAGAAACAATTCATGAACCAGGCAGCACCTAGACCAGTACACGTTCAGAGAGCTCCACCTAGCAGTGTCAGCAGACAGTATTTATAGGCAGAAAAAGGGAGGGACATACACAAGTAGCCTGATTGTTTACTGCTGGGTGTTTGCCTTACTTGGACATGTTTGGGCAGTTTGCAGCCTGTGACTGGCTGAAAGTTCAGCTGCTATGGTTGGCCAAGACTCCACTACTTGTTATAAAAATATACTCTCGAGTTAGGTTGCAGTTTATTTCCACATTAAGTTAAAATACATAGAGAGGCAGCTTTAGGCCAAATTTAATTTAATTTAATTTAACTCATCACAGGCTCTTGGGGTACAGGTTTAAATGTAGGTTCCTGGCTCCCTCCCCAGAGCTGCTGGTTGCACAGGTGGGGTAATCCAGTGAGACCTGCTTCTCTTATAAACATCCCTTGTTTATTGTGATACAGGTGCCTCTATAAAGTGCATGGCTTGGGACCACTGGCCTTCTAGACAATGTCCATTAACTAATTTGGAACTTGTGTGGACTTTTTTTTTTCAGTTGCTCTTACCATTTTTTTAAATGGCTTATATTTAATTTCTTTCTTAATTTTTATTGTGGTAAAATATAATATTTAACGTTGCAAGCATCTTTAAGTGTATAGTTCAGTGGCATTAAGCGCATTCACATTGTTGTACAACCATCACCACCATCCATCTCCAGAAGTTTTTCATTATCCCATACCGAAGACCTATACCCATTAAACACGAATTCCCCAATCTCCCCTCCTCCTAGCCCCTGGTAACCACAATTCTACTTTCTGTCCCTATATGTTTGATGACACTACATATGAAATTATGTAGTATTTGTCCTTTTGTGTAGGGCTTATTTCACTTAACGTAACATCTTCAAGGTTTATCCATGTTGTAGCATACGTCAGAATTTCATTCATTCATTCATTTAGAGACAGGGTCTCACTCGGTTGCCAGGGCTAGCGTGCAGTGGCATCATCATAGCTCACTGCAAAGTCAGTCTCCTGGGTTCAAGCAATCCTGCCTCAGCCTCCTGAGTAGCTGGGACTATAGGTGCGGGCAATGACTCCTGGCTGATTTTTCTATTTTTAGTAGACATGGAGTCTCATTCTTGCTCAGGCTGGTCTCAAACTCCTAAGTTCAAGTGATCCTCTTCAGCCTCCAAAGTGCTAGGATTACAGGCGTGAGCCACCATGCCTGGCTTCAGATTGTGTTTTGTTAGTGTTGGGAAATGCAACTGATTTTTGTGTGTTGATTTTGTATTCTGCAACTTTGCTGAATGTGTTTATTCTAACAGTTTTCTGTGTAATTTTTAGGGCTTTGTACATATAAGATCATCTGTAAAAAGAGATAATTTTACTTCCTCCTTTTCAATTTGGATGCTTTTTCTTTTTCTTGCCCAATTGCTCTGGCTAGAATTTGTAGTACTATGTTAAATAAAAGTAGTGAAAGTATACATCCTTGTGTTGTTCCTGATCTCAGAGGAAAAGCTTTTAGTCTCTCACTATTGAGTATAATATGGGTGTAAAATATATTTATAAGTATAAAATATGCTTAATAGGTTTTTACATATGGTCTTTATTATGTTGAGGTAGTTTCCCCCTATTCCTAGTTTGTTACGTGTTTTATGAAAGAGTGTGTTGAATTATGTCAAATGCTTTTTTCTGTATCCATTGGGATGATCATGTGGGTTTTGCCTTCCTTCTGTTAATATGGTATATTACATTGATCAATTTTTGTATGTTGGACCAGGCTTGCATTCCAGAAATAAATCTAACTTGGGCATAATATATAATCCTAATAACAGGTCCTCAAAATTAATTTAATCCATCATATCAGTTAGGGTTCTCCAGAGAAATAAAATCAATAAGATATATAGAGAGATATACAAGAGGAGACTTATGAGAATTGGCTCTTGTAATTATAGAGGCTGAGAAGTCCCATAATCTGCTGTCTGCAAGCTGGAGCCCTAGAAAACCTGGTGATATAATTCAGTCTGAGTCCGGGGGCCTGACAGCCAGGGGAGCTGATAGTATAACTCCCAGTTCTAGGCCAAAGGCCTGCAAACAAGGGTTGAGGGGTGCTGGTGTAAGTCCGAGAGTCCAGAGGCCCAAAACCAGGAGCTCCAATGTCCAGGAGCAGGAGTACACGGATGTCCAGCTCAAAGATGGAGAGAGCATTTGCCTTTCCTCCACCTTTTTGTTCTACCTAGCCTTCAGCAGATTAAATGTTGCCTTCCCACATTGGTGAGGGTGGATCTTCTTAACTCAATCTACTGATTCCTATGCTGATCTTTTCCAGAAATATTCTCACATGCCTCTTTTATAAAGGCACTAATCCCATTATGAGGGTGGAGCCCTCATAACCTAATCACCTCTCAAAGACCCCACCTCTTAATACCACCCTGTTAGGGATAAGGTTTCAACATATGAATTTTGGGGGGACACAAACATTCAGACCATAGCAGCTGGTAAAAAATTATTTCTGGGTGTGTCTGGTACGAAATAAATGAAGCAAAAATTGATAGAATTGAAGGGGAAATAATTTTGAGACTTCAATGCTTCACTCTCAATAATGAATAGAACAAACCAATATAAGATAAGCAAGGGACTAGAGGACTTGAACAACACAGCAAAACAACTAGATCTAACAGGCATATATGGAACACTCTACAACAACAACAGAACACAAATTCTTCTGAAGAGCACATGGGACATCCACTGGCATAGGCCATATGTTAGGCCACAGATCAGGTCTCAGTAGATTTAAAAAGGCAGATATGATACAAAGTATCTGCTCTAATCACAGTAAAATGGAGTTAGAAATCAATAACACAAGGAAAACTAGAAAATCCACAAATTATGAAAATTAAGCAACACACTCTTAGACAACCGACAGATCAAAAAAGATATCGCAAGGGAAATTAGAAAATAATTCAAGACCAATGAAAATGAAAACACAACATTTTCTTTTTTTTTTTTTTTTTTTTCAACATATTATGGGGGTACAGATGTTCAGGCTACGCATGTTGCCCCTGGTCCCCCCCTGCAAGTCCGAGTCCCAAACATGTCCATCCTTCGGGTGGTGCGCACTGCACTCCCCGTGCATACAAATACCTGTCCCCTCTTCCCTCCTTCCCCCTCCCCCCTCCCCCCTGCCCAACATCCAATAAATGTTATTCTTATATGTGCATTTATGAAAACACAACATTTTCAGTGAAAGTAGTGCAAAAAGGGAAATTTATAGCTATAAACACTGGTATAACAGGAAGGCCTCAAATCAATAATAGCATAAATTCAAATTAGAGTATTATATTAAATAACTTAAGGATGGTAACTATAATCCCCATGGTGACCATAAAGAAGATAGCTAAAGAAGTATACACAAAAGAGATAAGAAGGGAATTAAAGTGTTTCAGTATAAAAAAAATCAAATGCAAGAGAAGACAGTACTATAGGGAATGAGGGATGAAACACATTATATCTTCTTGCTGTATTGAACACTTTATTAATATAAAATATCCTTCTTTGTCTTTTGTAACATTTTTTATTTAAAATCTATTTTGTCTAATATTAGTGTAGCTACCCCTGCTCTCTTTGGTTACTATCTGCATGGAATATCTTTGCCATCCTTTTCACTTTCAATCTATTTGTGTCTTTGGATCTAAAGTGAGTCTCTTGTAGACAGCATATAGTTGGATCATACTTTAAAAGGCTAATGTATAAAAACAATTATGAGTCTAGGTTTATAATTTAGGGACTAGAAAAAGGACAAACTAAACTGAAAACTAGCAGAAGGAAGGAAATAATAAAGATTAGAGCAGAGATAAATAAAATCAAGAGGAGAAAAACAATAGGGAAAAATGAAATATATCTCTATATTTAATCTGTAATATATAGTATGACACAACCAGCTTAATTTCAATAGCCTACAAAAGCTCTGCTTCTTTACAGCTCTGTCCCCACCCCTTTTGGTTACTGATGTCACAAATTATATCTTTATGCATTGGGTGCCCAAAAACATAACTGATGACTACCCACGCATTTGCTTTTACCAGAGGTCCTTATTTCTTCATACAGCTTCGAATTACTGTCCAGTGTCCTTTCATTTCAATCTGAGTGAAATGCCTTTCCTTTCTTGCAGGGCAGGTATTGTGGTAAAAAGCTTGCTCAGCTTTTGTTTTCCGGGGAATGTCTTAATTTCTTTCTCATTTTTTGAGAATAGTTTTGCTGGCTATGGGATTCTTCATTGACAGCTTACTGTATTTTGTTTCTTTCAGCACTTTGAACATATCTGTTGGGTGGACATTTAACCTTTCTGAACATTTGCTTCTGCCTGCCTAAAATCAGGTTAGTAATATTTATGAGTGTTTTGTTAAAAGTAAGATGAGATAACATAGGCAAAAATACCTAGATCAGTGTTGGGTGCCTGGTAGACACTTGATAAATCATAGCAGGTATAATTCATATCTTCAAATGAGGAGGCTGGAGCCCAGAGTCCCCTGTGACTTGCCCCAGGTCACGCAGCCAGTGTGGAGGAAGGAACTGGAGCTTACATGGGGTCTTTTGCCTGCCTCCTGTTGCACTGTGCCCCACTGACTCGGAGGCTACCACGTCATCTAACAAGATTTCTGATTTGGCAGGGCCTGGCCACACTGGACAATGCCACTTGCCCTGTATGCCTGTTTCCTCTGGCTGTCCACCAGTGGCCTCTCGACCATCCAGGCTGAGGACACCAATGCTAACGTGAGCATGAGGAGCCAACACCGGGGCCTGGCTCCAGCCAATGTTGACTTTGCCTTCAGCCTGTATAAGCACCTCATGGCCTTGGCTCCTGGCAAGAACATCTTCATCTCCCCTGTGAGCATCTCCATGTCCTTATCTATGCTGTCCCTGGGCACCCGTGGCCACACGCGGACCCAACTTCTCCAGGGTCTGGGCTTCAACCTCACGGAAACATCTGAGACCAAGATCCACCAGAGCTTCCGGCACCTCCACCACCTCCTTAGGGAGTCAGCCACCAGCTTGGAAATGACCATGGGCAATGCCTTGTTCCATGACCGCAGCCTGGAGTTGCTGGAGACGTTCTCAGCCGACATCAAGCGATACTATGACTCGGAGGCTTTGACTACAGATTTCCAGGACTGGGCTACAGCCAGCAGACAAATTAATGAGTATGTCAAGAATAAGACACAGGGAAAAATTGTCAACTTATTCTCAGAGCTGGATAGCCCAGCCATCCTCATCCTGATCAACTACATCTTCTACAAAGGTACCCCGACCCGTCCCACTCTGACAAGGCCCATCCACTATTGCCAAGAATAGTAACAGTGATCAAAATCCAGGGCACACTCTCGGGCAAAGCCTTTGATTTTACAAAGCACATGCACATCTGGGATTCTCCATCTTCACAATCCTGTTGGGAAGGTGGAATCATAGCATTTTACGAAACATCAAAATAACACCCAGAAGAGTTAAGTGACTCACCCAAGTTCTGGCAGGTCGGTTCAAGGCCCATGCACGTAACCATGAACAGCCTGGCTGTGTCAGTCTCTACAAATATTGACTATCAAGCACTGGGCCAGGGGCTGGAAATACAATCTAGAACTGACATAGCCCCCACCCCTCAGGAACTCCCAGAGTTTCCCAAAGCCTCTTGCACATACTGCCCAGGCACTCATGGCCAGCTCTGACTAGGTCCTGCCTCAGTTTCCCAAAATGCCTATTGCTAAAAAAATCTTCAGGGAGATTTGCTAAAACTACAGATCCCAGAGCCAGTGCCAGACCTACCAAAGCAAAACCTCTGTGGGAAAGCCCTAGAATTTGTATTTTTAACAAGTATTCCTTCCCACGCCAGATTATTTTTTTATGATCAGGCAATTTGGAGACACATTATTGCTGAGAATAAAATCTAAACCCCCTAGTCCAGAGCAGTGGTTCTCAACTAAGGCTATCCCCCTACTCTCCTGGGGCCGTTTGACAACATCTGGAGACATTTTGGGTTGTCACAACTGGGATGGGTGGAGGCCGGGGAGACTGACTGAGCGTCTTACTCATAATGCCCTGGACAGCCTCCCGCCAGGGATATCTGCTCCCCAGCGTCCATAGTGCCAAGGCCGACAAACCTTGGCCTACAGTCGTCTACTTTTTCTGTCCTCTCTGCCTCTTGCCTCAACGTTTTCCCTCCTCCAAGCTGTCAACATGCAGCAGACAGGCAGACACCCACACACCGTCCAACCGCGCCAAAGTCCTTTCATGGCCTAGAGCATGCCTGTCTCCCTGGAAGCCCGTGCTAGCCTCCCATTGCTGCTGTAATAAGTTACCACAGATTTGGAGACTTACAACAATACAAATTCATTGTCTTGCAATTCGGGAGGTCAAAATTCCGAAGTGGGTCATGCTGGGCTAAAATGAAGGTTTTGCTCAGGCTGGTTGCTGCTGGAGGCTCTAGGAGAGAATGCGTTTCCAGGATTTTCCCAGCTTCTGGAAGCCGCCTGGCTCCCAGCCCCTTCCATCCTCAACGCCAGCAATCGCAGCCACTCCAACCTCTGCTTCCATCACCGCATCTCCTCCCCTGACTCGACTGCCCTGCTTTCCTCTTCTACCCATAGGGCCACCTGGTTAATCTCCTCATCTCAAGGCCGGCTGATAAGTAACTGTAATTCCATTTGCAACGTAACTCCCTTTTGACATGCGAGCTAACATATCCACGGTTTCCGGGCATTAGGACACAGACATCTTTGGGGCCCATTATTCTGCCTGCCACAAATCCCAAGCCAACACGTGTCCCTCGACAGCATCACAGGATCATCCGGGTCATAATCCCCAGCAAAGACTCCCCATGCTCCCTTCTCCCGCCCGCTCCCACACCTCCTTATTGCCTGGGCCGACTGAGCATCTCTGAGAGTAGCCCCCCGACCCCGGGCGCCTGCCTCTGGGTCTTGCCATTTCTCCATCCCAAGTCCGGGAAGCTCCCGCAGAGGCTGCCCTGCTCTAAGGGAGGCAAAGCTGAAAGTCTGGCCGGGCAGAGGCAGCTTTCTTTACACCTGACAGTGGGAAGGTCAGGGAGGCTGGGGACATTTGCCCAGAAACGGTTCTGGGGGCTCCCACCAATCCCATAGGCCGTCTCTCCCACGAGACCGAGCAGGCCTGTGCGGGCCTTCCTTGTCTCTTTGGGGGCCCCGTACCTTTGCTCAGTGGCTGGCACATGGAAGGACAGTGGCTGCATGAAGGTTCTGGTAACGCTACTTTGGCAAAGGGCACAGTAAACCTAGGTACAGGGAGGGCCTACCGGGCCTGGGTGAGGCCTGAGCATGTGTGGGCAGCTTACCAGGCACTGATGGGGTGAAATGCATAGACTTTCTATGATACAGCAAAACTAATTGGCAAGCCCTTGGTAAAGCTGGGGAATACTCTGAAATGTTTCCAGCAAGCCAGGGTGATAAACAGAAATGAAGAGTTCTATCACTATAATCACTAAATTTAGGACACGTAAAATGTCCCTGGTACATTCTTTATGCACTAGATTCTCCTGACAGCTCTTTTTAGAGAACATTAAAAATATTGTCGAAAGATTTTCCAGGGGAATCATCTTTGCTTTCTCAGATATTCTCCCATAAATTCTTAAGTTTCTCCACCAACAGTTCTCCTAAGAATTTTCAGGAAATCCCTTAAAGTAGAGGTTGAACCCCATTCTGTATTTTGTTTTATGCCAAACTAGATGTTATTCTTGCTTCCAGAAAAGAAATACTCAGTAAAAAGCAAGTAGCAAAATTTTAAGGATGAAAAACATGACAATTAAAAATATTTTATACACTTTTTTTTTTTGCTCTAAGTAGGACAATTTAGCCAAAAAACACCACCCCGTCCAGTTCTGAGGACTTCAGATGTCCTTTGGAGGATGCATTGAGAACCCTCAAATTATCCCACTTGTGTGAGACAGACGATGATGAGTTCACACTCAGTGTCTGCAGATGCCGACGTTCGAGAGGTCGTTCAGGAGGGACCAGGCACAGCTCCTGGGGCTCCCGGCTCTGTGGCCCTGGCTCATTTCTCTCCATCCTCCAGCCCCTCCCTGTCGTCTCCATCAGTAGCCTTTACAGGGCGGTTGAGGCTGGCTCAGCACCAAGAATTTGGGCCCTGCCATTCCTAGATCCCGCAGGTGGTGGGATGGAGAAGGGTCTACCTGGAGCTGTGTTCGGGCCACCTTTAAGCAGCACCAGCTGGGAAATGGTGACCTCACAAGGGCTTCAGGGCCTGCAGTCAGGGGCAGCCAGGGCACCTGAGGCCTGTTGGACGCAGGGAACTCAGTCATCTGGTCAAGGCTGGGGAGCCGTCACCTAGAGCGGAGGACGCCCTGTGAGACTAAGCCCATGTGACTATCCTGTGGGAAGACTCAGGACTGTTTGGAATAAGCTCAGGACAGAAGAGGCCCTGCAGGTGCCAGGCAATCGGGCGGGCTAAGGAGCAACTTTCCTCCCCTCAGGGCTTCCCAGTATTTCCAGATCCCACTGTGCAAGTGGTGAGGTCCCCATCCCCAGGCAAAGCAACAGGCTGGATGCCAGCATTGTGGGGCTGGGAGAGGGATCTGAGGTCCAACTGGGTGGGAGTCTGTGACCCCAAAGGAGTCTCCTAACTCTGACTCTGCATTCGGGAAATGTGGCTCAGAAGGAAGGACCACGCAGTGAGGGCAGGAGCCTCCTGCAGGGGCCTGGGTACCACCGACTAGGCCAGCCAAGCTGTCGGGTAGAGATGGAACGGATGGCCCATTCCCCCAAGTCACCCATCCCTGCCCCCAGGAACCTTGAGTTCAAGGCTTGAGGCCCAGCACCACTTCCAGAGCCTCAGAGCCGGACCCGCTCCAGGCTGGGGCGCCGAGGCAAGGTCTGGCTCAGGTGAGTCCTACCCCAGATCCAAGGACCACCCCTCTCTTGGTCTCACCCCTCTCCTTGTTTAGGAGCCAATATCGGAAGCAGAGCTAATCCCCCACCCATTCTGAGAGGTAGAGGATCGAACAGGCTTGAAACCCCTGGGAATTTTCACATCTTACCAGAAAACTCCCAAGGCTTCAGCGGGGACATTCCAGGCATGCAGGAGGCTGCTGTGTCACACTCTTGGGCTGTCCCTGAGGCCACCCGAGTTCTGTTTCCCTCTCTGCCCTACAGGCCTGTCTCCTACCTTCTCTCTCCTGCCCTTCCCAGGCACGTGGGCACAGCCCTTCGACCGGGAAAGCACCCGGGAGGAGAACTTCTACGTGAATGAGACGACCGTGGTGAAGATGCCCATGATGTTCCAGTCTAGCGCCATCAACTACCTGCGCGACTCAGAGCTCCCCTGCCAGCTGGTACAGCTGGACTACGTGGGCAATGGGACCGTCTTCTTCATCCTTCCCGAGGAGGGGAAGATGGACACAGTCATTGCCGCACTGAGCCGGGACACGATTCAGAGGTGGTCCACGTCCCTGACCACTGGGTAAGCCCTCTGGCCATCGCGTTGGTTTCTGCAATGCACCTGTTCCCAGCACGTGGGCAAGTGGAAAGAGGGTACACCTAGGCATCCTTCCTTCCCCAGACTCACCCTCAGGGCTCACTGTTTTCCTGTCTCGTGGGTCCCCAAAGGCTGTTCTCTGACCTAGAGGTTCTCTGACCTGGAGGTCACATTTATCAATCTGTCAATCAACGCTGAGATACTTTGGGGCATTCTGCAAACTGAGGACCCCTCTCCCTGTGAGGTTCAGAGCCACCCTCTGTATTATCATAATTTTGCATCATTTTTTTAAGTGAAATCACCAACCACAGAGCTCCCCACTTAACAATTTTGTTATCTTGCTTACCTGAAACCACGCCCCGCTAAAGATTCCTGGGAGACCCCATTAAAATACCATGAAAATGACCTCTGTATCCATCATGGAACCAATGCAAGGCCTATGAATGGTTCCTTACTCACCCAGGGGATCTGACTCGTCTTCTATCAATCAGCAAATAATAAAGTGAGGATACACATAGGTAATGACTGAGTAAGAAAAAAGAGAGGGGTGTATATGCTGATGAGCTGGTGGCCAGGAGGAGAGCTGTCTGTCACCTCGGCCCAAGCAAGGGGCTGATGCAGAGTCAGCTCTCAGGGAAGATCAGCTGAGGCTGTGAGTTAGCAATGAATGAATGAATGAATGAATAAGAAAACTTATTTTCCCCCAGGCAGCTCTAAGCTAAAGAGCAACTGAAATTATTGTCATGCATGTGCCCAGCCCTGCTCCTCGCCTTGGAGGAGGAAGGAGGTGTTCTTGAGAACATGGTCCCCCTCTCGGAGAGTCAAGTTCTGTCTGTGTACAAGAATCAGCAAATGCCAGCCAACATAGAACCTGGGGGCAGGTGGGCTGGTGCAGACTCAAAGGGCAGAGGGGATGCAGGGGAGGGAGTGGGCACTTGGATCTGGAATAGCTCAGGGAGGCTGGAGGGGCAGGCAGCCTTTCATTTATTCATTTATTCGTTCATTCATTTGATACACACACAGAAGCACCTGCTATGCAGCTCGCATTAGGCTAAGCACGCGGATGGAGTGGAGAATAGACAAAATAGAGATCTCAAAGAAAATGCACCGTAGAGCAGAAAATAGATTCTGGTGGAATTTGTAGTAGTACCGTGATGTAAGTTCTGTCTGAGAGAGAGGCAGAGACAGAGAGAGAAAAAGAGAGAGATGTGAAATGCCTCGTCTGGGGGCAGCCCCCAACTCCACCCGGGCAGTGGGGAGGGGCTGCACATCAGATTGCTTTTCCCTCGAATTGCCTGGAGCCTGAGGGGACGTTCAGCCAGTGGGACGTGGCCCCAGAGCAGCCATGAAGAGGAAATGGCCCCAACCGAGTCAGGGGATCTGTGCCCAGAGCACCAGCAAAGCAGGGCCAGCAGCAACGAAGGAGACAAATTGGCCTGGGTGAGCTTCGTGGTCCAAGAACTTTGCAGCAGAAGATCCAGGAAGAATCTCCTCTACTTTATTATATATGCATGTTTTGTGGTTTATGGTTTCAGGTTGTTTTTATTTTAAATTGCACCGTCAGAGAGCTGTTCATGGCTGGATGCTTCTAGAGAGGTTCTTCAAGTTCTGTGGGTACCTGCGGGAGTGCCCGGGAGTTTGACTTCCCTCCCGCAGGGAAGAGCGGTGCAGTCAGCCCTGTGCTTCAGAGAGATCCCCTATAACCATGTGGGGGACACGGTTCTGGAACCATCCATACCCACCCTTGAGAGCGTGCGCGCACATGCACACGTGCGTATGCACGGGTGTGAACCTGTGTTCAGTTGATGCAGCTCTTTGGGGTTTCAGCTCTTCCCATCCCCACCCCGCCCCTGCCCCCGAAGGGAAGCTGTAACTTAGGTGTAACACCACCAGCTGGTGAGAACGCCCAAGATGCAAACTATAAATTCCAGACCCTATTCCACTGAAAATGAGGTGAAGGATAACCTTTCTCTTCACATCAAAAATAATCTCTTCAGGAAAATACTGCAACGTCAACAACATCAACAACAACCTGTGCCTCGAAGCCCCATCGCCACCCCCTCAGGGAGCTGCCGACACGGTGCGGCAGGTGGCAGGTGGCCCACTAGTCCTGGTGTCTTCAGTTCTGCTCCTCCCCAGTTGTGTGACTTTGGGGGGTGCCTCAGCCTAAGTTCCAGTCTCTCGATCTGGAAATTGAAGACGTTGATTCCAACTTTCTGGGGTTGTGCGTGTGCCAACGAGAAGGGGCAGAGAAGGTAAAGAACACAGGCCGGCGTTTGGGAGGCGCCACTCTCCCGTGTCTGTCTGTCACTACTTCCCCATCTGGAGAAGGAGACACACACCCACTCGCCCCAGGTCCCTCCTGAACGCGTTTGAAAGGTACAGCTTAGAATTCACACTGGCCGGGTGCCTGAGGTCTCCAGGCCTCGCCCAAGGCTGCCTTTGCTCAGTGAAGAGGGTCTCGTGCCTTCCCTCCCACCTGCCAGAGCCGTGCACCTTCACTGATGCCCCTCAGCTTCAGGTTCAGACAACTTCTCTCCCTCTAGGGAGCAAAGGAAGAAATTTACAAATAAAACTAAAGCCTTGATATGTCAAGAAGCGTGGATGCCCATGCCACCCCCACCATGATACCACTTACCTGTCTAGAAAGCCCGCCTGCCTCACCCAGTGGAAACTGCTGCCTGAATGATCGCGAGTTGTTGCAGAACCAGAGCTTTAGTGCCCAAGGGCTGGGAGAACCTGGGTTCGACCACCTTCTTGCATGGATGAGGACATGAGCACAGAGGGGGGCTGGACTTGGCGAAGGCCACATGACTGCTCCCAGCCGGGTGCTCCCTCCCTCCTCTGCTGCAAGCAGGGCATGCTCTGGGGACCCAGAGGACTTCTTTAGGGACCATTGTCTTAAGTGCTTAGTGGTCCAGCTATATCACAGGTGGAACTGGCTCAAAGGAATTGCTCAGAAAAAAAGAATGAACAATTCAGGGGCCCAAAGAGGAAGCTGCCTGTGTGGTGGGGGCAGAGGCCTGCCCCTTCTCCTGTCCCCAAGGAGCAGCTCAGGCTGGGAGGCAGGTGCTGGAGGGATCTCATGAGGAAACAGCAGTCTGGCGGGGAGAGGAGGTCCTGCCCTGCAATGTCTAACCCCGTCTGCTTACCCCGAGCAGCCAGGTGGACCTGTACGTCCCGAAGGTGTCCATCTCCGGAGCCTACGACCTGCAGGGCGTGCTGGCAGACATGGGCATTGCGGACGTGTTCACCAACCAGGCAAATTTCTCCGGCATCACTCAGGAGGCCCAGCTGAAGGTATCTAAGGTAAGTGTCTTGGGAGTCCACCTTTATTTCCCTCCAAAATTCAAATCAAAATAATAATAAGCAACACTGAGCTCATTCATGAACGGTCCTCTAGGTCCCAGGCTGAGAACCCCAGGTCTGGGCCAAGCCCCTTGTTCCACAATGGGGTAAATAAAGGCTCAGTGAGAAAGTGTGGGATCCCCAACAAAGGAGGGCTATAGCCTAGGCATCTGCCTATCCCACCAGACCATGCAGAGGGGCCCTGCAGAAAACGGAGTTCTCATGGTGGCCCCGGCAAAAAGAAATGGGGAAAGTGGCAAATGTCTAACTGGGATCAGATGGAGCCTTCTACCCAATTACAGTCACTGTCTTTACTCGTTGGCTTTATGTTCTGTGATTCATTTATTCAGAAAATTTTTACTGAACATCTACTAAGTGCCCCAAATCGTGTGAGGCTCTGAGCATGCCTGCATTACTCAGACGTGGCCCCTGCCCTCAAAGCACAGGGGCTTTGTGGCTACCGCAGTACCTGCACACAGTTACATGCTCAGTAAAATGCTTGCTGGGTGAGTGGCTTGAGTCACTACAGCTACCTCCTCAGAAGGCAGGCATTGCCCCAACTTCTCAGAGGAGGAATCTCTGGCTCAGGGAGGGTACATAGCTTGCCCAGGGTCACAGAGCTAGTAAGTAAGTCTGACATTTGATCTCGGGTCTGTTGACCCAAAACCTTATATTTTCAGGACATACCGCAAGGGTTCCGATCCCAGCTCAGTGATGGTGCCTACCTACAGAGCTGCTCAGAGCCTCAGAGTCCTTGCTGTAAAGCAGAGTCAATGCGAGTTCCCACCCCTTGGGGTGTTGAGAGCTCACCGAACTTCACCCATTGTTTAACTAGCCAGGTTATGATCCGCCGAAGGCTTTCAGTAGAAGCTAGTCAAACATATGGCTGATCTCAGAATTTCTTCTACTTTTGATCACAACAAGGGACAAGGGATGTATTAATGGTCATTTACATTTTAGATTCTGCTTCAGTTTTCCCAGAGCAGGCATAAGTACTTTGCAGAAACTGAACCTTGGTATTTACCTAGTAGAGTGGAAAGGGAGCAAGGTCTCCTCTGCCAGCCCAGGACCCGGTAAGAAGCACCCAATATGGATACTGAAGCCCAGTTCAAGCCATGAGACCCTAATCTCTGCATGATGGGCTGAACCTGCCCTTTGTATAGGGAGGAAGCATGGGTGTGGCTGGATTCTGGAGGTGGACAGACTTGGGCTGTTGTCCTGGGGCTGCTGCTCCGATGAGGAGCCTGCAAATGACCCTCTCAGAGCCTCAGCTTCACCTACCCAAAGCTGAGGGTGGGAGGAGTGCAGGCAATGAGGCCTGGAGAGCGCTAACACGCAGCAGGTGCTCACCACCTGTCTCTGGTCCATACCGACAGGTGGTCCATAAGGCTGTGCTGCAACTCGATGAGAAGGGTGTGCAGGCAGCTGCCTCCACTGGGGTCACCCTGAACCTGACCTCTGAGCCTCTCACCATCAGTTTCAACAAGCCCTTCCTCATCTTGATCTTCGACCACTTCACGTGGAGCAGCCTTTTCCTGGGCAAGGTTGTGAACCCAACCTAGGAGAATGCCCGCCAGGAGCCATGGCACTGTCTGACTTTGGGTACGAGGAACCCCACGGAAATGTTTCGGAGGGTGGATGATTTCCTCCAATCTTCTCCAACTTCTCCTCCATCCAACCAGAGTTGTCTCTACCTTTAGAAATCTTGCAATAAATGTCACTGTGACTCTCATGACAAGTGTGGTTGAAAGGAAAGGCCTGGGGATGATGAAAGTTGCACAGTTATAAACCGCCAGGCCTGGTATTTTGGTCTGTTCCAGCTGCCACAACAAAGTACTACAGTCTGGGTGGCTTACAAGCAACAGAAGTTTATTCTCAGTTCTGGAGGCTGGAAGCCTGAGATCAGGCTCGTCAGGTTCTGGTGAGGGCCCGCTTCCTGGTTCAGAGATGTCTGACTTTTTGCTGTGTTCTCAAGTGGCAGAAAGAACAGAGAGAGCTCTCTGGTACCTTTTATAAGGGCACTAATCCCACTCATGAGGGCTCTACCCTCATGACCTGATCACCTTCCAGAGACCCCCCACTTTGTAAGACCATCACCTTGGGGGTGAGGATTTCAATAGAAATTTTGGAGGGACACAAACATTCAGTCCATAACACCTGGTACCACCACAGGAGGAGCAACTCCTCCAGCCAACAAACCACCTCTCTTCCCTGACGAGTACAGATGATGTGGCACCTTTGATTTATGCTGGATCTTAGGGGTCAGGGTGGTGCAGGGACATGTGGGAAAGAGCAAGGCTTTGGAATGCCACTGGCCTGAGATGGAATCCCAGCCAGGTCTCCAGGAGGTAGGATGCTGGGGCTCTGTGCTGCTCCTTCTAAGGTTCTTGGAGGCGGAGGCCGGGGTGGGGGCAGGAGTTTCTGAGCTCCCACAGACGGGCTCCACTTGAAGCCTGCTGTGGGTGAAGAGTGGAGTCTCACTCCAGAAAGATGGAAGGAGACTTATCAGATGTGTGGGATCAGTTCTAACATTCATTAGTTTTCTTTTCTTACTACAAAAGCAACACATGCTGAAGCAAAACCCTGGGAAGAAGCCAGGTCGGGCCATCTAGAGGCAGTTGCCCTCCCCCTCAATCAATGTGGTCCTCCCCTCGCGGCACTATTAACACTCTTTCTGTTTGGTGGGTTTTTGGATTTGTTTCATTGGGTTTTGTTTGGTGTGGTTTTTACATTGCTCATTTTTATAAGCCAAACAACACAAAGTTTATAAATTTCCTCTCCCCTAACTCCAGCCAGTTGAATCACTACATATGTGCATATATACACATTTATTTCAGAGCCTGCTCTTTTATTTATTATTGGAAATTTAGAGTAAATCAAAAGTGGCACTTCAAATCAATGGGGAAAACAAATTGTGTTAAAACACTTATTAAAAATGTTTGGGGACAACCAGGCCAGCCAGCTGAAAAACAAACTAGAGTGGGAATCATTCTCATCCTTATACCAAGATCAATTCCAGATAGATCAAAGATTTAAATATAAAAATTGAAATCCTGACATAATAGATATATGAGTGTTTAAAAATAATTTCATAAGACATATCTAAGAATGCTAAAACATCCAGAAGCCATTAAAGAAAATATTGATACGTTCAACTACATAAAAATGTTTAAAGAACAATCAAATTTAAAAGACAAATGACAAACTGTGAAAATTACTGCCATTCATATTATTACATGCCAAGAGTAAATTTCTTCTACAAGTCAATTCTTAGAAAATCCAAAACGGGAGAAGCCCCAAGATGGCGAACGAGAAAAGCCGCCGGCCAGAGTGTCTCTGCAAAAAAGACAGATTTTAGAAGAAAGTGAAAAAAATAAACTAGCAGAAAAACATAGATCGGATGAGGGGCGGAAGGAAGGGTGCCTGAAACTACAGGAGACTGCACAGGAAGACGTTGCGGAGGAGAACGGGAAGGAGAAAGGCCCCCGAGAGGCTTGGAGACCAGCGACAAGGCTGGTGGAGCAGGTAACTTCCCCCTCTCTTGCATCTCGGACTGCGGGTGGCTCCTGAGTGGCTGGAGAGACCTGCCGACACCAGCCCAGAGACAGCTGCTGCCAGTGAGCGGTGGCCTCTTGCGGACAGGGCACCAGGCTCCCAGTTCCCTCGGGGCACCTCCCCGCATGGAGACCCGAGCCTAGTGGCAGGCGCCATAGTGCTCCATTCTCTCCTTCCCCCTCCCTACCCGTGCATGCCCAGAAAGACAATTTAGCCATCACACAGAGGCATCTCCAAGGAACAGGACCTTTCCTTTTGGGGCCCTACAGCAGACTGAGGGGTACTCAGACTGTGAGCTCCCTACCCTCCAGCCCTCCCAGGTGCTGCTTGCCTGGGAACTCCAGGAGAGTGGGGCAAATCCCGAGGTGGAGTGAAATCGATCCAGCTTGGGCACCCTGTAGGTGATTCGAGACCAGCATCTCTCCCCCTGGCAGGGTCAGAGATTGATTTCCAGGGCCCAGGGGACAGGCCTGCAGACCAGACCCCGTACACCAGGACACGATCGCACTGCCCTGGGGCACAGAAGGGAGATCTGTGAAAGAGCCTACTGAGGAATGTGTGCCTTCAGGGGCAGATCAGTGTGCCTGAGCGGCAACCCTCCTCCCAAAAGAGGGCTGTGCACCCAGCTCAGGCTGCGATCCTGGGCAAGGAACCTCCTGGCCCACGTCACAGCCAGGGGAGATCCATTGGCCTGAGGTCCTGCCTGCTGGCAGAGGCCTGGGAGAGGCCACGGAATAGGGGAGGGTGGAAAGGAGTGAGACCTGCTCCAGAGTGCAGGTCTCAGACAGCCCCACTCCTCACATGCAGACTTTTCAGCTGAGTGGAGCCATTTCAGCCCCTCCCTGGCAGCTTTGCACAGAAGCAGAGAACAGACCTTTGACCCCTGCTAATAGCATTTGTGGAGCTTGAGGGCAGGCTTACCCAACTCAGCCCCCCTAGACTCACTCCCAGACCTGCCTCCACTGAGGTGGAGAATAAGGACACACCTGGAAGTCCCAGGGCCCCACCCACCACCCGAGGCACAAGAGGGCCTCTCCAGAGGAACAAGAGCTGGTTACAGGACCCAAAAACAACACTGCAGCTCGCTCCTCCCAGAAAGTGCCACCTACTGGCAGGGAGGTCATTCTGCACACTCTTTTACTATATCTACTGACTCATCATAAAGGGTGTGGTAGAATTTTACCCACAAACACCACCTACTGGCTCAGAGACTAAACAGAGTGTGTCATTATTCAAACGAAAATCTAAAGGCAAGAAGAAACAACTGATCCAGATGAGAAGGAACCAGTGAAAGAACTCTGGAAGTATGAAGAATCAAACGGAAATCACACCCCCAAAGAGAAACAACAGCTCTCTAGCATTGGACATTAACCAAACTCAGAACACTAAAATGACAGAAGAATATCGAACATGGATTGTAAGAAAACTCAATGATATGCAAGAAAAAAACAGATAACCAACACAAAGAAACTACAAAAAAGTCCAGGACTTGGAAGAAAAATTCACTAAAGAAATTGAAATATTAAAGAAAAATCAAACTGAACTACTAGAAATGAAGAATTTATTCAAGGAACTACAAAACACAGTGGAAAGCCTCAAGAACAGGGTAGATCAAACAGAAGAAAGAATCTCAGAGACTGAAGATGACACCTTCCAATTAAAAAAGTCCAGTCACAGAGATAGAGCAGAGAAACAAGAGAAAAGAGAAAAGCCTACAAGAAATGTGGGATTATGTGAAGAAGCCTAACATGAGAGTTATGAGCATCCCTGACGGTGAAGAAGAAAACATGCAAGGGTTGGATAAGCTATTTGAAGATGTAATAGAGGAAAATTTCCCAGGCCTTGCTAAAAATCTAGATATCCAGGTACAAGAAGCTCAAAGGACCCCTGGGAGATTCAATGCAAACAGGAAGATACGATGACATGCAGTCATCAGACTGACCAAAATATCCACCAAAGAGGCCCTTCTACGAGCTGTAAGGTGAAAGAAACAAGTAACATACAAAGGAAAGCCTAACTGAATAACACCAGACTTCTTAACCAAAACCTTACAAGCAAGAAGAGACTGGGGCCCCATTGTCACTCTTCTGAAACAGAATAGTGCCCAGCTGAGAATCTTGTACCCTGCAAAACTAAGTTTTGTATACGAAGGAGAAACAAAGACATTCTCAGATAAGCAAAGACTGAGGGAATTCACCAAGACAAGACCAGCCCTCCAAGAAGTACTTAAAACAGAGTTACACATGGATCAGCACAAGAAACACTCACGAATGTAAATCCACTCAAAAGCTAAAGATCAAAGGCCAGATACCA
>NW_012150485.1:604056-605270 GCF_000956105.1 Propithecus coquereli
TATCCCAAGAATGGAAAAATAAGCACCACATGCACTCACCAGAAAATTGGTTTCACTGATCAACACCTAAGTGCACATATAAGAATAACATTTATTGGGTGTTGGGCAGGTGGGAGCGGGGAGGAAGGGATGGGTATATGCATACATACTGAGTGTAATGCACACCATTTGGGGGATGGGCATGCTTGAAGCTCTGACTTGGGGGGGAGGGGGGTAAGGGCAACATACATAACCTAAACATCTGTACCCCCAAAATATGCCAAAATAATAATAATAAAAAAAACATAAAGCACAGCAGAACTGGTTAAAAAAAAAACCCAAAATGAAGTTCTGGTTGACCCTAGAATAATGGTAGCTGTATGAATATGAATTTCTTACACATCTACCCAACAAGCTATAAAATCAACAGTAGTACAAATCAAACCACATATGATCTAAGCCTTCACCATTACATCATTACATGCAATTGGAGCCACAGGAAGGGGGAGGTGCAGGAGACAGAAAAATATCTGATGAAATAATAACTACTTCTTTTCTAAACATGATATAAACTATAAACACACAGGTCCAAGAAATTCAACAAATAGAAATGCGAAAAACACAAGCCAAGGCACAACATAATCTAACTGCTTAAAACCAAGGATAAAGAAAAAATCTTAAAAGCAGCCAGAAAAATTTTAAAAAGACACATTACATGTAAGGCACAAAGATAAGGATGAGGACTGGCTTCTCATCAGAAATTGTGCCAGCCAGCTGATGTGACGTACTCAGATGGGCACATTACTTCTGCAATATTTGTGCCTGAAGTATCAGCCTGAGGTTGACATGAGGAAATATCAGACAAATCCAAATGGAAAGAGATTCTATAAACCAGCTAGCTGGCATTCTCCTAAGGTCCTAGTCAAGAAAGACAACCTGAGGAGCTATTCCAGATAATGGAAGGGGAATGAGGAGATGTGACAGCCAGGTGCAACATGGGAACCTGAATTGGACTCTGGACCAGAAAAAGAACATTGGTGGGACAATTGAAAAGGATGGAATAATATTCATGTTATAATATTACATTTCCCTGGTTTTCACCATTGTTCTGTGGTTGTGTGATATGTTCATATTTGTAAAAGCTGGATGAAGAGTATGTGGAAACGTCATTGTTTTTGCAAATTTTTGTTAAGTTTGAAGTCTAAATAAAAAGTTTAAAAAGAAGAACTCATATA
>NW_012150485.1:607935-610730 GCF_000956105.1 Propithecus coquereli
AAACCATTTAAACTTTGATAAAATACCTAGTTGTAGCAGAAAATTTGATTTAAACTCCAAAGACTTGAAATACCACTCAAGTTGGATGTTTTAAGAATTTTAAGCTACTTTATTATAACATGTTTTTGACTAAATTTCTCTTAAGTAGAATTCTCTCCCTCTTATCTCCCAACGCTCAAGGAGAAATTTGCCCCTGAAATGAAACTGCCTTACAGATTCATCATCTATGTTGAATATAACTTGAAAAGTTCATGAAATTACACCACCTTTAGGATGAAAGAAACCCCGAGACATCATCTAGACCAATTTCCCATTCCTTGTGGAAATCCCTTCTATAATTCCCTACGAAATAGCCCTCCAATCAATCTCTCTCTCTCTCTCTCTCTCCCTCTCTCTCTCTCTCAGTGCTTCTAGTGACAGGGAACTCACCACTTCTATAAAAAGCAGCCCAATCCACAAATGACTAAAATCGTTTATTTCTTTATTTTTTAATATATCGACCTGTAACTTCTCCCTAACTCATACTTTTTGGTCCTAGTTCTATCTCTAAAACTATTAAGAATATGTTTAGTCACCTCCCACATAGAATCCCTTAAGCTGATCAGTGTTTCTCAACCGAAGTGTTCTTGGTTTGGAGAATTGTCTGTTGTCCACAGCAGTTCTGTGCATCGCAGGGAACTGGTCAGCATTCCTGACCCATGTTCACTAATGCTAGTAACCCCCAATTGTTGTTATAAAAATACATTTCCACACATTTCCAAATGGCAGCTACACCTCACTATTCTCCTTTAGCTATGGGGTTTGGTTAATATTTTCCCATACAGTTACCATTTTCAATTTCAAGAGAGATCAAAAATGGCATCCACTTAAGTGGACCCAATAGGGTGACCTTGGCCTGGGATCAGGCCTCACCATCTCAGGGAAGGTAAAACAATTAAAACTAACAATCCTGCAGCCCAGCACCTGAAAGAGTTTCTGCTGTGAACACATGAAAAATTGAAGAAATGGGCTGCTGTTTTACAAAGCATCTTCATGAAGTTTAAATTGTAAACCACTGACTATTCCCGCCTGTTTGCTCTGGGGAGTGAATTTTCACTCCAGGAAATTAGAGAGTTTCCCGGTATTTATTACATTGATGTTATTCCTATAATACAGTAATTATATAGATACATCACTCATGTCACATTTGGTCCCTGGACAAAAGGGCCTCCCGGACACAGCAGACAGCTGGAATGGAGGCAGCCAGAGTTCAGGAAAGCTTCCGGGACCCCTGGGCTTGCTCCAGGAAATGCCTCAGAGCAGCACCAGGTGCTGGAAAGCTTCTACAGAAGACTAACCGTGCCCCGCCCCCACCTCACCTGCCAGAAGGAAAGTCAAAGTACTTAAGGGATCCAGGCAGCTTGAAAATCTTTTAGGAGCACCAGCTCAGCCCAAGAATCAGTAGCACACATATTCAATAATTTATTTGACACATGTGTGCAAGAATTGGCTGGCCAGAGAGTCCCTAAATCCATGCCCAGAATGCATTTCACGTATTCCACGATATTGCAGACAGGGCTCCTCGAGGTCTCCTGGTATCTTTTAGACTCGCTGTGGCAGTCCTGGGTGCAACCCCAGACCATCCCTCTTAATGTAGATGGGCCCTGTGCCACTAAATCCCAGGAGCACGGCCCTGTGGGTAGGACCACTGTGAAGAATTTCAAGGGGCTCAATTAATTTCCTCCTCCACTGCCAAATAAATGGTCTTCCACATTACTTCCTGTCCCAGGTTTTACAAAGAGCAGTGACTGAAGTAGATGAAAAAGAAACTGAGGCAGTGGCAGGAACCCTGCCAGAAATTACTGCTCATTCTATGGGACCCATGTCAAAGTGGACCGTCCATTCGATGGTGTATGAAGAAACCTCTGGGATGCTTCCCTTTGTGAGCAGCGTGGTGAATCTCACTCTCCAATGACCCACGGCATGCACAGTGACTTAGTGCTACAGTCAATGCGGAATCTGAGGCATCTGAACCCACCCAGGACACTGGCACTACATGGCAGAAGAGCATCCCCTTTGTCCTGGGCTAGTTTAGGCAGCTCTCAGATAAACACAATAGTCCCCCCTTATCTGTGGGGGTCTGTTCCCAGACCCCCAGTGGATGTCTGAAACCATGGATAGTACCAAATCCTATATATATCATCTTTTTTCCTACACATTCACGCCTACGATAAAGTTTAATTTACAAATTAAGCACTGTAAGAGATTAACAACTAAAAATAAAACCAAATGAAATAAGGGTTACTTGAGCAGAAGCACTGTGATATCATGACAGTTGATCTGATCATCAAGCCAGCGGGGAGCACAGATAAAGGGATGATTCACATCCCAGGTGGAACAGAGCGGGATGGCGCAAGATTTCATCACGCTACTCAGAACAGCACACAGTTTTAAGCTGATGAATTGTTTATTTCTGGAATTTTCCATTTAATATTTTCAGACTGAGGTTGATCACAGGTAACTGAAACTGAGGAAAGAGAAACTGTAGATAAGGGGGACTGCTGTAAAAGTATTAAATTCATACATATTTTTTAAGGAGATGTTTGTGCAACCTGTCTGATATTTTAAGCCTGTTTCTAAGATCCTTAGTTATCTGGCTGAAGCTTAGCTGGGTGGAATATCTTTAGCTTTCTCTGTTGCTCACATATCTGGACTGTAAAAAACAGTAGCTCAGAACACTATTTCAAGATAAAGCCTTTGGGAGGAAAACATGTACACATTCTCCCTGAGTCATGTATTCTCTCTCTTCTCTATGG
>NW_012150485.1:610780-613033 GCF_000956105.1 Propithecus coquereli
AATTCTTTAGGCAAAAAGAAGAGGATTCCAGATGGAAACTTGGACCTGTTGGATAGGGTAAATATGGGTTAAAAATATAAAATATCTTTAAAATAACTGACTAAAGCAAGAATAATACCAATGCATTTTGGTATGCTAGTTATCAACTTACTGCTTCTCAGTTCCAAATCCTCCCTTCCTTGCTGCTCTGCAAAAAGGGATCTGGACCTTTTCAGTATTTTTGCTTTGCCAGACAAACATGATGTTAACTTCGTCAGTAGAGGGTGCTAGAGAGACATTTCAGGAGGATGAGGCTTCGCCTCCCGGTTCAGGCCAAAAAACATTACAATGAGACAAAGAACTAGATAATGAGATAAAAAGAGAGAGAGAGAGATGGCATGTACCTTGAGAAATTGGAATTTAAGGATAATTGCTTAAATATAAGTACATATTTATACCTTTCTAACACACACAGACACATACACACACACACACCTGATTCCTAAAACTGGCATCCTACCTAATAGGAAAACTCTAAATGCATTTCCACTAAAGACAAGAGTAAGACAAGGCTGCTTGTTATATTCACTACCATTTCACACTGTACTGGGGGTATTAGACAATGCGATTAGACAAGAGAGAACAGAGGCATAAGAATCGGAATAAAATAAAGTACAACTATCTCTATTTGCAGATGACATGGTAAAATATTGCATAATTGCATAATCAAACAAGATGACACCAAAGTCCATATAGAAAAATAAACCTGAAAATCAAATGATAACACAAACCCGAACAATAAAAGAATTTTGCAGGATATCAGGACGTAGGATTAACATACAAATAATCCAGATGGAGATGCTGCTGCTTGGACTACGGTGGTGACAGTGGACGTGATGAGAAGTGTTAGATTCTGCAGGAGTTGGCAGGATTTGCTAACACATGGGTGAGAGAGAGAGAGAGAGGAGTCAAAGGTGATTGCAAAGTTTTTGGCCTTAGCAACCGGAAGGATGGATTTGCCATGTACTGAAATGGGGAAGAATGTGGGCGTAGGTTCAAAAGTTCAGTCTTAAACATTCAGATCAGAAATAGCTATTAGAAATCTAAGTGGAGATGTCAAGAAGGCAGCTGGATCTGGAGTCTAGGGCCAGGGCCAGGCTGGAGATATTAATATAAATTTAAGACTTATCAGCATATAACTAGAATTTAGAATCATGAGACAGGATGAGCTTGCCCAGGGAGGGGGCTGTGCAGAGGGAGAAAAGTTGGAAGCACAGAGTACGCTCTCAAATGTTTGTCCAACACATCAGTCCACCTATTGGAGTACAGGGAAGACAGCTGTAAGAATTCCACGGCTATGTCTTCTGAAGCTTATCAACTCAAAATCTGACACAGAGATGAGTCCAGCTAAAGGTCCCTGAGGTTGGTTTCATCTTCATCATTCTTCTTTCCTGTTTCTTCAAATCTTTAGTGCCTAGCAAAGGACCTCAAACATAATAAGCCCTCAACAAATGTTTGTTGAATAAATGAATTTGTAAATTAACCTTCCAGATAAGTCATGTCTTCAATTATACTCCAGTCTGAGAGCCTGGACCAACTCTGCAACCAGGAGAGAATGAGGAGGATATAGTGACCATGTGGGAATTAATATTTAAGCCCCTACAATACACCATTGTTCTGGGTACTTAACATATATTATTCCTCTGAACAACCCTGTGAAATTGGAACTTCTTTAAGACGAATTTAGTATCAATTAGTAGTTTTCACACGGCTTTTGAGCCACAGAACTCATCTTTCCAAACAACATATTTTCAAAGGAGAACTCCAACATATAAAATAGATACTGTTAGAGTTTCTCTACCTAAAGACGGGTAGGAGGTTGAAAGTGCTCTCTGCTTCCCTCCCTGGCCATCCCAGACCCCTGGAGAGTCCTCCTGGAAGCACTGGGAGCTGCAGAATCTAGGCAATGAAGAAAGCCACCACCCAGGAATCTGTAGGACTGCTAGAGGCAGCTGTTGGGTTAATTTGGGTTGTTTTGAAAACACAGGGAAATGGAGGCACAGGCATTCCTTGCTAAAGAGAATGTGGGGTGAGTCATTGGCTGAGAAATAAAACCAGTTCACTAAAGCTGAAGTAATATTTGATAAGCCAGAATATTTTCCCTGAGATAGACCATTACAAAAGACTTGTTAACGGAAATCATCTTGGAAGAGGGAAAAAAAGAAAGTGTGACCTTTTTAGTGTGCATAGACTATGGCTTTGTCTACATTTCAT
>NW_012150485.1:615914-617021 GCF_000956105.1 Propithecus coquereli
CTCTCTCTTCTCTATGGAGCAAAATAAGTGTTTTATTTTAATCTGTTATGGAACCATTTCTTTCTGACTAAAATTAGAATAAAATAGCTCTAACCAGTCCTGGTCACAGCATCTGCCTTGATGCTGTCCATTCTCCTCCCTCGTGCCTCAAATCGCTTGGCAGAGGCATATGGCTGAACCACAGATCATCCAGTTCAATACCTTCATTTTACAAAGGAAAGAAATAGGGACCCAAGAACAGAGCCATATTATGACTTTCATGGGCCCTAGGCCCTTTTGCCTTCATGGACCCTTTCCTTTATAAAAATATATTAAAAATTATGTGACTGCATTGGTAGAAAGATGAATATATTCTGGATTATGTTCATCTTTCTACCAATGCAGTTGAAGTCTGAATCCTGCTTACTGTCAGAAGTAAAACATCTTCATGGGCCCTTACAGTATCGTGTGCCTTAGGCACTGTGCCTACTGCACCTAGCAGGTAAGTCACACCCTATACTTCAGTGGAAGGAAAACACTTGCCCAAGGTCAGCCAATGTGGCAACGGCAGAGTCAGAGGGCTGCCTCTCCCGAATCTAGTCCTCAAGCCCTTTTCACTCTTCTGTCCTTCTGTCTAACACATCTGATGGGGTCCAGCTAAACAGGCAGCATGCACTCAGCTTGCAGGTACCCACCACGGTTAAACAGAATATAAGTATGGACTTTGTCCCAAGGTGAAGAAAAATAGCAAATACCCCTGAAACTTTCTTAAGTAGTCATTTTCTGTGATAGAAACAAGAAAATATTTTAGGAGTAAATTCTGAAAATCACGAATAGAGCTAACTAAGTGTGTCAACTGTGTGGACTAAATGCCTAATTGGATTTTGGTTTGCTATCTTATGTTTAAACAGACCTAAAATTAATTTATTGATTAGTTATCTTGATTACTAATATAAATCAGAGTAATGTGAATAGTTAGTCTAAAGACTGACTTTTCATCATTCTAAAATCTGGACATTCATTCATTCCTACATTCCTTCCAAGAGCACTGATTGATACTCATTAAGGGCCAGGCAATTCTAGGCCCTGGAAAGAGAAAAAGATAGAAGACTAACTCCAAATGACATT
>NW_012150485.1:620211-623969 GCF_000956105.1 Propithecus coquereli
TTTGAATAAAACTAATATATGAGAATTCTAATTAAGGGAAAAAATGAATTACACATTAAAGATTACTTGGAATTACCCTTAATTACCAAAAATCCTATGTATTCTTAACATAGCATTCAATTTAATTCATACAACTTTTCCTACCTTTTAAATTTTGTATAACCATAACAGAAATTACACAGGCCTAAACATATTGTCTGCTCTTAAAAGATATTAATATAATGCATACCTGTACTTAAAGACATTAATATTTCTAAGTACAGATGTGTCATCTATTAACACTGAAAAGCTAGAAAATGTATTGCATAGAACTTTTTTGAGAAGCTAAAATTGAGATAATTAATACTTTCTGAAATCACTTCATATAGGTTTAAATAAAAAGGACACATTTTCATTTGGATACGGCATGGCTCTTAACTGTAGATAATACTTGACAGAAAAAAGACCACTGTAGATATCAATCACCTACTCCAGCTATGCGGCAGCGTGCACTCATGAGAGAGTATGTATTAGAGGCCTATTATACGGAAATACAGTTACAGACTTGTATATCCAGTCACATGTTAAAAAAGCAGCTGTGGATACCAACATTCCTCCTCCTTCAGAGTCAGAAAAGAAGAAACAAACCTTATGTGATTTGTTATCAGAGTCTTTGTTTCTAGATTCATTTTTAAATCACCAATTACATATACATAATTGATTATATAAATAATGTTATGTTACATATATTGAGCAAGAAAAAATTCAGTCTGTAAAAAGGAAATACATGCTCAACAATGAAAGAACAGATAAAGATAGTAATCTGAAATAGAAAGCTGGCATAAATATATTAGGTTTCAATGGTCTTTACTTTAAAAAATGCCTATGGCATTTAGAAAAATAGGTGAAGAAGAGAATGCATTAGTTCTAATGTTACTAAATATGGTCCTCAATAGAAGAATTTCAGGGCAATCTTTTGAGAGGAAGAAGGTCTAGGGTGATAGGGAGGAAGGATCTCAGGATGTTAGAGCTGGAAGGCACCTTAGAAGATGGACCGTGAGTCAGCCCCATCACGTGACAGACGTGCACAGGGAGGCCCAGAGCGGGAACTGAACTGTGCATAGCCACTTAGCAGCTGCTGGAACTGGAACACACAAGGCTCCAGCTCAGTGCTCTCCACAGACCATTACCCTGTCCTGCCTCTACTTTCCTGAGTTTTAAATGGAACTTCCATAGAATAATTAGTAGAGCAATAATTATTGCTCTACTAGGTAAAGAGTATTCTCTGTAAATAAAAGAGCATTTCAGAGTATTCTCTGTAAAGTTATTGCTCTACAGGTAAAGAGTATTCTCTGTAAATAAAGGTACCATCTGTATTAACACTACTAATCAGTAATATTAATATGACTTTTTTTGTATTACTATTACTTTTTGTATTATATAGTCCTACTTTTTCCTTAAGTTCAATTCAATAAATTTATTTCTAAATTCTGAGTGAGGTTGGTTATATATAGCTATATTGGTCTATACCTAAGGGCCAATTAAAATTTGAAATAAATTACAATATAGTTCAGTTCCTAAAATGGACTCCAGCCTGGAGTTTCTGCAAAAAGATGCATTTGAGAAACTTTATTCGAAAACGCCCATGAGTTAAGTGAAACAGGTTTAAAAGAAAATCTAAATTCTGTTTAAAATCTATTCTTATCAGAAGGTTCAGGTGCCCTAAATGAAACAGCAAACCTGTAACTACAGTTTGGGCATCCTAGCTCAATCATTTATACCTTGATATAGTCTCTTATCATGGTGATTTTTATGGTACTACCCCTCAAATGTTTAAGCTAAAGGAAACAAAGGTTTCAACAAATCAAATAAGATACAAATAATACATAAAAGAAACCATGGGGGAAAAGAAAATATAGGCCCTTTATAACCTCAACTTCAAGGCACAAGTATAGTCTGTAAATATCTCCAATTTATTGGACCCACAACTCTGGGTTCTCTGCTGCAGTAATATTTCTTCAGTGACATCAGCTGTACCCATCTTTCTGAGCACTGGATGATTGACTATGGTATACTTAAGCTAGATGTCTAAAGGGATGTTTAAAGCCTTCTCAGAGATAAATTCCTTGAATGCAAACATTTCATAGAAAAAAACAGATCTCATATACTAGTGGGAGCCATTTAAATGTTCCTTGTTGATTACCTCAGGTTACAAACAATGCCTTTGCCATATAAAATCATCCTATATAAACTATCTAACATAACAGAGTCACATGTGATAATAATGCCCTTTAACTTGTAACATTTCCTCATTATAGACATTTTCTATTTTTTGGAAAGGATTTAAGTGGGAATGAAAGTGTATTGAGAAAAAGAGTAGAATAATACATTCAGTAGGACATCACTTGATTACTTACAAGGTAGCCTTCCGTGGTTGCGTGTCTTTATTTCCACTGCTCTTGGGATCAACTGAGTTAGCTGTCCCACGGGAGGTACTTGGTAAGGGCATACTAGGAGAAAAGGAAGTTGGAACACTACTGGCATTACGAGTCCGGAATGAGTCATCTGAAAGTAACACATGCAGAGTCAGACATATTGAATAGAGTAAGAAAGATGTTAACCTTTAGTAAGAAAGTAAGAAAAGGTTAATGGAGAGCTGACTTTTTCTCTTTTTAAATTGATTTTATGAAGGTACAATTTACATACAATAAGCTGCAAAATGTTAAGTTGACCTGTATACCTCCATGGAGCCATCATGACCATCAAGATGTGAACACAGCCATCGCTACAAAAAGTCCCTCACACCCCTCTGCAATCCCTCCTCCTCCAAAACCACTGATTGCCTCCTGTCAACTAAAATTAGTTTGCATGTTCTAGAATTTTTTATAATTGGAATCATGCAGTATATACTTTTTTGTCTGGCTTCTTTCATTCAGCATAATTATTTTGAGATTCATCTACATCACATATATCAATACTTCATTCCTTTTTATTTCTGACTGGTATTACATGGACATGCCAAAATTTGTTTAACCATATCTGGTGATAGACATTTAGATTTTTTCCAGGTTTCGTATATTACAAATAAAGCTGCTATGAGTATTCACATACAAGTCTGTGTGTGGACATAGGTTTTAATTTCTTTTCAGTAAATGCCTCAGGGTGGAACTGTAGATCACATAGTAAGTGTTATTTAATCTCATAAAAAACTGCCAAATTGTTGTTCAGAATTTTTTTTTTTTGGCATTTCCACCAGGAATGTATCAGAATTCTGCAGAGTTGCTCCATGTCCTCACACACACTTCATGTTGTGAGTCTTTCTAATTTTGGACATTTTAGTGGGTGTTTTTGGGACATTGATTTTAAATTTGCATTTCCCTAATAATTAGGATGTTAAGCATCTTTTCATGTACTTATTTGTATGTCTTCTTTTGTGAAGTTTATGTTCAAATCTTTTGCCCATTTTAAAATTAGTTGCCTAATTAATTTTAAAGGCTTATTTGTATATTCTGAATACAAATCCTTTTTCTGGTATATGTATTGTAGGTATTTTCTCCCAATCTAAGCCATGCCTTTTATCTTTTTTAATGTTCTATTTCAAAGCCCAGAAGTTTTACATTTTGATAAAGTCCAATATGTTAATATTTTTTATGGTTAGGAGAAATCTTTGTCTATTCCAAAATCACAAAGACTTTCTTATATATTTTCTTCAGAAATGTCATAGTTTTAGTTTTTATTAGATTTCAATACATTTTGAGTTAATTTTGTATATAGTTCAT
>NW_012150485.1:624019-625742 GCF_000956105.1 Propithecus coquereli
TTAACAAATAAATTAAAATTCTTCATCTTATTTAAAGTAATAGAATTAATGCTGAGTGTGAATCAAAGTACTGGAAAAACTGGTGCAGCTTTGATGTCCCATTATGCACCATATTTCTGAGGTCATATTAATAATATGTTCAATTCCACATTATTGATGCTAGTAGGAGACACAATTAAAACAGTTAAATGAAATCCACAAAGAATGTATTGAAGTCCTTTAACCAGTACTGGCAAGTTTCTCATACCTACCAAATTTTAACTGCTGACAAAATGAGTGGTTGAATAATCCCATTTACCTGATTGTCCTTTGGTGAAGGATATTAAGAATCACTAAAAATAGCCCCAAAGAGGCCACATGGAAGGTAAAAGGGAAACAAATAGCATGAAATAGTCTCACACTGAGTAACTGTCCTCTGAGTAATTTATAGTTGACATTGGTATGTTCCTCTTACTCATTATTTAAAAATGAACTCTTAGTTTTTAATTCTAGAATAAAAACTGCAGGAAAGTATTTAAAAGTTTTTTCACAAACACAGGTATCTCATTAACCTATGTTTTATTTTGAGTAAATTCATTATTCATTATTTCACATTATAAAAAGTAACCACACACACATATATGCATTTGCAAATTAGATCATCTTTGCCATACATCAGTATGTTTTAAAAAACAAATATTTTCTAATATCAATATAGTTATATGCTGATTGCATTTTGAAATAGAGAAGCTGACAATAGCTTCATACAGTATATCTCAAGAACTGAATTTTAAAATTAAGAACTGTATATGTTCCACAGGCAAATTTTGATGGAAATATTAGCATTAGTACAAATAAATGCTGTTGACATAGCTTAAGCATGATAGCTTGAAATAACAGCTGATTCAAACTAGATTCATCATTTTAAATTAAGTAAGGACAAATACAATCTAAAATGTAAACAAAGTATTTATAAAATAAATTCTTCTAGGAAATAAAGGAAATCATCAATCTATTATTTTTAAGGTATTTATAACTCAAAGTTATCAGAAATCTTTGTAGAATTTTCACTGCCAAATTTAAATTTGGGAACGTCCAGGTACAACATATTGTCACCACAGTCAGGACTGATTAAACTGTAGACAGCTGTTCGCACTCTTGCAGCAGGACTTCAACTGGGCTCGAGAGTTGTGAGAAATGCAATAACTTTCTTACCTTCCAAGTCCCTGTCCAAGTGGTTATCTAGGTAGGGCAATTTCAGCTGATTTGGACTTTCATAGAATTTTTAAATGCTAAAACTCTAGAACAATTAAATAGCTGGTTTCCTGCACAAATAAAGGCAGATTTGTCTCTTCTGCAGCAGTAAAGCATATTTTTAAAATTGTTTTTCCTTACACTTCACTGTAACATTGGAATTCTGTAACCACATCATTATTCAATAAATACATATTGTAACTACCAGGGAATCTAATTTCACATATGGAAAGTTTAACATAAGCTGCCATTATGTCTCTTTTTCCACTAATTAGAAAAAAAAAACCAAAACTTAAAAAAAAAAGCCCAGCCATTGCTTTAGCTTTTGTCCGTCAATCACATTATCTCCAGCTGCCTTTGTTTTGCCTCCTTCATCAAACAGTTGATTTAAGGATTGGATTTTCTGGATTTTCTTAGGAAGGAAGGAAGGAGGGAAAAAGGGGAACGGGGAGGGTGGAGAGAGGGAGGAAGAAGAAAAAAGAAAATAAAA
>NW_012150485.1:629662-634299 GCF_000956105.1 Propithecus coquereli
TATAATTCAATGAGAATTGAAGTACAGTTTTTTGGTTGTCCTTTTAATATGGATATCCAATGGTTCCAGCACCACTTTTTTTATTATAATAGACTTTGGTTTTTAGAACGATTTTAGGTTCACATCAAAATTGAGCAGAAGGTAGAGATTTCTCATATCTCCCATTCCCTTACATGTAAATAGCCTCCCCAACTATCAACTTCTCCCATCAGTGATATATTTGTTGCAACTGATGACTTACATTGACACATTATCACCCAAAGCCTAGAGTTTACATTAGGGTTCTTTTTTTTCTTTTCCTTTGGTGCCATGACTCAGATGGTTCACTCTTAATGTACATTCTATAGGTTTGGACAAATATATAATGACATGTATCCATCATTATAGTATCTTACAGTGTTTTCACTACCCTGAAATCTTCTGTGCTCCACCTATTCATCCTTCCCTTCTCCCAACCCCTGACAACTACTGATCTGTTTGTTTTCTTCATAGTTTTACCTTTTCCAGGTAAAACTGTCATATAGTTCGAATCACACCATGTAACCCTTCAGATTGGCTTCTTTCACTTAGTAATATGCAATTAAGGTTCCTCATGTCTTTTCATGGCTTAACAGCTCATTTGTTTTCAGCTATGAATAATATTCCATTGTCTGGATATACTAGAGTTTATTCATCCATCTACCTATTGAAGAACATCTTGGTTGCTTTCAAATTTTGGAAATTATGAATAAAGCTGTTATAAACATCCACGTGCAGGTTTCTGTGTGGACATAAGTCTTCAACTCCTGTGGGTAAATACCAAGAAGCATGATAGCTGGATCATATGTTAAAGGATGTTTAGTTTTGCAAGAAACTGCCAAACTGACCTAGCCAACATGGTGGCTATACCATTTTGCATTACCACCAGCAATGAAAAGTTCCTGTTGCTCCATATCCTCGCCAGCACTCAGGGGTGGGGAACCTGTGGCCTCAAGGTCACAGGTTGCCATCCAGATCCCTGAGTACGGCCCCTCAACCGAATCCAAACCTCACAGAACAAATTCCTTTTTTTATGATTATTTGCCATCTATGTATCTTCTCTGGTGAGGTATCACATTCAAGTCTTTGCCCATATTTTACTCAGATTGTTTTCTTATTGATAAGTTTTAAGAGTTTTTTTTTTATATTTTAGATAACAGTCCTTTACCAGATATGTCTTTTGCAAATATTCTCTCCCAGTCTGTGGCTCATCTTATCATTCTCTTGATAGTCTTTCACAGAGTCGTTTTAATTTTAATGAAGTTTAGCTTATTAATTATTTTCTTCATGGATTGTGCCTTTGATGTTGTATCTAAAAAGTCATTGCCATACCCAAGGTCATTTGGTTTTCTCCTATATTATCTTCTAGGAATTTTACAGTTTTGCATTTTAAATCTGTGATTCATTTTTGAATTAATTTTTGTGAAGAGTTTAAGGTCTGTATTTAATTTTTTTTTTTTTTTTTTGCATGTGGGTGTTCAGTTGTTCCAGCACCATTTGTTGAGAAGACTACCTTTTCTCCATTACATTGGCTTTGCTCCTTTGTCAAAGATCAATTGACTATACTTATATGGGTCTATTTCTGGGGTCCTGATTCTGTTCCATCAATCTATCTGACTGTTCTTTTGCCAATACCACACTGCCTTGATTACTGTAGCTTTATAATAAGTTTTGAAGTCAGGTAGTATAAATCTTTCAACTTATTCTTCTTCCATATTGTGGTGGCTCTTCTGGGTCTTTTTGCTCTTCATATAAACTTTAGAATCAGTTTATTGATATCCACAAAATAACTAGCTAGAATTTTGATTGGCATTACATTGAATCTACAGATCAAGTTGGGAAGAAATGACACCTTCAGAATATTGAGTCTTCCTAACTATTAACATAGAATATTGCCCTATTCACTCACTTAGTTCTTTGAATTCTTTCATCAGAGTTTTGTAGTTTTCCTCATATAGATCTTATACATATTTTGTTTGATTTATGCCTTTCATTTTTCTGGGTGCTAATATAAATGGTATTATGTTTTTAATTTCAAATTCTTCTTGTTCATTGCTAGAATATAGGAAATAAATTGACTGTTGTATATTAACCTTATATATTATCCTGCAATCTTGCTATAAACACTTATTAGTCCAGACACTTGTCAATTCTTTTGGATTTTTTACATAGATGATCATGTCATCTGTGAACAAACACAGTTTTATTTCTTCCTTCCAAATCAGTTTATCTTTTACTTCCTTTTCTAGGACTTCCCGTACAATATTGAAAAGGAGCAATGTGAGAGGGACATCCTTGCCTTGTTCCTGATCTTAGTGGGGAAGCTTTTAGTTTCTCACTATTATTAAGTATCATGTTATCTGTAGAGTTTTTTACAGATATTCCTTATCGAGCTGAAGAAGTTCCTCTCTACTCCTAGTGCACTGAAGGTTTTTATCATAAATAGGTGTTGGATTTTGTCAAATGCTTTTAACACAGCTATTAATATGATCATGTGATTTTTCTTCCTTAGCCTAGTGGTGTCATGAATTACAGTTATTGTTTTTTAAACATTGAACCAGTCTTATATACCTGGGATAAATTCTACTTAGTCGTGGTGTATAATTCTTTTTATACATTGTTGGATTCAAATTGCTAATATTTTGTTGAGGATTTTTGCATTTGTGTTCATGAGAGATATTAGTCTGTAGTTTTCTTTCCTTGGAATGTCTTCGTCAGTTTTGGTACTAGGTAATGCTGGTCTCCTAAAATGAGTCAGGGTATATTCCTGCCACTTCTAGCTTGTGAGAGATTGTAGAGAACTGGTATAATTTTTTCCTTAAATATTTGGTAGAATTCATCATTAAACCCATCTGGGCCTGGTACTTTCTGTTTTGGAAGGTTATTAATTTTTGATTCAATGTCTCTAATAGATATAGGCCTATTCGGATTGTCTATTTCTTGTGAGTTTTGAGAGATTATATATTTGAAGATATTGGTCTATCCAGCATGATTTTTGAAAATACTATTCTATCACCACTGATTTATCTTGGAGCCTTTGTTGAAAATCAGCTGAATATATATGAGAACACAGGCCACATTGTCTTGATTACTGGAATTTTATAGTAAGTGTTAAAATAAGGCAGTTTAAGTTCTCCAACCTTTTGTTTTTCAAAATTATTTTGGCTACACTAGGTCACTTTGCATTTCAATATAGATTTTAGGATCAGCTTATAAATTTTTTCCAAACGACTGCTAGAATTTTAATTAGGATTACGTTGAATCTCTGGACCAATTTAGAAAGAACTGACATCATAACAACATTAAGTTTTCCAATCCATAAGCACGCTATATCTCTCCATTTATTTATTACACCCTCTCACCTAGTTCCCTCTAGTATTAGTACCTCACATTAGTATGCTATACATGTTACATTTAATGAGCAAATACTGATACGTTATTATCTAAAATCCATAATCGTTTTTATTTTATCTAATATCTTTTTCTGTCTCAGGATTGCATCCAGGATATCACATTATATTTATTCGTCAGGTCCCCATAAGCTCTCCTTGGCTGTGACAGTTTCTCACTTTCCTTGTTTTTGACGACCTCAACAATTTTGAGAGTTATTGGTCAAATATTTTATAGGATGCCCCTCTATTGAAATTTGCCTGTTCCTTTTCTTAAGAATAGACTAAGGTTATGGGTGTGGGGGAAGATGACAGAGAAGTGTCATTTTCATCATATCATATAAAGGGTATATATGATGGCACATTTGGTCATATTTTTATGTCTTTTATTGCTTCATGCAAATCACTAGAAATGGATTTTTTGAGTAAAAGTGTATTATAAAAACTAGTATTCTTGATGAAGTTTGCTAAACTGTTTTACAAAAGGGTTCCACTGATTTTCATACCCACCGAAAATGGATACATTGCAATTTCTTCCCATAAATCCTTACTAGCATTCTCTTTATTTTTCCTGAACTCCATTATGCCCGCATAACCTTGGATGGGATAGTTTAATTGATGACAGGCTAAAATCATCACACAATTAACAGTGGGTTCTTGTTAAGTAAAAAGTATCCAAACCGGCCTTCCAAGCTATGACTTTAACCTTTCCTTTCAGTTTTACCTAACACTACTCCCTTATACCTACTACTTACTCCAGCCAAACTAGCCAGGTGTTGCTCCCTGAAGATATCAACAGTCTGCCTTGTTGATGACCTGTACTCTGCATGGAATGTTATTCTATACACATCTCTGCCTGCCAAAATCCTAGCATACTTTAAGGTTCCTTTCAAATGATATAATCATCTTGAAGCCTATTTTGAGTCCCAAATTAAATAAGATGTCTTCTCTATGTGAACATGTAATATTTAATACATTTGTTAAGACATTTTGCTTCCAATTTCTCTTCATAGATAATACACATAATTATATATTGACTTTTTCAGTCTGTATTTCATTAAGTAATATATAATGATAAGTGATAAGCACATTTTTCTAACCAAGAACCTTAGGAGATAGTTCACTGAAACCATAGTTCTCCCTTACACAAAAATAATATTGAACCATTAAGATAGAATATTTTTCAATTATTTTAATAAAATATTTACCCTTATAAAATACAAGCTTTTA